>NW_015150557.1:1034070-1127952 GCF_000732505.1 Cyprinodon variegatus
TCGTGGAAGACATTTTGTCCCGTAACGCTCGCCGTACTGTTGGGGGGGAGAAGCGGTGGGGGGGAGACGTTCATGTTGCTGCATTCTGGACGTTAGATGTCGCTGAAAATTACACACTGTAGCTTTAAATTATACAATTGTTAAAGCATTTCATGATTAATATCCATATAAGAAATCTTAAGTAATGTCACTAAATTTAAACAAATCTGATTTAAATTATATCTATTTTTCACGTCTGTCCTTCTCTAATGGTTCTCTATTTTTGTTTGATGCACTGAATAAGTTCATTTGCTGAACTTATTTTAACGAACACTCCCATTTTACTGAACATGTTCACCCAAAAAGAACTCTTAAATGTATTCTGCATTTCAAAATGATACAGAAAATAATGTTATTGGTCTAATTGAGATTTCTAATTGAGATTTCCTTAATGCGCTGAGAATGCAGGGCAGTGCACAATTGCTCAGCGCTAATTTTCGATTTTTTGTGAAATCCGATTCTTTTGCGCAGTCGTTTGTGAACTGCATTAAAAGAACTTAAGTGTCCTGAATGTGCAGTTTATGTAGGACGCAATGACGTCACAAGCGAGCATGCTGTGTGTTTACGGAAGTAAACATGGATGGTAGTGCTGGAGCACATCTTGTAATCTTTCATTTTTTTCCCAACTTCAGTTAGTGAATCAAAAAAACAATGTTTTCAAGAGGGTTGAAAATAAAACTACTTTCTGCATTATCATCCACCATGGCTGTTACATTTCTTCCCGCTTTTGAGTAGCAAGAAGCAGAATATGGACCTTTGTTGCAGTATTAATGACGGTCAGGTCGGATGAATGCGACTTGGCCGTTCAGACACAGGTCGCAATTGAAAAGATATAGGTATTGGATTCAAGGCCACATTGGAAAAAAATTGATCTGTGTTTTTCAGACTATCATGAAAAGATTAGACACAGGTTGGATTTGGGGCACCTCAGGCTACTGTGTGAACATAGCCTTAGAGGAAAGAGTGCTTGTCAGGAATTTCACAAGAATCTGAATCAAAAATGCTTTGTTTCTCATCCAGCCTAAAGTAGCACTCCAGCAGGGTAAGGTTGAGTTTTATCGCAGTCCATCCAAGAAAAGATAAAGCACAGACACGAGACATGGGGGGACGGGATGTTTGAGGCCTTGCTGCTTTTAAAGTTCCTGCCCTTAGACAAGTTAAGAAAAAAAGAGAGAGGGATGAAAATGGGTAAGAGGATGAAAAACAAATCATATTTTAGACTTAATGCTTAACAGGATGCAGATTGAGATTGTAAAAAAATATCAGCAAAAAGAAGCAACACAGATGCAAAACAACATCTTGCAGGGAGGAACTGGGAAGGCGGTATGTATGTTTATATCTATAAGCAAGGGTGTGAATGTGAGTGTGTGTAAAGTAAGTCCACAAAGCACTGTCCCAGTGGCAATTATCCGAGGAGATTTTTGAAGGTATGCATATACTGTAGGTTTCAAAACAAGACAAAACAGAGCTGAAGCAGGGCGTGCAGGGGAGGTTCAAGGAGACTCAGAAAAAGAGTCCTTCCTCCACCCAGTGCAAGTCAGAAAAGGAAAAGCAGGTCAGAGATGGAAAACAGGAAAATATGCAGGAATCAAGGAGGAAAAAAGCATGTCTGAAGCATGATGCTACCTCCATCATTTTTTTAGCACATGGATATTTCAGAGTGATGTGAAGTTTTATGCTACGTTCAGACCACACTCTGCAGAAGCAGCAGGTTTATGTGCAAAGTGAATGGCTGACATGCTTCAAGGTGCATCAAAAGGTCCTGCAGCGTGTCTAAAGCAGCAGGAGCAGCGCATCCTGATTTTCTCGCATCTGGGCAGCTGAAGCAGTGAGCTTCTAAGCATCTGAGGCACGTTCCGCAAGCAGCAGATGCTGGAGTTGAAAAATTTAACTGTTGCTGCTCGATGCACCACATCAACCAATCAGAGAAGCTGATCGGGGAGCTGGCAGGGAGACAAACACAGCACTGCTGATGCAGATCGCTATGATCACTCCTCTGAAACAGTTTATTAACATCTAAATTAACTTAAAATGTCAAAACCTGCAGGCAAACTAGGTTCACTTTTATTATTCTGGTGCCTTCAATTTGGATAACATACATGAAAAAAACCTTCCAGCCACCAATTACAGTAGCGGAAAACCTCCAAGTGCTTAGAGGCCCAGAGGCTGCCATTGAAGGGGATTTCCAGTGACAGAGCACTGCCGGTGAACTGAGGTTCCGTGCTGGTCCAGCAGCAAAATCATATTTGAAGGCAGGATCATAATCTTGATGAGCTGACAGCACAAATGATGTTTTCAGATGGACTTTCTCACTTGAAAACATGTTAAAACTACTTTTTACCCATTTATAACAGCAAACATAGCAAAGCCACTCTCTGCCATTGAACACAGGCGCAGCAGAAGCATCGGAGGCACCTGGACACAGTTTACTGGACGTGCCTCAAAAGTGTCAAAGATGCTCTTGAAGGCGTGTCAGACCTTGTATACAAGCATCAAAAATGAAGCAGCAGAAGCTTTTTTGCTGCTTCTAGCGCTTGCTGTCTGAAAGTAGCATCAGAGTTCTGCCACATACATACTTTTTTGGGGCTTTTAACATCTTTGCTGTGTTTCTGATACAATTTCTGTATGATTTCTTGATATAAAGACAACAATAAGGGAGTGCAAGGCTAACCGCAAACCTTAAATGAAAAGGGATGTTTAATGGCATCAGAGAAAAGGCATGCACAGAAAATACTTTACACACTCAGGGGCAGAGCTAGATGGGAGGCCAGGGGTGGCCATGGCCACCCCTAACATTTTTTTTCTCTCAAGTAGAATATTAAAAACATTTTAATATATTTTCTGATATATGCCTTAAAGAGACGGTGATGTGTCTCTGCAAGTTATCTAATAGTCTTCAGTGAAATTATAGATACTGAAAATAACTATTTTATTAAAAACCTATTAAATTATCAATTTATGTAGATATTAGTACTCATAAATATCAATTTAATTTAGAATGATATTGATAAAAGTAGGTAAGTGATGACGATGGAAAAGATGTTCGCTCCAGAGCCCAAACCTCAAAGAATTTTATCCAATATAGCTTTTATCTAGATGGATGTTTAAATATATACATCTATTTGTTAGAAAAGGATGTAGGAAACTATAGTTTGTCTTTATTTAGAAATATGGACGTTGTGCTTGTTCCTGTTGGAGCAGTGTGGATTGACCCTGAAGTTTTGGTGCCTATCCACTTTTGGCCACCCCTCAATGTACATTACTTATTGCCTGCCCACCTTTATAAAAAAATTACTGGCTACGCTTCTGTACAGACTTAAAGCCATAAAATTAATAAAAAGTATATATTTTTTCCCATACACAGTTTTGCATGACATTTTGCCAATCTAGTACTTAAAATCCCTTTAAAATATTAGAAAAATGTAAGCAGATATTTGTAAGCAGCAAGTCACTGAAACTGCAGAACAAGTGTAGTATTTACATTGTCCACTAGATGGTAGTATAGTGTAAAATCTAAACTAAGTAATGGGACTATGATAAAAAAAACAAAACATTAATTTTAAAGTTTTATCTTTGTTTTTACTTATTCTACTATGCTTATTATGCAAATTTCTCACCATTATTTCCTTAGTTAGGCCAAATTATAGGATAAATTTCTGCATCTTTCCCTCAGAAAAGATATTTTATATGCAAGTATATTTTTTATATATTTAATATATGTATACAGTTCGAATGTTATGACCCTGTCCTTGTTTTACACGACAAGAAAAGAACGGCTCATTTTTTATTACTACCTCACTTTTTTTTATCACTTCACGTTCAAAGGTTACTTACAGTAGGATCAAAAGCAGTGAATGCAGCTGGCGCGCTCACCCATAAACACGCTGACTGCAATAAGTTGAGGTGATTAAAAGGTCTGTCATTACTCTTTCACTCGTTAAGACTGGGCTCTCGGATTTCAAGTGTCTCCTTTTACACTGCGAAGCCGCCACATTCATCACGGGACCCGGGCTAAAGTTTTATTGCAGCCGCTAGAGGAGGATGCGAAAACAAGAGCCAAGTGTGGGATGGACCCAAAGGGCAACTATAACCCCAGTTAGTGCATGAAATATATAGAACTTTGCATGTTATATACGAGCTGGGGCATGAGTTGATTTTTTTTCCTCTCTCCATATTTTTGTCACAGTTCACCACATTTCATCCACTTGTAAACGTATAATCCCCCCGACATCCTGGGCGTACCTTTCAGAGGAGTAAGGTGAGGGACGGGGTCACCGCTTCATAAATACTCTGGATAGACCTCGCAGGAATAAAAGGGCCTACTTTCAGAGAAAGTTCTCACACCCGACAGGAGATTTCCTGCAGACTAGAACCAAAATATGCTCCACAGTGAAACTTGTGGCTGCTCTTTTTTTATAGGTCTATGAATCTATATTTCATAGACTTTTGGATTTTTTCCCTTTTTTTCTTTCTTAGATATTGCAATGTTATCCTCACATCCCTGAGAGAGATTTTCTGCCAGGATGACAGCGCTTTACACTCTGAACCGCGCACTTTTCGCACTTGCTTGGAGCAGTCTGAGTTTTCTCTCCTGCGCTCTCAGTAACAATCATGTGCACTCCAGCTTTATTTACAGGAGGTTGCGCAATCACGAGCGCAGGGAGATCCAGAGAGAGATCCTTTCCATCCTGGGTTTGCCTCACCGTCCGAGGCCCTTTTCTCCTGGAAAACAGGCATCTTCCGCGCCGCTTTTCATGCTCGACCTCTACAACGCCATGGCCGTAGGGGAGGAGGAGGAGGGTGTTGCGGTGTTGAACCGAAGCGCAGGAAGGAGCTACAGTGCCAAGGCTCAAGGGCACTCCAAGAAAAGTTACTATAACCCGCAGCAAGCCAGCTACTCCCGTGTGCCGCAGCCCTACAGAGCGGCCCCTCTGCTGGGCCAGAGTCCTGCACTAACCACGGCGCGTGACGCACATTTCCTGAATGATGCTGACATGGTTATGAGCTTTGTCAATTTAGGTGAGTGTTTGGCTACATGAGGATAATAAATGAATTAAAAACAAACATGCATTTTTCAATAAACCTAAACTTAAGTCTTTAGATTTACTATATAGGTTAAAACTAATGAAGTATTATAATTTTTATTATTATTACTAGTAAATTATATGGTATACTGTCATTTAAAGAACTCTAAAAAAAAGTGAAACCATAACAAAATCATTTCATGTACCTCTACTGTTTCAAATAGTTACCAACCATAGTGGTGAATTAATTAAAATCCTGTCTGCCAAGGCAAACTATTGTATAAACTACTTTAATTTAAAAATATGTCTCATAAATCATATAAAATATTCCTTTTTATATGTATGAACATCCATCATATAATATGAAACCATACTTCTTTAAGTTTCATAAGTTTTTCTGCATTAATGGTGCATGCATTGAAGACAATCCAGTGTAACATTTGTGCTGTAGACCTTTTTCTTTGTGCACCTATCAGTGAATATAACGCTTGATTGTGTTTGTTCGGTAGCTGCTACCCCTAACCCAGCAGTTCACAGCAGCTTATCAGATGACTGTCTGACCTTGAGAAAATTGGTTTAAATTATTTCCTGTTGTTAAAAGAGAGAGAGGGGGATGATATTGATGGACGCCTCGATGTAAGGTTCTGTCATTGTGGCAGTCTTCTACAACCATTTGTTAGATTTATTTGTTGCTGCAATGAGAAGAATTGAAGCAAAATGAATTATTTAAAAGCAGCAGGTCAGAACATATAAAGAAAGAATAAAATGAATCCCTGAAAACAATAGGAGCAGCTCACTGCAAGATGTATATCTTGCATCTTATAGGATAGGGCATTGTATTTTTCAAAAAGAAAGCAAAATATGAAAAATAAGAAAAAAGTAAATGTATGCAGCATTTCCTGAAATAATAATTCCTCACCTTGGTCTGTGGCCATCTGTTTCCACTTACCACTCTACCCAGGCATGTACGCTGTCAGCCTTGAAATTTCGGCTCTCATTCTGGGGGACTTTCAGTCCATTTCTCAAAGAGGCTCTTGTCTTTATTACAGTAACACAGTTGAGGTGAGTCGCTGTGTTGAGCGGCTCACCTCAACTGTTTTAAAAACATCTGGGTGCTGTTTTCATGCAGTTTAATACAATGCCGCAAAACAAGACATGGGATGCTATGCACTCCTTACAAGTTATTCATATTTACACGAAAAGAAAAAAATGAATCAAAAATAATCAACATGGTTTTATTTGAAACTGAAAAAACATTATTTCTACTTTTGCTGAAATAGTTATATTGATTGTAATGACTTAAGAAATCACATCTGTAATACAGTTTATTATTTTATTCCAATGAATAGACTTTAGCAAAACATGCAGGCACATTAAATTAAAAGTAACTTTAAAATGTCGTTTTTTTTCTTGCCAATCTGCGCTTAATAGTATAACAGTAAGTCTATAGAGCCACGTTTATTGGTGCCTAGCCTGCATTCAGCATCTTTACAGACATGCTGCTTGTAACAACTATATTTATATATGCAATATATATATATATATATAAAGCAGGGTGATACATGGCACTATTTTCAACCGGTAACTGTTCCTGTGTTTTTGATGATAGACTACTCCACACAACCAAATCTGTCTTTATATTGAGTGAGAGAGAAATATAGCCTTCCTTTAGCAAGATGACCAGCATTGCACAGCAACACAGGGGATGGCAAACTAGTGCTCTCCTCAATACTAATAAGTAGCACATGCCAAACTGTAACTAAATTGATTTGATAATTACTGAGCAACCTTCTCAAAGAGGGTTAAATACTGTATATGCTCAAATAAGAAATACTATTTTTTGTTTTCTTTTGTTTATTTTTTTTAACAGGGATCAATTTGTATGCTGTTTAGACTTTGCATGGAGGGATTTATTGAAGCTTCAGACACTAAAAGTTTAAAGCTCTTTCCTCCCAGTGGCAGTTCTGCTTCAGATTACAGCCTGTGGCTAATTTAGAAGAAGCCACTCAGTGGTTTAAAGTCCGACCTGACCTCTGACTTGGTTTTGCTAAGTAACCACATGCGCTCTCTCTTGATAAAATATCAAGCAAACACCCTTTGTGATATCACCACCAGTTTCAGGACGCACGCTGACCTCAACCGTGTTCCTCCTTTCTGTGTTAGGTAGGAATGTGTGAGATAGCTGAAGTCATTTTCTTACTCCAGTGTATATGTTTGATGCTGTTGCTTTGGTTTTATTCTTAAATTCGCTTTCAACAAGACTGCTTCTTTGTATTTTAAAATCATGAATGACTCCTCTGGGAATTCCAAGTAGAGGTGAACTGCAGGTCAGAAATGAGGTCAGAGCAGACACTCACATGCATGGGCTATGAAGAATCCTGTCCTTTTCTTTCTGCTCTGCAGCAGCAGAAAGTGTTTTTAATTGAAATCAGCCTGTTTTTCTTAACTGACAGCTCATTCATCATGGTCGGAGAATGCAGTAAGGCACACAGTAGAGGGTCTGTCTGGGAACTGCTACCTGTATTCAGTTGACGGATTTAATGAATTGGAAAGTGCTTTTGTTGGTACTCAAAATGTTTAGGTAGGACCTTGAATGTAAGAGAAGATGTGATAAATATTCTTTTTTTTCTCTCCTACAATTCATGCTGGCTTTTCTCTGTCATGCAACACAAGAAGCAGTTCAGCAGTTCAGGAGGTGAACTCATATTTTCTGTTGAGATTTATTTGGCAGTAATACAGAAGTTCATCATAAAATATTTTCTTTTCCCAGTGGAGAAAGATAAAGATTTTTCTCACCAAAGAAGACACTATAAGGAGTTTCGTTTCGACCTGACTCAGATCCCAGATGGAGAGGCGGTGACCGCTGCAGAATTTAGGATCTACAAGGACCGCAGTCATGCTCGCTTCAACAATATCACCCTCAAGGTTTCCATATATCAAGTCACCAAAGAATATCAGAACAAGTAAGTATATATGAGCAGAAACACTTAAAATAAAGCCACTGTTTAACTAAAACTTTGTCTATTTACACACATGGTTTTTTAATTGATCAAAATTAATTTCTTTTTCTGCCACTACATTGATTTATTGTCAACTATTTCAGATTCAGTTGTGTCTTTCTAAGATATATTTCATTAAAATTCTTTTTAAGTACAATTAAGAGGCTTAATTTACTTTATTGAAACTTATGTAGTGAATTACTGTAGTAAACACTTTGCAACATACAGCATTTTATTTTATTTGGATATTGCATTAAACACATAATACAGGGGTCTTTACATCCATTCTTTGAGGTCTGGTGTCCTGCACAAACAAATAGATGTGTTAGTAAATGAGGTGGAGACCCAGAAAAAAGTTTGGTAAGCACGGCAGTGCAGGGACGAATAAAACAAAATAAGTATTATTAGTGACACCTTCGGAGTCTGATAGACTAATATAAACAACATGCAGCACTGTGCATATAGCCTGCTGTGATATCACAGATTTACGGGTAATATAATAGATATAGATTGTTATATTCTTAAAAGTGGCTTAGCAAGATGTTTTTTCTTGATTAAACATCCTTAAGGGGAATCTGTAAGTTTGCGCTGATTATAGCTGTTTCTAAGGAACATCAAAGTTGGTAACAGATGTAACAAAAATAACTGGAAATCTGGGATATATCCGCACACATATCTCTATGATTGAAAATGGACCAAAATTGTTGTGTTTAGGTACATCATCCTATATCTAGATGTATCCTAATATTTAATGGATTATTTGGGGTTATTGGAATTTTGGTAGCATCAAACCTGCCTCTTCAACACTGGATCCAATTCAGCACATGCAGTAGCTCAAGGAGCCATGCTCAGCTTAATGGGCCAGAAAATCTTAGTGATCCCTTAAAACCCATTCTATCCCCATTCTACCATTTACAAGAGTCCAGCATAATTAAAGTATCCATTTCAGACCAATACAACGGGCGTTTGAACTTTATAAAATATTTAGAGCAATCTCTGAGAATTCCTCACACTTTGTTACATTATTACATCGGTCTGTGGTAGGACTCACCACGTTGGTTATCAAGGAGATGAAAGTGAGGTTTTTGAGTTTAAACTTAAGTTTCTTGTGAAAATCTTGTTTTTTCCAATTTGTGTGACAGGTCGTCTCAGCAGTGCCAGCATATATCACACTTCGGTTTCAAATCTGATAGAGTCGATCAAGTTTCATATTAAATAAAATTAAATGTCTGTGATGAATAATGGTGCAATTTGGCATCAGTCACCATCTGTGTTGCCAATTTCCCCTGTCTCCAATATCTGCATACCCAGTATGGTTAAGTTAACTGCTTGAGAGACCGCAGATTTTAACCTGAAGTTTGCTTTTTTATACATCACATTTGCATGGAAGTCTGTATTAAAGCGTTTCCAGCCCTGTTTGTGCACAACCTTAATACATGAGACCCCAGATCATTAGCAGTACTCTGGAGAATTTCAATACTCACCAAGGAGGTAATTCAATTATTTGATTGAGGTGTGTCGAAGCAGAAACACATCTAAAAGGTGCAGGACACTGGATGATGGAGGGCGCTGCTGATGTAGCGAAATAGAAATCATTTTAAATCCATAATGTATTATATGGGACTCAGATTAGGGCATTTTGATGCAAACCCTAAAACCCTGACTCTGTTGTCCTTGAACCACTTTGTAAGTCATTTGATACATGATATGTAACTCCGATGTTTTCAGTCTAATATCTTTTATCATGGAACTGTCTGTTTTATGAAGTGTAAAAAAAAACACACATAACATGGTGACACACTTCATCCTTTAAATGTTTTTAAAGCAATATTATCATCAGGCTCAGTTTCATCCAACCGCAGGATATTTTATCTCTACCGCAATTTGCAAACTGAGATCCGTATATGAAGTTATGGCTTCTTCCTTTTTGCAAGCTTTTAATGGGACTTGTTACACCCGTTACATTTGCTGTAGATAATAACACAGCATAAAGTACTTCCTTTTCCTAATATAAAATCAAATATATGGATGAAAACATAACTTATAAAATACTGTTGAAACAAATGTCAAGAAAAATTGGTTAAACTCTCCCTTAAAAAGCACTTCAGGCTGCTATTTTTACATTTTGTTGCCCTCTTTTAAGATGTGGGAACTTGGACAAAACAGACAGCAGTGAAGAATCAGATATTTCCACTGATATATTTAAGTCACTATTAGAGAATAACAAAGAAGAACTAGGAGAAGAAAGTCTGATGTCATGGAATAGCATGGCTTAATTTTGGGAACATATGTATCTTTATATATTAGAGACACTAGCAGAGCTGACAGCGCTCAACAGCAGTAAAAAAACGCACGCACACAGGTGAAGCAGAGCAGCAGGATCATGTAGCAGCAGATACCATCTAGAAAACACTGCGATTTGTAATTGGTTAGAATCTGTAATGACGCATTTACTTTTATATGTGTTTTAATAAAAACACATATAAAAGGCTGTTCAAAGAAAAAAATCAAAGCTGTGTTAATTTACAGTTTAGTCAAATTGTGGCAAAAAATCCCCAGATTACAACATTCTGTACTCAGTTTGGACCAGCATATCTGTCCGTCAGTTTTAAAGCTCAGCTCAAAGCAGTGGTTATCCTCTTTGCTTCTCTATTGTAATGCAGACAGACTGATGTTAAATATTGCAGTATTTCATTAAAAAAAGCAGCAGTTTCCTGCTTTACTATATTAACATCATTTTTGCATAAGCTCTTGTTTACCTGAAATGTTTATAATTTATTTCTTTAAAATGAATTATTCCATATTTCCTCTCAGCACTACTCCCGGTTGATTGTCAAATTTTACAAAAAAAATGCCCATTTTGGGTCAAAGATATCTTCTTCGGTCACAACGGAATGTAACAATAATGCCCAAATTTTCAATATCTATATGCTTTTTTTCCCCCATTTTCTCATGACAGAAAAGAAGTCTGCTTCTTTAACTTCCATTTGAGGTATAAATATGAGCTTCTCACCTATACAGGTCACTTCTTTTGTTAAAACCCATCTTCTTCTTAAATATTCATAGTGTTTATTCCTTCACATTATTTTTTAATTGAGAAATGTTAAACTTTCTCTTAAAGTTGTATCTGACAGGGATTCAGACTTTTAGAGGTCTTCCTTTTCCTGATTCTGTATCCTCTGTGATGTTTATCTATTTAATGACAATTAGCAAGTGGAAATAATTTATTTGTAACCAATGTATAAAAATTTCATATGAGCTTTTATATTGTTCATGGAAGTACAGTACCCTGTCTTATCTGTATAGTTTTGCTTGGAAAAACTTGATTACTGGGACTGAAAATTACATTTATGCATTTTTATGAAATAAAAGAGATACAGTATATGTGTCTTTAGACCGTTACTAGGTTTTTTTTTTCTGTATATGATTTTGGTTAAGTTAAAAGCACTTTTGTCAGATTTAAATGAGCAATTACATCGTTCTGGTAAGAGTTTATATCTGCTCTTATCCAAAAGTTATATATCATTAGTGTTTCACTGTTAAGGAAACAATTAACGTCTTAAGCTGTTGTTCTAGCTGCTTCCAACAATCATCCTTCAACCAAAACTGTTCTTCTTCAATGGCACCGTGTCTGCCTTTATAAATATAGTTCTTGGATAAAGAGAACTCCATTAGCAAGTCAAACACTTGTATAACTTAGGAGGTCCATCACTTATCACTCGTATTGTGTTGCCTACCGAGCTGGCTGTTTCCCAACTCGAGGCATTAGTGACCACATTAGGAGGGCGAGGGTCACTCCCTTGGGTGATGCCATTATCACTGTTTTGCCCACCACCTGCCTGTCTTAAGAATATTCCGGAAGTTTAAAGCATTACATAGCTCAATACACAAGGGTGTGCTTAAAAGTGGACCCATATTTGCTTGCCAAAAAATGTGTGAATGATTGAAGGAAAGATATGGCACTCTTGGGAGTTGAAGAGGTCCAAGTCAATGGATTCTACCGTCTTGAAGGTGAAGAGGGCTCAGTTCATGTTTATACACATGTTTTCAACAGGAATTGCTCATTCTGATTAGTGTTCACATGCATCAAGGAGACTTTAGCTATGATGAGAGCTCACAAATGTATATAAATGTAGTCCCATTTGTTTATAGATCCATATGTTTTTATCAGTATATATACGGTATGCTTCTAAGCTGATAAAGTAATTAAAACATATTTAAGAAATGTGTGCCCATTCCCTATGATTCATTTAGTTTCAATGCTAGAGATGACTGAAGCTTATATCATCTCCCATATGCAAAGGGAAAAGAACGGCATAATTTTTATTTAAATTTTGAGCTTGTTTGGCACAAAAGTGGAAAAAAAGTAAAATTTGTCTAACTTAATTAACCAAACTCTTACCACAATGCATTGACTATAACACTCTTCTTTTGATGCTGTTGCTAGGTAAAGGACGCTTAAACTTTTGCAGAATAAATTAGATGTTTTAGATAACGAGTAAAGAAGAGTAACAGAAATTTAATAAGCTGTTTAGAAATAATCCCTAATTTTCTTTAACATGGTGAGATTCTTTAAGCTTTTTATGAGAAAGACTTGGAGCAGATAACAGGAAGGCTGCCAGTTGCACAGGATTATTTTAATCCTCATTTAAATTCAACTTCCTTTTGTCAAAAGTATACTGTTTATTAATTATTTGCAATATTTTGGAAATATAACTGCCATGATTTTTTTTGTTTTGCTTTCTTCTCTCTTAAAGACATAGTGTAACATTGCTTATACTTCAGAAAATACATAATCATTGGTCACTTAATTGTGGCAAGAAGGTAAGAAGTGATATTTCATATGTATCCTTAATTATATTTACATATAGCAGTGGTTTTAGAAAATGTGAATCATTTAAAATCAGCACTCTATGGTAGAATTAAGAGTCTGTTCAATCATAGAAGTCGATATCTTCAATCTTCTATACATTTTTCTAAACTTTGCTTATTATCACAATTGCTTGTGTAGAGAAGTTAAGTTCAGAACATGGGAAATGTTTGACTTCATTTCCATTCAAACAGATTTTACTTATTCAATCTGTGTTTTTACCAACTTAGTAAGGAATGGGAAATATGTTGTCTCATAATATGGTAATTGAATCACTATATGTTTATCATGAGAGTTCAAATAACGGCCCAACAAAAGTTATTTTTGCTGAGGAAGTTCCAATCCAAGTTCCCCAAAAAATAAGCTTAACTTTATTTTTAAATCAAAACAATTAAGACGACATGGAAAACCCAAAATGATTCCAAGCTACTCTGTAAATCCACAAAAAACTAACAGCTGCTGACTTATCCGATCTGCCACTTGAAAGGAGTTGAAGGAAAACTAGAGGTTTTCTCTAATCATAATTTTTCCAAGTATGGGCTGATTGTTGCCTTGTGTGAAGCTCATGGTAAAGCTGCACAAAAGCTTTACATGATTGATAGCCCTTCAAATGTTTTGTTCTTCAAATGGACTAAGTGTTGGCACATATTTAACCACATGACTGCCTTTGTTTCGGTATACAGCTTTTCAACAATAGCTGCATGTGCTTTTTGCTGTCAGGCTTTTGAAAACTAATACTTGCAGATCAAAATTCAGTTTTTTCTTAGAAGTGTTAACAGTTTTTGGTTTCATTTACAGAGATTTTTGTTTTGCTGTTTTGTGTTTCCAGAGATGCAGAGACATTCTTGCTTGATTTCAAAAAGGTGCAGGCATCCAATGGGGGCTGGCTTGTGTTTGATATAACAGCAACCAGTAACCACTGGGTAATGAACCCGCAGCAAAATTTTGGCCTTCAGCTCGGTGTGGAAACCTTGGATGGTAAGAGAACTTTATTTCTTTAAAATATATCTTACTACAGTTTAGGCTAGAAAAAAGGTTGAATTCAATCTTCTGAGAATTTTTACTTACTTCTATTTGTTATTATAAAAAGATGTTATAATTAGGGCTGCAAATAACAATTTTGTTGTCAGTTGCCTTGTTTAATTTTCACAAAATTAAATCAGGTGAAACCAAAACTTTTCTGGATTAGGCATATTGACAGACAAACAAATCTTTTGATCTTAAATGCTAAATTTTTATATACTTTTTTTTTTACAGTTTTGATATGCGTACTGCTCTGACTGGATTGTACGGTTAGCTAAAAGCATTTTTTAAAGTCTCTATACTTGTTTCAGCCCTAGTTATAATAATGAAATAGTATAAAATCTCAAAGACAAAGACATAGATTCCAAATTTCAGCACCAACATCTTAAATTTAGACTGATATTTATTGAGGCCTACCATAAAAGTAGTAATAAAATAAGCCATACATTTTAAAAGTCATGTTTTTTTTTTTTTTTTTTTTTATATACAGGGCGAAGTATTAACATAAAATCTGCTGGAATCATCGGGAGAAACGGGCCGCAGTCCAAACAGCCATTCGTCGTTGCCTTCTTTAAGGCCAGTGGGGTACTGCTCCGCTCAGTAAGAGCTGCTGGTGGGAAGAAAAAGAACCACAATCGCAATAAATCGACCAATCAACAGCAGTCATCAAGGATACCTAAACCTGGAGGTGTGCACTTCTGTCTTATACATATCAATTAATAACTATAAGTAAAGACATTTAAGTAGATTTAAAATAAAACAATTTTAAGTGGAATAGCATAAACTCCAACTTATAATTTTTATATTCTAAAGCTGACTGTATAAGCTTTCCACATTTAAGAGCATTTTTTCAGTAAATGAAAAAAAAAATCCACTTAAAGCTAATAATTAATGGAATTTACTGAAAGAAATTTAATATATTATACATAAGTAGGTTAAACTAACATGAACTAAACTGAAACTCTTTGTTTTAATGTTTGTGATCCCTTAGAAATTGCTATTTATAATTACGGACGAGTTAGTCTCATTTATGGAGGCAGACATCTTTGTTAGCACAGTGCTAAAAAACTAGTGACTGTAGTGATCATCGTTACAGTCAAATGGAGCTTGCATATGTTAGGCCTATATAATATCTATATCCAACATGGAATTATTAAATGCTGTTTATAAAAATATGTAATTATACTACATCATCACTTGACAAGATAGACGACATGGATATTGAAGAAGCAATTTTGTACCATGAAAGCTTCCGTATTTTTGGAGGGGGAGAAGTTAATTTCACTGAAGTCTGACCATTGGATGTCACAAAAAGTTTAGTAAATCAAACCTAAAATCATACTTTAAGTGTATCAGGGTGTCTTGGAATTTTTAATCAGTGATATATTATTTGTAGTTTCAACATTTAATAGGATGTTGAAAATACCAGACAATCAGGTTTTTAATGCAGATGTATTTATCTCCAAATGTCTGGATAGGAGTGCAAGAATACAGCTACTTACTGAAATGTGCTTATACTAAAATCCAGAACTGTTTAAAACCTCCAGTGAAAATCAAGGCTAGAACTGGACCCAGGTTTATCTTGCTAAGACAGAAAAAAAATGGAAGAAATAAAAATCTAAAAATGTTAATGGTGCATAATTGAGAGCATTTTTTTAAAGAATATGCTGCTTAAATAAAACAAATTCTAGGCTTTTTTTTTTTTTTTTTACAAATTTTTGTATATTGTGCTAAAAATCTAGAGTCATCCGACTACTCAAATCAAGACTGATAAAAAAAAAAAATTCCAGGGAGAGGGCATTTTATTGCATTCAATTTGTGTTTTTTCCAAAGAAAAGGTTTTAGTCTATGACTTTTATTTATTTATTTATTTATTTAATTGAAGTACTTCTTACTTTGATGCTGTGTGATCCTGTTTGTGTTTTTTGAGACTGGGAGTTTTATTTTCCTTTGATGTTCTGATAGGAGGTTCTAGGGAGGATACACTAGAAATTAGATTTGGACTAGATCATTTTATTTAATTAACACTTGTTGATCTGAACTGTGGCAAGTTATAAATTTACCTCTTGGTATTGCAGAGTGGTTGGGCCTTATGATGTTTGTATGTAGTTCTGTGAAACTACCAAATTTTTGTCTGCTCCTGGTGCTGGAAATCTATTTAGGGTCAAAAAGGACTATATGAACAGTATAAGGATGGCTGCTTGGTGTATAAGCTTATTTTATCGTGATCAAATGTTTTTTGTTTTTCCTCGTGTAGGCATATAACATGACAATGTCATTTTAACATATAAGTTCTAAAGGCATATATTTCATTTTTTCTGTATTCTTTTCTTCACTGAGAAAAACATTAGAATGTATATTTTTTATATATACTGATAACTATTACTGTTAAGGTCGCAAAATTATAGTAGCTGATTTGTGTATGTGATGCGCTACTTTTATATAACTCATAGTGCAGCAAAAAGAGCCTTATTGCAGTAGTGCATATAGTTTTAGTTTATTGCAATTTTTTTCCGTTAAGTTCAACTCAAGGGTCTTAAATAATTTAAACTAATGTTAAACTAAAAATATTATGCTTCACACAATTTGTATTTCAGTTTTTTTTCCCATACCGCATTGCTTTCAACACTTTATAGTCCATCTCATGAAAATCCTAACAATGATGGACACATAAATTTGTTTCTGGCTACACATACTTGATTTCCCTGTTGTGCAGATATATGAGTTTCATCAGTTTTACAGTTAAAACATGAAAATTAATATCTATCTATCTGTCTCCTCCTGTCAATGTGTCCTTTTACACCAAATCTGATAAGCTTTTGAAAAATAGTCATTCATAGCGTATGGAAACAAGGTATATTTTATGAAGTATGAAATCTTGTCATTTTCTATTTAGTGTCATTGCTTTTGATTATTCCCCATTTTAGGTGGAGTATTCATATTGCGATGAAGTTTGCAGAATTCTGTGTTTTCACTGCATAAGACATGGGTACATGACATTTTTAGTGATTCTCTTAGAGTGTCACTGAGTCACAAAAGTTATTACCTTAATTAATGGAAATGTGGGTCAGGGTGCCTTTAATTGGCACTAGCTTTGGTATCCTAAGGTGAGTAAATCTTCCTAAGTGCGGACAGGGCATCTGGAAATACTCCCTGTCTGCTATATTCCAGACAAAATATTCTCAATACTGTACAGCTGTCTGTGCTACAGAGTTAAATATCATTCCAAATTAAAAGCTAAATTCTTTGTAAAGACATTATTTAAAGCATGTGTCATTATATATAGAAAAACAAACTGGAGCTAAATGGAATTTATTTTTTTTGTCTAATCTTTTCTTCCTTAGACTATAACACCAGTGAACAGAAACAAGCCTGCAAAAAGCATGAGCTTTATGTCAGCTTCCGAGATTTGGGCTGGCAGGTGAGACCAACATTTCAACTCTTGTAAAAAGAAAATATTAACCCAATCACCGCATGATCGTAACATTAATTCATATCATAGTAATAAGGACAGGCAATTCCAGGCAATAAACTAGATGAGCTAACTGTTGGATTTTTCATTTATTTTCATTTTTTTTTTTTTGCTAAGGATTGGATCATTGCACCGGAGGGCTATGCTGCTTTTTATTGTGATGGCGAATGCTCTTTTCCGCTTAATGCTCAAATGAATGCAACTAATCATGCTATAGTGCAAACCCTGGTAAGTGTTATTTAATGTGCATTCTTCATGTGTTTAGCCTCATAATACTCTTATCATTAAAAATTCTTATACTTCTCCTTTATAGGTTCATTTAATGTTTCCTGACAATGTGCCAAAACCATGCTGTGCCCCAACCAAGCTCAACGCAATATCAGTCCTTTACTTTGATGACAGCTCAAATGTTATTTTGAAAAAATATAGAAATATGGTCGTCAGATCTTGCGGTTGCCATTAATCTTGAGGCAGTTTAAATAATGGAGTCTGAAACGAGAATTGCTTAATAAACACATCTTTTGCCGGTGTGATTTGATGTAAAGTATTATGTATACAAAGTTTTATTGGTTAATTTATTTCCCTTTAAAATGATTACACTGAATGCTGTAATATTTAACCAATTAGTACGAAATGTTGATTTGACTTTACATGATTTATCATTTTACTTGTGTGTCCGCTGGCATATAATTTTATTTATATATCTTCTATGAGCAAACACTTCACTGGAGTCATTATGACAACTTTGTCTGGTTCTTTTCATTTGTGAAATTTTGCTGTAAATATTTACTTAGAAAATGTGGTTTTGCTATACGTTCTGTGCCAGATGGTTGCGGTTTGGGATGATCAATGCATGCATTAAACACACAGAACGGTGTTGCTGACATAAATCTGTTTGATAAAGGTCACAGGTCAGTATGATCCATTTTAGATAAATATCATTAACTGAACACTTTAAATGTTACTGGTTAAACGTTTTCATAGGAACTGTTCAAACCCATTGTCAAACTGTCCTGCTTGTTAGAAATCAAACTTTCTAAGTCGGATTTATCTCAACAAATTTGGCTTGTAAAGAGATTTTTTTTCTTTTATTATGATAGTATGTATATAGTTATATTCTCAATGATGTACGAGCTCATTATATTAAACTGTTTCTGTAAACATTGTGAGTTTTCTTTTACCCTCATTGCTACAACCATCATATATTTACATTAATTCTTGCTTGTTTTAAAGAAGGATAACTTAATGATTGAATCTTTTTTTTTTTCAAATAAATGTTCCCATAGAAACCGTTCTTCTTGTTTTTATTGATCTCAAATCTTTTCTTGCCTTAATTTATCAACCCAAAAATGAATAAAGGAAAAGCCCTCTCCACTCATTACTTCTAGACCAGATCTAACTTCTTCAAACCATTTCAATCTTACCTTGTAACTCTTTATATTCTTATTGAAGCTCTCATAGCACTCCATTGCTTACAGTAGCTATCCTCCCAGATTTATTAATGTTTCACAAGCATGATATGAAATGCTTGCATGTTATTGCAAAGTAGTCACCCTTATTGTTAAAATATATCTATTGATATCTATAGTACCTTCAAGAAATATTTATATCCTTTAAACTCTTCATTTGGCCTGACTGCAGCCTTTCAGTGTCTTTCATCATTTCATTTTTTGTTACAGACTAACACAAAGCAGTGAGAAAATGTGAACTATAAGGAAAATGACACTTGCAATGCCATTAGAAAAAAAAAATTATACAAGATTTTCAACATTTTGAATAAATATAAGTGCGATGTGCATAAAGTCACTTTGCAAAACAATCTTTTATTGCATTTTAAGCTGCAAGTGTTCGGGAATACTGTATATCTTTACCAGCTTTCGACATTTAGATTCAGTCAGATTTATTGGAGTCTATGAAGAAATATTTGGAAGTCCTTTATTGAGTATACGTTGTTTTACCAAACATATGATGTGTTCTTTTCTAATCAATTTATATCCACCATATGTTATGATTCTCCCTTTTTTGGACTTTGAGTTTTCATGTATCTATGTCATTCTGTTTTGTTGCTCTTTGGTTCATTTTGCATTTTGTGTTATATTTAAGCTGTGTTGCTTCCTTGTGCCTCCTGTGTCTCCTTTCCCCTAGCTCTCTTTTGGTCACTTCTAACCACACCTGTTCATTATCATCTCAATTGCCCATTCTTTGTTCTGTTCCCCATATATACACCTCCTCTGCAGTTCCTCATTGCTGGTTTCTTGTTGTTACTTGGCACCCCATGTGTGTTTTCCCCTGACGTCTCCTGGTTTTTTCATTAACTCACCCCTCACTCCTCTTCTCTGCATTTGGGTCCTCAACTAACTTTCACCAAACCTGACACCCCCAGTCTCATAATAGACCTTCTTCCAAGATTTTTCTGTATTTAGCTGTATCCATTTTGCTATGATCCCTAACCAGCTGTTTTACCCTTGTGCTAGAGACCCTTTCTAATAACATAACACTGTTACCACCACGTTTAATCCTTTGGATGATATGTTCAGGATAATGAGCAATGTTAGTTTTCTAAAAGTGTGGCATTTTACATTTTGAATAAGAAGTACAATTTGTCCTCATCTGACCTGGACCTCTTATTTCATACAACTCTTCTTTCCTACTGTTAATAAATTATGGCAGATAACTTTAAATGGCTTCTTTATTACAAATTTTTATACTACCAAACTACGAGTGGTCCTATCAACTGATTTTCCCACATCAGCTGTGGATCTCTGCAGCTCATCTGGGGTTACCATGGACCTCCTGTTTATTTATGGTCACCCTGCAAGGCAAAACAAGTAAGAAATGTAGTTAATATTAGATAATTAATATTTCTGCTACAAAAACCTTCAATCTTTCTCCATAAGTATCATTGTAATATAAAATATGCATCTCTCTGCCTGAATGTATGTATCTAAAAAATGTGTCTTTTGTATTTTTAAGTCTCTTTAAAGCTTAGACTAACCTCTCATCAAAAGTGAGGAGTGAGGGTTATTGCATTTTTCCTTTCGTTTGGGATAAGCATAAGCATAACTTCCAGAAAAATAAGCCAAGGGCTTTTTGTTTCTTCCAGCGAAGTATTCTGGTTACAGAGGGATTTCCAGTTATCCTGGAAATGCAGGGATTAGCTGAAGGTTTAATATTTATTTACACAACTGTGCTGACCTTCCCTGAGCACAGAATATGTACTGTCAATTTCTCTTTCCTTTCCACTGACATGGCAGAACATTGAGTAACTATATTTCACTTAATTAAACGCAGTAGCTGACCTGCCCAGATGTTATGTAGACTCCATCTAAAAAGAAGTGTTGACATTTAGTGAATAGAAGAGGCCACCTGCTGGCTCAAACCTTTGGCTTGAGGCATGACTTGCATTCCTGCGGCCTGTTGCCTGGCATGATTACTGCAACCACTTAACAATTCCATCTACTGTTTTAATTCATGGATTTCTTTTAATTCAGATAAATTTCTTCTGTGTCTGAAATATATGAGCTACTGTGAAGGAATACCCGTTAAAGTTTACTATAACAGCAAATTATCTTTATCAGTTTGACCTCCTGCTAACATTAGAAGAAAGGTTCAGTAATGCAAATACATAGTGTAAATTGATATTGTAACCCTGCTGCTCAATAACAAGCAGCAATGAAAACAGTAGTGCCTTTGCATTCATGCAGACTGTGTGTAACTCTGAACAGGCTGGAAAAGGTTATAAGGCAGCTTTTTTAAAGTGTAGAACAATTCCATTTTTATTTAACAATTTGTTTGGTTTGTAAGTTACCTTGTTAAAGTATTAATGCCCATTAAATTTATTTATTTTGTCATCGTACAGCCATAAACTTCATATAATTATGTACATGAGATAATTTTAATCGTTTGATAATAGCTGTGATGTAATAACTTAATCAGGACTTTTTAATAGGATTATTTACTTTTTATTTGGTTATTTACTATTAGGACTATTAGGACTCTGTATAGTTTTCTAGTAGGTAATTTTTTGGTTTGTTTGAAGGCCATGGGTCATTAAACACAGCTTCTTTGTGCTCGACCTACAGTACCTCATTTAAATAAAGCTGTCAACTTTAAACATAGAAAATCCAAAACCACCATGTACATATTTCTAAGGTTCTTCCATATACTGTAGTTTGGTGTTTTTACACTACACTGGCAAAATTCAGGTGTGTAAGCATGCAGTAGCTATAGGACCTATTAAAATTTTCTGTCATTTTATAACCTTCAATATATTTAATCTATAAATCTATATACACATTTTTAAAAAGACACACAACTGTTTCTTATCATTTCTACTTCAGATAGAAAAAATGTTTTTTTTTTTTATTGATCAATTACAGTAACCAAAATTAGCCGTTGTTGCAAAATTCCAGAACAATGAAAGGGTTAGGATTACTGTGACATTGAGACACCAGTAAGAGTGTGAAGGCAGGAAGTGAACAGCGTTGAAATAGGATAAAAGCTGCTGTACTGGAATCAGGTTTTCTCTCTGAATGTAGCGAGCCCTGACCAATAAATAGGCTGATAGGCCATTAGGTAAACTGTAAGTCCGGTAAGAAACAGATGCCTGCAAACATTGGAGATCTCAGGCAATAAACTATATTTTGATAAACTATGAAGATATTTACAAGAAACAAAAACAAATGATAAAAGTTTATTTTGTATCACAGCAATTATATTGCAAAGTCAGAAAAGTGCCACATTTAATCTATAAATCTACAAATCTATGCAGGAACTTTTAGCCAAGGTCATGGCTAAAAGTTCCTGCATACTGAAAGGAGATTCAGAACATCATCTAAATCTGTGGTTAGACAGGGAAGCAATACCAACAAGTTCAGGGGATATAAATAATTCTATATTGCACTGCATAATGCTTCCAAAGGCCTTTGAAATTGATTTGCTATCACAAACATATCTGTTCTTTTGAATGATTAAGAAAACAGACACATCATATCAGCAGCTTCTCATAAGATTAGTTTTTATTCAGTCTAAGTGCTCCGATTCCTCCTAGACCTGGTTCTCTGTCAAAAGCCACAACTGCTGGAAGATTCAGTTCGTTTTCAATATAATTTAGCCAATATCCAGAAGCAGTTGATTGACAATATTCGGTTAATTCAATTCAAAAATGATGACATAACGGCACCTAATCTCGTCAGACCACCAACATAGACGGCATTTGTGCCTGAGGCAACTCAGAGATGTTCTTGCACGATATGAGAACCAAACATAACAAGCCAGAATGATTTTCTTCTCTTTTAAACACTATAGTAGGATAATGCATTAGTGAGTCATGCTAAAGCAAAATCCTTTAAAAGCGCACGATAATGTAAAAAGTATGGTCGGGACAGCTATGTGCTATTTTTGTTATGCATATGCCATGTATTTCTTTTTTTTACTTTAAATAGTTTTGGAAACATAATACAAACTGAGAACATTTCAATTATTTGAAGATTGTCCTGTGGTAAAAGAAGTTAACATTCAGAAATGTAACAGTTATTGTAGTAATTAATTGAGTCTTTTCAGGCACAGTTGGACTGTGTATAGATAAATATGGAATAAATATCACATTGTTAAAGTTAATTCTTAATCTTATGATTCATTAATTTACTCATCTACTAACAGCCCGTTTCTGCAACATAAATAAATGAGATAAAGCAACATTAGACCACATTTTAGACAGAAAACTAGTTGTTTGTAATTATATTTAGTAAATACAGTGTTTAATTTGCTTTTTCTGTTAACCGAGGATCACTTTCTTCCTGTGGCTCTACGTTTATTTTCAAAGTGTCACCTTCCAGTCGATCCACATAGCAAGTGAAATTGTATCTAATAAAAATGTTGTGCAGTTTACCTAATTCATCTCACCACATATGGTTCTCCTTACTCTCCTTCTGTGGGTGGGCTATGACTTCCACACAGCTCAATCAGTGCTTGTCCAAAGGGATACCATATGGGTCACATTTTTACATGCTGTTTGGTATGACAAGGCTGCAGCAGGACAGCGAGGAATGTGTCCTCACAGGGCAGTGCAGAAACACAGAAATAATTGCTTGTTATTCATATGTGCAAGGCCAGCAGGGGTGGCGGGGTTGATGGCTCTCTATGCTGCAACAGAGTTTTTTATGAACTAAGCTGTTGGTTCCCTTTGGCCAATTCAATAAAACACAGGAATCTTATTTCAAGTCCTAAATAATATATATTCAGTTTTTGTTCTCTTACTGACCCTAATGGTTTATCTTATGGCTCCTGATATTCAATATCTATGCTCCCCCTAACTCAGATCTGCATGAACAACAAACATAATTACCATAACTATGTAGATGACACACACCTGTAGAGTATGATGGCACCAGGTGACTATGAACCCATTCAAACACTGGATAAATCCATAGATAAAATCGATGCATTTATTTCGCAAAATATTTTACAGATGAATCAGGATGAAAGTGAAGTGATATTCTGGACCATAAGAAGAGTGGTTAAAATCAGTAATCAGGCTCTGAGTTTTGGTGCAGTGATGAGCTCAGACCTGAACTTTGTGAGGCACATAAAGGCAAAAGCAAAGTACCGTAAGCTTTTTATCATTGAAGCTAATGTTTCAGCTGGATCTTGAAAAATAAATGAATGCATTAATTTTGTTGTGAAATTGATTCCTGCAAGTGGAGCCTAGGCAGAAGTTCAACTGAAGAAACTCATGGCTTACCTTCATCCACCTGCTACACAGCTAATCAGCTTTGAACCACACCTCCATGAAAGCCAATCGGCATCCAAAGTTCATCTTAAAAGGCCTCCGATACGCACCTTTCTGCTCCTGTGCGCAGGCGGCGGATGCGCTGTGTGACTTCATTCAGATGACACCGTTTCATCCCACCTCCAGCCCCTCCTCCACTTTTGTAGCCAAAGCTTTATCATAGTGTCATTCCTGCCGGACTCTTACTGCATTTCCTGTCTCATCTTAACTGGTCCGGCAGAAGACCGCCAATGTTGAACCTGGTTCTGCCAGAGGTTTCTTCCCATTAGGGAGTTTTTCATCTACACTGTCGCTCAATGCTTGCTAATCATGGGCAGGTTCTCCCAACCTGTGTTATCCAACCAGACTTCCATCTTCCAGGTCCCTGAGTGAAGCTCTAGTATCAGCTCACTCAAACCACTGGATCTCCCCATAAAGCTCAGCATACCAACTCGCTAACCAGCAGTCTACAGACTGACCAACTACAGTACATCTATCTCCACTCCACCACCAGTTTCAGGCCTGGGGGGAAACAGCCCTATTCTTTGCTACTGTTCATGCATATCTATCAAAATTAAGAGCTATGTTTCCTGTCAACGTCTGAGCACCAAAGACAAAGTGATTCTATCAATAAATTACTCCTAATTGTCTTTTCTGTTCGTGTGAGTTTTTCAGATCAAACTTTCTTAACATGTCTGCCTAGAAAGTCAATCAGACAGGTGCACTGCAGTGTACTTTTTTGTTTTTCATGTAGAGCATTTCAAATTCCTTCCCCACTGAAATGTGCTCTATAGTAACACCTGATGTCAAAATAACTTTTTATACTTAATTACTGTATAGTGCTGAAATAAACTACACTTCTAAACTCTGGGGACATCCTGGCACAATCCTAAGTAATAATACCTAAATATGCATTGAAACTCAACATTTAATAAAGGTCCTGCAACATCAACCATAAAAATCAACCTTTGATCTTTTAATTGTAAATTAAATAAATTAATCAAACTACTTGTGAACTTTTAAATCATATAGTCAATTAATAAATATGTTGACATAACCAATTTTTTTTTTTTGGTATAATTTGATTATTATATGCATTAAATATTTATTAACATAAATTTGACATATACATTTAATAATGTCCTACAGTTCACTCCAAAATTGTTTAAACCTTAAATAGATTTAAGCTTAAGGTTAAGGTTGACTATTTTTAATATATCTATATATATATATATTTTTAATATATATATATATATAAACCTTTTGTCTTAGACTGGAAATAATGTTAGATTTAATAGAGAATCTGTGGACAGAACTAAACTTCTTCCCTCACAGAATTATAGTTAAGATTAATCGATATCCTGCCACACAAAACGCTGTTTAGCTATTATCAGAAGGATTTGCCTTCTTTTTCTTCTTAATTAAAATAATTAACTTTTTGAAAATATTACATTTATGGAATAAAAGAGCTGTGTAGAATAAATAGATTTAGATTTAGATTTTATTTTTCTCTGTCTAACCTATCTAGGTAACAATCCACTCGGAGTGAAGAGGAACAATCCACTTAGGAGTCTTTGGGTTACTTCAAGCAGCCAAAAAATAAACACAGTCTAAATTTCTTCAGTTTTACTTTCAATAAAATAAAACATAAATAGAAGTTTAAATTATTATCAAGTTTTAGGTTTTATGACTGATCAGCTGTTTCTATGTTAATATAACTTTTATCAGGGTAAATATTTAACTTTAACTTTTTGAAGCGTTTTCACTACATTTCAGAGAGATGTCAAATTAATTGGTTAAATTGTTCATATATTTTAAACTTATCTTAAAGAAGGACGAAAAATGTCAACAGCTAGGATTTGACCAAGTTCACGCATAAAGCTGTTAATTTTTCAGTTAAAATAAACTTACTCCACAAAGGCCGATAACTTGGTTACAGGTGGATCTAGAAGTAAAGTCCTCTGCTATAAAGTTTAAAAGTGGTAGAAGTTTTTTTGCTTGAAAAACAAAGTATGTGACTACTTGTTGTTGCAGGCTAAACATCAACAGCCGAGAAAAACTGTTGTTACTTAATGAGACCTATAACATTATTCTTACAGTACATGCGCTTGCAAAGCAGGAGATAGTGATATAGGGCTCCTTTCTAAAGTACCCTCATATGGAAACAGCTATTGCATCAATCAGTAACCGGGATGCTCTATACTATATGATTACAACAATAATAATCTTTACTGCTGTTTCTAAGGGGAGCTTTGGAAGGCTGGTTCAGAGCTGCAGCAGTATTAAAATCTCCTTTTTGTTTATAGCCATTAGATTAATGTGTTAATCTTTTCTTTTATTTATTTATTCCATCTAGCGTTTTTTATATATGGTAATTTATATCTGGTGAATAACTGAAAACGTACCCTTGTACATAATTATCTGAAAACATGTTATTTTCCCTATGATATGTATTTATATGGACAAGTTTCTGTTTGAGTGAAAAGCGAACTAGTTAAAACAAATCTTTTCATCTTTTCCAGAGAAAGGGTCAAAATAACTTCTTTTAGGATGATAATGATGGGCAATTCACTCGACACTAGGACTCACATGCGGTTATAGTTATGTATATCAATAGTGGTGGAAACGAAAACATATGGGAGATGAAAAATGCTCTAATCTGGCTGCCTCTACATTTTCAGTACATATCAGACCTTAAAACATCTTTATTGCTATGCCAAAATCTGCACTTCATAAAGTAATTTCTCACATCTGTTTCTTTCTTATACCGTAGCAAAACCTAAGGATACCTTTTAAACGTTGTTATTTCTTTGTTTGTTTGCGTGTTTTTAAAAAAAACATTAATATCTTTTAAAAATGACATTAATAATATTTATGGAAAAGTTTAGAGAACAAGTTACCTAAATTCTCATTTCAAGTAGTCTAACAAAATACACTTTTAGAAGTCATATTATCTGTTTCCCAGAACTATGCTTCGTAAAGTGGCAAATTGTTTTTAGTTCACATGTCAGCATAATAGTGTACTCACCTGCATTAGATTTATTCTGGAAAAAGCCCGAAGGCCATTTCTTTAAAGTGACCTTCAGCAGCCAGGTTCTGTCACAATAAATCACTATTACTTAGTTTCACTGAAATAAGAAAATCTTACATGCTACTTAAGTGATTTATGAAGTTGTTTTCACGAAAGAGTGACATTTGGAAAGCTATATATTTTCCCTAAAGTGTCCAAATATTTTTCCCAATGGCCCAGGGGTTTCAGCAATACTTCCGATATTTTTAGAAACTGACATGTTTACTTTTCTAAATTCTTTCTTGATGGACTCTGTTAAAAATCATAGCTTTCTTTTAGTTTATAAAAAATGTATAAAAAGTTGGGGAATGGTTCTTTTCATGAAAACTTTAGAATCCAAGCCCTTTTAAGAACATATATACCATCGCAGTTCATGTGATTGCCTGTTTATTTTTAGTTTAGTCTTTTACTCTTATGGTGCAATTGTTGCTTAAATAATAATAATAATAATTATTATTATTAAGATGTTCTCCCAGTCCCTAGAGAAAAAAATAAATGAACTTATTTTATTTCTCCAATTCTCACTGCATTTAAGTTTAATTCAATGCAATTTTGACAAGTCGAGTTTATTTGTATAGCACAATTCAAGACAAAGACATTTCAAATTGCTGTACATGATTTAAACAAAAAAATAGAAGAAGAAAAATAAAAGCATAATAAAAGCTCATGAAGATTAAAAGCATAATAAAGGCAAGTAAAACAAACAAAAGCCTCAGACCACCATCTTAAACTAATACCTCAGTTAAGAGTTTAACTTAAACAGTCAAAGGCAGCTTTAAACAAATGGGTTTTTAACTTTGACTTATGAGAACTCAGGCTTTCAGCACTCTTACAGCCTTCTGGAAGTTTGTTCAAGATAAGTGGAGCAAAGGAACTAAATGTTGCTTCTCCATGTTTGGTTCTAGTTCTGGGTGAACAGAGTAGTAAAAGGGTCTACCTATATAAATCAGTTTGTTTGGATTAGTTCAAATGGAGTCAATTTCTGTTCCATATTAATTCATTTATTTGTTCATTCCGTTATCAATCATAATAAAATTTTATTTAAAGGTATAGAGGACGGTCTTTTATTTCCGGGTGGATCATCTAAAATAGCGGTCCTCCTCATTGTCAATCATTCTGGTGTTATGTTTACATACGGCTGTCCTACATGTTAATTCCGTTAGCTATCTTTTTATGGGCATGCGCACTTTCAGGCGTATATTTGTGGTGAGCAACAGTTTTCGCCCGGTGAAGGAGTAACACTACCAACGGGGAGCAAAGAGTAGTGATCTGTCCAAACACTCAGTTTCGTAACTGAGTTTACTATAAAGTTCACTATATAGTCCCTGCTCTATATAGTGATTGAGGGATATAGGGGTTAGGGCAGACATTCGGACACGGTAAGCTTGTATGAGCTATGAGAACAGCAACTTTTAAACAGACCATGCACAGAAGAAATGTGCTTGTGCACGCTTTTGAATGCGTTTAATAGGCGTTCTCTCTTGGGAGCGGGTTCAGGGTTGTTCATGTAAAAAAAATTTTAAGTGGAGAGGGTTAGTCTAAAAAATTCATGAAAATCCTCAGCAATACCTCTAAGTTTTGTTCCATCAAAGTTACATGGCACTGAATTATTTTGAATTATTTTAATCCAATTTGACTGAATTCGTTTAACTTCATATAAACTCATTATTTTTATCTCGCTGCAATTATCTTTATTTTTCCCCTATTTAATTCTTTTTAAACAGTTTTCTGTTATTCCATAGAAAATGAGAAAATAACTCCATTCAAAAACCAGGATCTCAGATTTGGAGGAGTTGATTCATGGAGTTGATTAAAGAGGGATCCAACCATATCATCCACAGAAAACAGGGACGAAATCTACTAGTCCCCCAAATAGATCCCTACTGCTCCATGGCTACACCTAGAAATTCTGTCCGTAAGGTTAGAACAGGACTGATGACAGAAAGCTGCCCTGCTGGAGACTAACATGCAATGGGAACAGGTTCAAGTTAATACCAGCAGTTGTATATATGATATGATCATCCCTAGTAAAGGGCCCCCAATCCATACTTCTGGCATGCCCCGCATAGAGTATTACAAGGGATACAAATGCCTTTTCCAAGTCAATAAAAACATGTTGACCGGTTGTGTGATCTCCCATTAACTCTTGAGCCCTCTGCAGAGGGTGTAGAGCTAATCCAGTGTTCCACAGTTTTCCAAAGCATTCCACAGTGTTCCACAGGTTCCACTGAAACCCGCACAGCTGTGCAGTGGGGGCAAAGGGAAGTATTGTTGCTCAGCAGCAAGAAGGTTTGGGGTTCAATACCCAGCCTTGGGTCTTTTTGCATGGAGTTTGTATGTTCTCCCTGTGCATCTCTAAAATTGTCCTTAGGTGTAAGTTTCTGTGCATGGTTGTATGTTTTCATGTGTCTCTGTGTTGCCCTGCAACAGACTGGCAATCTGTGACCCTGATGGAATAAGTTGGAGAAGATAGATGGATGGATGGAGTCAACTAAAATGCTGCTTCCCTTTCTAAGTACAAATTAATCATATTAGAAAGGAAACTACAAATCAAAGATACACCCAGCAGCATATCTTTTGACATCACATGGGAACCAGATTGATGTCAACTAAATCTGTTGTAGCATAACAGAGAAAATGATGCTAAACAAGTAAGTTGTCGGTTAAAAAATATTGTGCAAATCTAAAGAAAACGTTAGCCATAGTCTGAAATTGACTAACAATATAAACAGATTTATTTTGTCAAAAGGTAAACCACGTAATATCAAGTGAATATGCAAAGCACTGTTGCATAGATATTACACTAAACACATAAAATTTTGCAACATGAGAAAATATGTTTAGATCCAACATCCAGCAAACAAACTTTAAGTTTAACTTTTTTCAGCACCCAATCGGAGACTTGATAAGTAATTATTAACAGAAGTCAGAAAGGATTTTAACATTTAGGGTTTGGCAACATATATCGCCTCTAAAACCACTCCTTTATTAAAACTGATTCCATGAATTTCCCTCCTCCCCATGAGAGAAAGGAACAGGTCTCTCATCAGAGCGCAGTTTAGTGTGCCGAGATGGTTCATTGCAAGGGCTTCATTAAGCCTCTCTATTGTTAACATCTGTGTTTAGAAAGACCCTTTCTTTGGTATATGCTGACCTTCTTTAAAAAGGGATTTTATTACACCATGCAGTTGACATTGGCAGCAATGGCAAGTCTGGCAATGAAAGCCTTCAGTGATTTAGGTCACATGAGATCAATCTAAGCTGGCTGTTTCCCTGAAGTCTTTAGCTGCAAGTAGAAGAGGGAACAGAGTGGCTCTCATCTTGTTAATTTAACATAAACACAAATCGAGTGTAAATAAGTTGACTTGTATTCAATGCTTTGAAATGGAAATCTTTAGAATTTCTTTGATCCTGTTTTTGGTTTTGTTTCTTTTTGGATTACCAAAATATTTAGAAATTTTCTTTTGTATTTCAAAAGATATTATTATAAATGATTCTAAAATGTATTTTTTTGTATTCTCTATACCAATTTCTCTCACTCTGTTTTTTCTTATTTTGTTTTTGTCTTTAGTGTCTTTTGTATTTTTCTTCTTTAAATTTTCCTTATTGTCCAAAGATTTTGTAGCTGTTTGATTTTTCAACTAAGCTAATCTCTCATACCAGACATCCTCCCTCCCTTGCACTTTTCTTTCCCTGCCAGAGATGTGGTTGCCATGACAACTGCTGAGTCACTGTTCACCCAGTCTCCATCCTCCCTCTAATGTCATTTCCTCATGAAGCATATAGGCCTGAATTAGAACACAGTTGTAGCGTAGCAAATTTACTGCTGTATGTTTTGTTTTGTTTTTCCTGAAGAGGTGAGCTGCAGTCATTCTAATGGGTAACGTACCTACTACAGTAAAGCACTGCTTGAGCTATAAGCAAATCATCGAGGACTACCCTTGGTTGAAAAGCTGGCTAGAGGAAGAGAAGGTAGGTATTGTTATTTATCTATTTAATGTGCTACAAATAACTTGCAATGTAACTTTTTCATTACGGATAGGCATGAAGCAGCAGCTCATCACTGTATATTAACCCTGTTGATGCAGAGGTTATTGCCTCTGCAACACTGCACCAGGTGTTCAAGCTCTATGTATTTGGACTTATCATTGTTTGCACTTTTCACTACTGCTGTGTTGTCAGCAAACTTCAATACTTGACAGCTGGGGTGTCTTGCAGAGCAATCACATTTTAGCAGAGGGAACATAAGGGGGCTCAGCATCTGGCCCTGGAGCGAGCAGGTGCTGAGGGTGATGGAGGAGAGATGGTGTTGGGTATCCTCAAGGTATGAGGTTTATTAGGACTCAGTTCTCCATGTTGGAGACCAAGTCCAAGAGTGAAGAGCTTCTGCATCAAGGTTTATGGGAAGATGATTTGAAGGCAGAGTAGAAATCCAGGAAGAGCAGGCGGATTTAAGAATTTCGGCCCCCCATGTGGGTAAGGGTTGTGTGGACCACAAATGAGATGGCGTCAGTGCTGGATTGGTTCCTTCTGTAGATGTACTGATATGGGTCCACAGTGAGATTGATGGAGTCATTAATCTGGGTCATTACTATCTTTTCCAAACACTTTATGGCTACTGATGTCAAGACTATCATTTAATAGTCATTTAGGCCTGTAACTGTGGAGCATTTCAGGACAGCTACAACAGCGGCAAACTAAAAGCATGTCGGGACAGATGTCAGTGACAGTGAGTTGTTAAAGGTGACTGCCAGGGAATTCCCAGTCCCTTCGAACCCACCCTAGGATGTTGTCCAGGCCTGCAGCCTTACATGCAGCCTACATTAATTCTATGAAGGTTCTTCCTCATGTCTGCTGTGGTCAAACAGTGAGTTACTGTACCAGGTAAAAATATCAGTCTGGTGCAGATGGGTGGTGGGATCCACAAAGCAGACATAGAACATGTTGAGTGCATCTAGCAATGAGGTGCTCCCTTGAGCATTTTGCATCTCTGATGTTGCAACCTGTGATCCATTAAAAGCGTTTTAAATGGGCAACAGGTCATTGGTGGTGAGGTGACCCTGAATTTTCAGGTGATATGTGGCTTTGGTGTTTGCAATGCTCAGTCTTTTTATTGCCTCTCAGAGATCTGATGCCTCACCTGTCCTGAACACAGCATGCCTAGCTTTCAGCAAAGCCCTAAACTTAGCATTCAACCAGGGTTTCTGTTTAGATTTCAGGTTTCTGTCCTGGTAGTAATGAGCACATTTTAGGCGGTTGCAGTGTCAGACTGTCGTGGTGAAGAAGGAGCTGAGTCAGGGGGAAAAGCACTTGATTTATAGATCGATCTACGTCCCCCCCTCACTTATTGTAATGCGATCTGGGTAATGACCAAAAGGACAAGATTGCGAATAAAACTATTTTCTCTAATAAAACATACAATAAACAGAATGTTATCAGAACCTGATAACATTTTTGAAAGTTCAACCCTATCTGTAAGTAAATTTGTTAAAAGCTGCTATATATTTTAGTATGGAAAAAAAGAAAATTATTTCTCAAACACTGTGTCAGAACAGCGGTCTCTAAGTTACTTAAATAGATCAAACTCCCAATGGTGAGAAACTTGCAAGATAAGTGAGAACTTAAAAGAAGTTCATGGGAAAATCCCTGCATATCCTGGATTTTTGGCTTCAGAATGCTGGATAGTTGTTATCACAAGTCAAGTGTATACTACACGTTACTCCTGGATGTAAATCTGGTTAGTAGGAGGATTTCTTTAAATCATTCAGTCTATCACACATTTGATATAAGATCAGACATAAAAAGCATCAAACTGTTTGATGCTCTTTGGGTTCACAGGCAGAGCTAAATCCTCGCTATGCCTCATCTTATCCTTTACATTTAATTTGCTATCAATATTGTGGATCACAGACAGAGTTTATTACCATTTTACCCAGTATTAACCTCTATAATCACTTCTAGTCGATAGATTTCATCTCCAAAACAGCCATATTCTGTAAAAGCTTGTCAAAGTCCTTTGTGGTAAAGGAATGCATCTCATGCTGGCATTGACTTGTCAGAAAAAAACCCATGGTGAAATCCTTTAGAAATCATACATATAATCCTCGATAGCATGAAGGAGTTCCAGTCCAACACATTTCTCAAAATATATATATATATTTTTTTTTATTTTTTATTTTTTAAATATCCATATTTTCTTTTAAATTAAGCCCGTATTTAGTCTGTTGGATTTCATTTGGTCTCAGATATTAAAGCTTAAGTGAAAATTCAACCCGGAAGACTCTTAACGAGCCTAACGTGGAACCCCTGCTGACTCACTCAAGCTTCAACCAATCAAGAAAAGACCGCCTCTTCTCCGAAGTCACTTGTTTCTCAAGACGCTCTTCATCGAGACAAAGGGCCAGCTTCCCCATTCAGCACCTCTGCCGTACTTTGATCCACCTCCACCTTATCTCCTCACTCTTAGACCCTCTCATCCTCTGGCTCATTCCACCACTCGCGTCCTTGCCCCAGGGGAAAGACCACTCTTACCCTCTTTCTAAATCATTCATCCAGGCTCATGATGACATGCAGCATGTCTTCAGCCGGGGTCTGAGCACCAAAGAATTTATTTTCATTTATGTCGATACAATCTTTCTAATTGCTTATTTTCTCCTTTTGTCTCTCTAGGTTGAAATGCCCTAAGGCACACTGGATGAATTGATACATGTCTTATTATTGCACTAAGCTTTTGTCTTATTTCCATTTTCTACAGATCATTACCGAACATGAGTATCCAGACTTTGTGAAAATTGTTGAAGTTGGTCCAAGGGATGGACTTCAAAATGAAAAGGTGTACTTTGACATCTCCATGAGAAACCTCATATGTATATGAGTAACACTGTTTACTACACATGGCGACTTCTCCAGAAAATAAAAAATTCTTATATACAGTACATAAAAAAATAAGAACGTAGGGCTGCCTACAGTGAAATCATTTATGCATTGAAAGAATTTAACATCATTAAACTGATGCCTTACTTTTTTAAAATCATGTTTGACAAAATATGCATGGAATTAAATAGTTTAAAGTTTTAAGGTTTTAAACACCAAAGTAAAATGCATTTGTGTAACTTAAAAGATAAAATAATGTTTTTAAAAATAAAGCCATGTGTAACCATTTTCAGTTGTATTATTTCCCAGGAAAATGTACCAACAAGGGTAAAAATCCAGCTGATCGACATGCTTTCAACAACAGGCCTTTCTGTGATTGAGGCCACAAGCTTTGTCTCTTCAAAGTGGGTACCGCAGGTAATTGCCCTTTTTTATTGTTTACAACAGCAAAATGTAAGGTGATTTATCAGATACTTTTTTTCCCCTGCCAAGATATGTTTTTATTTCCTGTCTACACATTAAGGTAAATGCGTTTCTATGGTTTGATCAACTCATTGTTTTCATACATTTTGGGTCTGCCTGTCCTCTTATTCCAAGAAATAAATTTACCGCATTTGTTTACAAAACATAATTTGCACCAGTTTAATTTTTTTGAAACTTAAAATCTGTTGATTATGATACTTGCATATCATATTATAGCTCTGGCTATAAAAGCTAATCATACTTTAAATCTTTTTCTGCCTAAAATTAGATGGCAGACCACACAGATGTCCTCAGAGGAATCCAGAGAGCACCTCATGTTAGATACCCTGTTTTGACTCCAAACATGCAAGGTTTTCAGGATGCTGTAAGTTTAATTTGGTGATTTGTGCCAGTAATTGATAAAATGGAGTTTATGCAATCTTGGTATGCATCATTAAATCTTTTTTTTGCCTCTATAAAAAATATTACTCAAACAGTCTTTTCAAAGTCATGTTCTTTGCTGTTCAAGGTTTCAGCTGGTGCCACTGAAGTAGCTGTGTTCGGCTCTGCATCTGAAACCTTCAGCAGAAAAAATATCAACTGTTCCATTGCTGAAAGCATGTTGCGGTTTGAGGAGGTCATTAGTGCTGCCAAAGATCGACAAATCCCTGTTCGTGGGTTTGTAATCCAAATATTTTATATCAGTTACCACAAAGACAAATTAAGGATCTCACTATCCCTGTAATGCCATGAATTTACAATGGTCAAAAACACTATTTTTTCAAAGAAGAAAAAACAAACCAGAGAGCATAATTCCATATGGTAACCAGATTATTTTGAAGTCCAAATTGGCCTAGAGTGTCTCCCAGCAAAGACAGCTGTCTTTGAAACCAAAAGAAAAAAAGAAAAAGAAAACATGTTTTCTTACCTCAATTGTAGTATTTTAGACAGTTTAGGCTTAAATAAGTACTAATAAGTACTACTAATAACTTTTTTTCTCTATTTCAGATACGTTTCTTGTGCCCTCGGGTGCCCCCATGAGGGAAACATTGATCCCTCAAAGGTTGCTGAGGTAAAACTGTATTTACATTATTCTTTTCTTTCACATATACTTGTCTAATGAAATCCATTTATGAGATAAACGCTGCTACTTTAAACTACCTACTTGTATGTTAGCATGTCACATCTTGTTTCTGGAGTATTTATTGAATATACATTTAGTAACCCTAGTATGTAGCTCCTTTAGGTATTTTGAAACTACAGACTGAAAATGAACTAAAACATACTTTACATATTGCTCGTTGAATCACTGATTTTTCAGTGCAATTATCTCATTGTAAGAAGAAATTAACACAATTTTTTCCTTCTTTAGGTAGCAAAAGGGTTATATGAAATGGGTTGTTATGAGATTTCCTTGGGAGATACTATTGGCGTTGGTACACCTGGCTCCATGTTCAAGATGCTGCAGAAGGTGATGAAAGATGTGCCAATTAAATCTCTTGCAGTTCACTGCCATGACACCTATGGTCAAGCACTTCCCAACATTCTTACTGCTCTTCAGGTAAGGTCTGCTGATGCACAACATGGAGAGAAATATCATAGAAGTACTATATCTAGGTCTGTAATGGTTTCTTTTAAACTTGAAGTTTCATGGTTTTAATTAAAGCCTACATATCACTTTGCAGCATTATACAGTAAACTGGGAATTTTTGGTTAAAGATGCTCTGATGTTTTGATACCAATGCAGATATCTAAATTGCTCCAATAAATAAAGGGAGCACATATAGGACACAATATGACTTAAATCAAATCAAACATCTGTAAAAGCGAACTGTACACTTAGGAATCAACATTGATTGACAATCAGTGGCACATGCTATTATCCAAATAGAATAGACAACTGGTGGAAATTATTGGTAATTAGCAATAAACACTCAATAAAAGAGTGATTCTGCAGGTTGGGATCACAGATTACTTCTCAGCACATATTCTTTCTGGCCAATGTTTTGATCACTTTTGAATATTGATGGTACTTTTTTGCCAGAGAACACCAGGAAATTCGCCACTGGTGTCCAGTGCTCTTTCATGATGAAAGCAGGTTCATATTAAGCCATGTGACAGACATGACAGAGTCTGGAGACTGTGGAGAGCGATCTGTTGCCTGGAACATCCTTCAGAATGACCAGTTTGGCAGTAATGATGTCGGATGGCATTTCTATGGAGGGCCACACACAACCTTCCATGTGCTCACCATAAGTACCATGACTGACCTTACAGGAGATACCAATTCAATTCAATTCAGTTTATTTATATAGCGCTAATTTACAACACATGTCATCTCAAGACACTTTACAGTTCACCAGATCATACAGTCAGATTGACTTTAAGTTTTCTATCTAAAGAAAACCAGTTGATTGCATCGACTCATTGATTCGAATGCAATCCCTCACACTAAGCATGCTTGTAGCGACAGTGGAGAGAAAAAAACTCCCTTTTAAGAGGAAGAAACCTCCAGTAGAACCAAGCTCAGTGTGAGCAGCCATCTGCCGAGGCCGACTGGGGTTCAAGGAGACAGAACCAGAGATACAAAAAAACAACTGTAAAAGGAGGCCCCGTTCAGGAAACACACAGTCAGGCAGACGACCTCTGAGCCAACTCCCATGTCAGAGGATGAAGAGAGCACACCCAGCCAGTCACAGTCAGAGAAACAGGACTACACTGGCAAAACAGGCAGATCTCCAACATCTATAAACAAAGTTGTATTGGCAGCAGCACAGCTGATATTTCTTCTACCGAGATGAGATCCTCAGAACCCTTGTGAGACCATATGCTGGTGCAGTTGTCCCTGAGTTCCTCCTAATGCAGAACAATGCTAGACCTCATGTGGCTGGAGTGGGTTAGCAGTTCCTACAGGATGAAGGCACTGAAGCTACGGACTGGTCTTCTCGTTCCCCAGACCTAAGTTTGATCTGGAACATCATTTCTTGATCTATCAACCATGGACTAACATTACATTGTGGCACAGACTATCCAGGAGTTGGCAGATGCTTTAGTCCAGGTCCGGGAGGAGATCCCTCAGAAGACCATCCGCCCGCTGGAAGCGATGTGGCTAAGCTATTTTGCACTTCCAACCAGCGTTGTGAAAATAAAAAAAACACGTCGAAAGGGCTGTTTGTAATCATATAGCGGCTTATGGATTGAACATTCATTCTGATATGATGTATTCGGAAGCCTACCGTAAGTTGAAATTATGTCTTTGTTAAATCCAGCACTGTGTGGCACCATAAATAACAGAGAGGGTATTAGCACCATTTGAACCAAATGCATGTGAACAAAAACTACAAATTATCGGATACATATCACAAAATGTATTCCCAACAATTATGTATAAGCATTTTTTACTTAACCAAACATCTATAGAATTATATACAATACATCTATAGAATTATACAACTACAATTATACAATTAAAATATCAGAATATTTTTCTTATTCACTTTGTGAAAAGAACCTAGCTTATAAAAGGCACCCTCAAACACAGGTGTGTCAGAGATGGTCTGTCCCTTTATAGGGCAGGTTCGGGATGAGGGACCTGAAGTTTTAGGTAGAGCACAATAACCTGTTTTTTCAGGGATGAAAATCAACCTTTTGTCTTCCCTGATACTTATCTGCATGAATGTTAGCACGTCATTAGAGAAGGGTTAATTTACTTGACTGCCTTAATTGGACCCAAAGAACAGCTCAACTTGCTCTAACTCTTACCCAGACATTTCTCTGCAAGTAGTGTAAATTCAGAGAATGGTCATCCTTCCCTCATCTTTGATTGCTGTTTTTTGTTTTATTTATTTATTTATTTATTTTGCAGCTGCAATTCAATTTATACCATTAGATGTGTTCATACAGATATAGTTAAATTTGAAAAGTGTAAGTGCCTAAATCTTTTCTTTGCCTTGATGAACTAGAGACAGTGTGATTAGTCAGAGCTTAAAATGTTGAATAAGGTTGTGTAATAGGTTTACACCTGTTGCCAGCTGAGTACATCACTGCTGATGTTACTAATAAAGTTAATTGTGGAAGAAAGTGTACATTTCATTGACTGCAAAATTTTGTCCTTTTCTTTGGAAATGCAAGATTTTTGTTTTACTAAATATGAATTAAAAGAAGAAAATCAATTATACTTTCAGCAAAAGGCTAGGGCTAACATTTATGTAAAATTTTGTCAAAAATGACACTGATTAAAGCCATTTGATTTCCATATGTCTCTTAAACTAATTTCTATTTACTCACACATTTAATTTATCAGAAACAGTCTGACATCCCCCTCTCCTAGTTCTGTTGGTTGCAACAGTATTTCCCTTTTTTAAATTAGAAATTTGAAATCTTGACAGGCTTCTACTACTGATCATGTGTGCGATTACAAGTAAAGGGCAGATTCCATCTTGATTTCTCCTTGAACTCCATGATCAGCTGCACAGCCTCTTATGCACTGGATATCACTTATTGCTTGACCCTCTCTTGCATTAGTGAAACTTTGGTGAAACCCAGTAATCATGCCTACACCTGTTTTGCCTAAATTAAGTCAGGATAGGGCGCCCCCAACTTGTCATTGATTTAATATTTGAATTGATTCTTGACCAAGTGTCAATATTTAATGAGTTGGAAGCAAGAATTTGTTTTCTAGTATGGCTAATCTAAGTGAATTTAATTTATAATGCATAATTTCCACAAATTAACTGAATGTTTAAAATCAAGCAAAGAAAGCTTTTAAAACACAATTTAAGAAGAAGAGTAAACACAGAAAAGTAACACTACTCCGGCAATAATCACAATGAAAAATACAGTATCTTAAACAAATGTTTAGAATTTTTTTCAGTAAACCATACCTTCAAAGTTAAATTTAGAGGACTCTCATTGATGTGCCTCATAATAACCCACAAAAGCATAATTTGGGTGTTTTTCAGCGCTTTGCCTGCGGCAAGTGCAAACCTGACATATATACAGACATAAAACAGAGGTAACTAAGATATGGCTGTATCAGTTCTCTGAAGCACATTGTCATTGCACATGAGGAAGCCCATTGGGGGCTGGGTGGGTCAGCAGATGTGAGGGGGTCAGGACAAAGGCTCACCTATTCGGTGTCTGTAGGACAAAGCAACTGGGAGAGAGGTGGATGGAAGGACCCTGGGGGGCTCCTAACTCGTCTGTCGCTTGGCTGTTGAACTCCCTGACAATGCTGTGCTTAAAGCCGGAAAATGATCCTTTCAGGTTACTCTGTGCTGAGAATGTAGTGAATAGTACTGCAGCCTTGAATAATAAAGTTTTTAAACCACCTTCTTTGTTGGAGGTTGTGCACACAAAATTTATTTTGGCTGCAATATAAAATGCATAAATGTTGAAGTACAATATTCAATTTACAACTAATGTTGCTGTCAAAATTGATTGCAAGTTAGGCTTTAGAAAGACTCCACATTGTTAGTTTTAAATGGCAATGTTTCCAGGGGTTCTAAAGCTGTAACGTTATACAGTGGGATAAAGGGAACACTGTACATCTGTAAAATTATTCTGCACATCATATATGATTCATCACAGCTGTGGCATACTCAGAGAAAATAATAGCAGCCGAGAATACTTAGCTTGCCATTTGCTCACCTATAAACAAGAAGGAAATGAAAGATTTTATCATAGTTTTTCATTACCGTGTGCCAGAACTCCACACCACCAACAGAGAGAGAAATGAATTCCCCCAGTGCTGTCAGCCCTGAGTCACCTCTTTTGTTCCCGATAAAGACATTCCTCTGTCTTTGTAACTTTTTTTTTTTTTCCAGGAGGTTGGGGGAGCTTTGTCTGAAACCTACTGTGGTAGGTCACACAAAGATAATGTATGTGCTTAGATTTCACAGGCCTGGCATGGAAATTCTTTTTGGTTTCCTGCAATATTTGTGTAGATTGTACTACTGCATCTGGGGTATTTCGAATATGGCTTACGTACGACAGTAACACGCAGTTATAGGAATTTCTTGTTGGATTCATTTGTTGATAACGTAATCTTTAATATTAATCAGAGAAAGACATTGTAATTAGTGTTGGTTAGTGCCGCATTTCATGGGAAAACTATTTAAAGGAATTTTTCCTAATGTTTTTTATTTGGAAATCACATTCCAATATTCTCTGGCTCAAAGAAAAATTACAAAGTTTAGACAACTGATACATTCTTTCAAACCCAATTGATCAAAACATCTAAAGTAGCTACTGAACCTAACATTTGCTTCTAATCATTTAAATATGATGGAATGACATGCTTGGATCACTGGTACAATTCAGGTTAGAGTTAAATGATTCTATAGTTTGGGATCAAATGTTTTATCCATCAAAATTCTCGAACTAAAACAGGCAACAGTTTTTAATATATAAATAATGCATTTTATTTATCAGAAAATTTCTTTACAGTAAAACAAGGAGATTTGTTCCTCAATTCTAAAACTATTTGCTCATCAGTCTTACACATAAAAACATGAGTTACGGTACATCCCCTTCTTAATCCACATAATGTAATATTTTCCCACCATATATTAAACTGTTTAAATTTTTTTTACTCTAGTGTGAAGGTTTCAACTAGATTTACGATTATACTTATATATAAATTATAACCAATGTTCCAAAAGAGCTCTAATGGAGAGGTTTCATCTTTTGAAAACAGATATGTTCTTACACAACTTGCGTTAAAAATATAATGGATCTTTGAGAGTTTATTCAATAGACATGAGGGGCTAAATTTTATAAACTTATAAACAGCCCACCACAATCCATTCACAAACAATTAAATTCAAATATAAACATGAATTAAATTGCGGCTGCAGTATTTTACATTGCTTCCTCTAATGCTTTGCATTTTACTCTGTAATGTAAGCATATTAGTTATGATGGAGCTGTTTGACTATGGAAACCCATTGCATGAAGCTTTGATATTAGTTTAGCAAGCAGCGCCTAATCCACTGCAGCATCAGTTTTGCCTGCTGTAAAATGTCAAGTGGCATTTGAATTTGTGGCTGAATTGCTATTCCTCACAAAATTTTCCACTTTGTTCTGCAGTCCATTTGCAATAATTAAAAAAAGTCAACTACTGTCAAGCCTTTCCCTTTCCCTCTCTTTCCCTTACCTCTTTACTGTGCAGATATTTTATATCTAAAGGAAACATACTCTGAGACATTACAACTTTTCTTATGCTATTTTGTACTATATATCCTCTTTATAATTCCTCCTGTATTTCTATCTTTAGTGGCATCTTGCTTTAACGCTGTTCTTTGTTCTCCATATAAGCTACTGGAACCAGAATTTCTCTGAAAGAGTAATCCCAAGGGATAAATAAAGCTGAGTCTAAGTCTAAATTATATTACCAATAACAATGACTGTATTTATTTGGAGTGTTTAGTAATTAGGAAAATACATAATTGGGCATCATGGTGTCATCCTCTGAACTACCCATTCGTCCAACAAATATCTGTAGAATCAATCTGTACGATTCGATAAAAGCTAGACATAAAATTGATCAGAACTCAAAGATGAAATAATATTAAGGGATAGATTCTGAGTATTTGTCTGATTTATTAAAGATCAGGACATTAATGTCATATCCATGTATGTGCTGCTTTAAAGGCGAGTAAATTAACCTGTTATTTTTCAGGAGTATTACACCTGTATTCACTCACGGATGACCAACTTATGATGCTGCAGTTTCCACTATGCTCTTTTTTCGTCACTACAGATAGGATTAGTGTTATTTCAACCGAAGGTTCAGCTGTTCATGTATGATATTCTGCTCTAAGGCAGTAAAAACAAGAAAAAAGCCATAATATGCTAATAACATGTCACCTGAAACATGCATAGCTTAACTTGATATACTACACACATATAGTTAAAGTCCTGCTCTAGCTGATAGTGCTTACAGGCTTATAATTACAATTAAGCTAACAATAGGTTGTCTATAAATACATACAGCAAACATGTAAACTGCCACAGTTAGTTCCCAAACTGTGTACCGTAATTAGGCTGGAATGCTGCATTTAAATGGTACCGTGGAATTATTTTACACATATAATTTTTATAGAATACGCATTATTGTTTTAAATAATAAAACTGAATAAAAAAAGAAAATCAGCTCCATAACTTTTCTAATGAATTTTGTAAGTGTTTTAAAGTGCCTAGAATATTACCAAAGACTGACTGTATTTGGATTTATGAGATTATAAATAAAATTAACCCACTAATCCATAAAATGGTTTACATGGAATAGAAATTGACTCAATTTGTAAATTTCTTTTATGAATACGGATATTAAAAAGTACAATTCTAAATAATAAAGTACAGTTCTATCCTGTGGGCATCTTTGGCATATCACTTTTTTCCTGATGCAAGCCTTTTCTTTATTCCTGGAAATGGTGGTTATATACAGTACGTCTTTGTCTGATATCTGTCATTTCAGTTTCAGTTGCTTATATATACACAGTATCACCTTTGACAGCCTTTATACAGATTTGGGAGCTTGTCCATCTCACACCTTCATCCAATTGTATTTTAGAATGTCTACAAACTTTCCTTGCATCATTAGAGTTAGAAAAGGCATATTGTCTTTATCCAGGAATGTATTGTTGTTTTTTTATAGCCACCTCCTAGTGAATATGGCTTTTTAATGTGGATCAAACATCTGGTTTCTGGGTACTGTAAATCTAACTGAGGGGTTTAGAGCTTAAGCACTGACCACCAGTTCCTGGATGATTAGAGGTACGGGTAATGCTGCTGAAGGGGTACGTTCATGCTGAAGGCTTGTGACCTTTCAGTGGTGGCAGCTTAGAGGAGGACGATTGGCATGAAAGATGTGTTTATACTACAAAGAAAAAAAATAAGACCTGCCTTGAAAAGTATCCTCCTCTGGCTTCCACCAAGGTCTGGAAATCTGGTGCACGGGTAACGTACACCTCCTCCCCTCTCTTTGCCAACACAAACAGCAATTACTGCTGGCTCAGACAAACCCTGAAAGAGGCAGGTTCTTGTCTGCAGGAAAAACAGCCAATTAGCTGCATTGTTCCAAAATAGCTGTAGAGGTCCTTTTTAATTTAAGTTCCCTGGTCGTGCTCTGCGGGATGGAAGCTCAACATGATCCGACTGCCATTGAGAGGAGCACTGTTAATTTAGTCTCACTGTAGGATCCTCTGACATCTGGCTCTGACACAGAAGCTGGAAAACAACTTTAATATTCTCATGACAGTCCCAGAGACATGTGGAAAACATCCTGAGACTGACTGAAAACAGAAGGTCTGGCTTCAATGTATTTTGGGGTGAAAACAAGCAGTATACTTGTGGTGGCTTGTAAGATTTGCATAAAAAAAACATAATTTTTTTGTCTATTATATGAATGTTTTTAGTTGAAATACTGATTGCATTTAAGGATAATTATATTTTTCCTTTACTTCACAAGAAACAAACTGAAGCAAAGAATCAGCAGTGTGATTTTTCAGGCACTATTTAAAAACATTAGATTGGGTGTCAGCCAAAAAAAAAAAACAACTAAAAATGTACTATTCCTCTTTGTGTGATTATAATTTACATATAAAGAGCAAAAAACATATCCACTCTTACTTGAAACAAAATTTTGGTAAACAAACATGTTTGTGATCCAAAAGACTTTAGGTCCTACAGGACTTTTTATATCCTTTGAAATATCTGTTTTTTTGTTGTTGTTTTTTTTTTTTTTTTTACATCAAACCACTTCTACATATTTGATAGGATTTTCAGTCATAGTAGTATATATATGATTGTGACGCATACATTAAAACAAGAGAAGTAGATATAAAATAATTTTGAAAAAGCAAAATTTGAAAATCTGGTTGAATATGTTTACCCATGGACTTTAAACTGAATGCCAAAATTAAAATCCAGAACAACCCACTGCCTCCATAGGGTCCACTTGTGTGGAGTTTAATCCCATATAAAAAAAAAGCTTGTTGATGAGGGCCTTGGTTTCCCTCATCATTTCATCATTTTTTGCCAACATACCAGCTCTAAATTTGGTATGGCTCAGGATTGGCTTATATGATTGGCTCAGGAACCAGGAAGTAATCAGAAGCCACACACTGATCCCAAGTAGTTCCATACAGCATCTCCAGCTTTGAAAAGAGCAAAACTTTACTAAATCATTGTTAATGGAGAGGACCTATTCTAGTGAATGTTACTTCCATCCCTGATAAAAGGTAAAAATGATTTGGTTTTACTGAAAATTTCTTACCTACAGTTTGTTAACAAAGCAGATGGAAGGTGCTATGGTCAAGGGAGATAAAAGTTTAAATTGTCACAACATTATCCTGATCCTACCCTTAGTTGAACATGGTGGTGATATAATCATGCTGTGGGGCTGGTTTTCTTCAGCAAAAAAGGGGAGCTGATGGTTTGATGGATTGAGATTAAAAAAGGATAATTCTGGAAAAGAAATTATGCAAAAATGTGTTCAGGATTACATGTTAACATCAAAGACTGTTCAAAATTTCAATTAGGAGACCAGATAAAGAACAAATTGAAGATTACAACCCCATACCTTATTTCTTACACATTTTTTCACCATCTTTGATTTATTTTCACTTCCCAATTATGCATCTCTATATGCTGGTATATTACATAACAATTAGACCAAATACAGTGCAGTATTTCTAATTAAGTAATTATTATTATGGCTGTACTGTAACAAATTTTTAAGGTATAAATACTTTTTTAAATAACTTTACCTTAACAGGAACATTATAAAATGCAACAGTTATTGGTTTTCTTGAAGTTTTCATTCACAGAGAAGTGTCACATTGACAAGTCTGGAGATCAGGAGGGTTTAAGAAGAAATAACATTCTCCCTGCTGTGGCAAGAAGAGAATCCCTGTGGTTGAGGGCAGAATCGACTTGTAAAAACATGAAAAATCAGGAGGATCAGTAACACATAAAATGCTCTGTTCAGTATTTATAATATTCCTCTCTTAGGAAAAAAAAAATCATAATTATGCGGTGCTGGCATAGGGGATGACTAAGCCATAATGTGGGGACTTTTCTTTGCCCTCTCATCTTCAGCATTGCAGCCCACAGTTCTCTGAAATAGCTGTAAAACATGACCACAGGCTTGGCAAGGTGCAGGGCAGCAGACAGAACAATCAAATAGAACAAGGTTGTTTCTGGATTTAATATGATGTGGAGTTTTCTTGGACGTGCTGAATGTCCCTGTTGTCTGTCCTTGCAGATGGGAGTCTCAGTGGTGGATTCAGCAGTGGCAGGCCTTGGTGGATGCCCTTATGCACAGGGTTCATCTGGCAATGTTTCAACAGAGGATGTTCTTTACATGCTCCATGGCATGGGCATTGAAACTGTAAGTTTCCTTTTACAGTTCACTTTGGCAGGAATGCCATATTTCTTGTCTCAGTAATCCCCCCAAAACCCAAACTCATACAACCTTTCAGACCATATTTACATGAACTGATTGCTCTGCAAATATGCTGCTCTGTAAAAGTTTATTTTTCTAATATCAATGGCTTTACACAACTTGCACGAGAAAGGCCCTGCACACCTGAATGCTCCAACTCTTTTACAATCCCTACCCCTGCTGGTGGAATATTTTTATTGCAGTTTAATTCTTTGGTAAAACTGACTGGGATTTATTTGCAAAATAACCTGTTTGTATTTACCTAAATTTGATCATGCCTTGAGTTTTAAAAAGTTTAAAACATATTTAATGAACGTGGCATCTGTTTCACAGGGAGTGAACCTTGACAGAGTCATAGAAGCTGGTGACTTTATATGCAACGCTTTAGATCGCAGAACAAACTCCAAGGTGGCTCAGGCAAGAGGCAGGACACTTTGAGGATGCCATACCAGCTAATGAGTTAAAACTGTTACTTTCTAAAGTTCTTTTTCTGAAATCCATGTATTTGGAATGGAGGTTTTCTTGCTTTTTAATCTAAAAAGATCACCAAGCACCCACTGTAAGTTTACTTTTTGAATTGAATCTGAATTTCTGAATTTAATTGAATACCTGGTCGTTTATTTATTCCCTATTTATCACAGTTCCGTAACCAGTGGTAAAGTGATTTAATTGAAGTAATACCTCATTACATCTAAAATATGTATTTCTTTCCTGAGTTGTTAATAACAAACCTATAATATATAATATTTTTTTCAACTTTTTCTGTTGTATTTATAAAGTAAATACACACAGAATGGCTGTATGCGCTTATTGGGCCTTTATAATTGGAAAATAAAAAGAATTTCCAGATAGCAGGCACCCTGAACAGGTAGCAATCCCCACCTAGGATGACAAAGACTAATTAAAAAAAACAAATAAAAAAATTTGAACTTTGTTTAACTGCAGGAGAAAGCCAGTTTCAAGAGAACTACTAAATGCACCATAAAAACTTCTTACAAGGCAACAGTGCTACCTGCTACTCGTGCAGCCCAGAATTGTAATACTTTAGGTTCATATTGTCCAAAGATTGATAGGGGTGCCTTCTGTAAATTTTAAACTGTCCTCTGGACCAACCTGTCATGACTCTGCACTTTTTGGTTCTGTTTAATTTTTTTTTGTTTTGCTTTGCATTTTCAGTTATACATTGATTCATGTCTATCTGTATTTTCTTGTTTATTGGTTTCATTTCCATTTTGTGTTATACTAGTTATTTTTTATTTTATTTTATTTGAGTTCTTAGGTATTTCTTGTTTGCCCTCTGTTGCCCTCTTGTGTCTCTTTTTCCCTAGTTCCCTCGGAGATTCCTCTCTCCACACCTGCTCCCAATCTGCTGATTAACCTGCTCTCCCATTTATACACCTCATGTTCGGTTACTGTTGGCTGGTTTCTTGTCATTTCCTGGCTCCCCATGTGTGTTTTATTGGACATCTCCTAGATTTTGGTTTTCTGTATTTGTTATTTTGGGATTTTTGCTTCAATCGCTTCATTTTTTGGGCATTAAACCTACAACAGCTTATCTCTGCCTCCTTCATCTGTGCATTTGTGTCCTCCAAAACCTCCACTCAACCTGACACAACCGCCCTTTACATGTTAATAGTTTTGCAGCCTACACTAAAATAGATTCTTAACAGCCCTTTGCAGCATTACATGATTGCTGAGCAAAGCAATGAAATAACGAATGTGTAGTGGAGTGGGACATTTTTTGAACTGTGGGTCCAGTACCAGTGTTGAAAACCACTGCTTTAATCAACTAAGGACTGTCTGATGGAATTTATAAAAAAAAATTGTATAAAAATGTATTTTTGCTCTAAAACAGATAATAAATTCAGTATATATTGAAAATGTACATCTATTGCTCTAGTTAATGTTTTTATTTTACATACAATGGATGAACATTACTTTTTTGGCATACAAGTTAAATTTGGTAAAATTGCAATCAAATCTAACCATGATATGGTGGCAAAGAGCTGGCAGTTGTGGTGTTCAGTTGTATGCATAATGCATTTTGAAACGTTTTTTTTTTTTTTTTTTTTTTTTTTTTTTTTACAATTAATGGCAATAGTAAGTCATAGATTACAGTATTGTTTCTACAAGTAAAATCTTAAGAACCTGAATTTGGAATAAGAGCTCCTTAAATGTTGATGTATTCAACCTTTTTAAACCCTGGTTTAAATGGTTGCCATCGTGTTACTGATTAAAGTTGATTATTGCTTATTGTTGTCGTCATCCATACTCACTATTACTGTACTGTATTTTTAAAACAGTATTAAAAATATATATAAAAAAAGTGGTTCTGAATTTTAATTCTTCTGTGTTTGTGACAAAATACTGAGATGGATGAGTGCACTATTCTGACTTCTTTAAATAACACATGTATTTGAATTCTTCTGTCTTCAAGCCTGAAGGATAAAGCGCACAATAAAAAAACATTTTTAAGTAAAATATAAAGATGAAAACAGGAAAGAGAGTTTTTCTTTGCCAATCTTGGTATAAATTAGAGCACCTTTTCACACCTCAAACTTAACCTTCTTTGCATCCTTATATTTTATGGAACTAAACAACACTGGGTCTGTAATAATTGTAAGGTAAGTGATACATAGTTTTGAATTTTCTTTTTTTTTAACCTTTATTTTTTTAAAACATTTACATGTACCGGTTTTACATAATGATATGGTCATTAACAGACACTGACCAATGTCAAATGTCTCTGTTACCTTATGTTTTAAAAAGACATCACAAAAAATACATGACCAAAAGACAAATAAGGTTTTTAAATAGATACTATTCTCATATTAATCAATTCCTCATCTGAAAATGGATGCCATAACTACTGACATGGCCATTCATCAAAACCAACAGACCTCACAAGCAGAAGATTGAGGGAATTTTAACAGATTTGTAAAAAATCTTATTTTATCTGGTTAAAAAAAAGTTTAAAAAAAATGTTAATGAGTTCGCTTATAAATGACATAACAGAACACCATGGATGCTAAGGCACCAGGAGATGTATTGATAATCATAAACAGATATTCTAAAGCCAATTTAACTCCATGCTACATTAAAATCAGTTTGCAACTAAAGCAAATTCATTTAGATATGCTTATTTTTATTGAATATGCCCATATTTCTCAACAGTAGGAAATCCATTCCTGTCGGCTCTCTAAATGCTTACTGTGTCTCTTTTTTAATGACCAGCCCCGGCAACTTCAGATTAAACAAAAAACAAAGAACGTTTGATGTCATACTCTGATTTATTTCTTGTATAAGGTAAACTATATTTATTTAATGAATTGAATTTCTAAGTAACAATGACACAGCACATCTACCTCTTATTTCTTAAAAAACACACACAAGGAAACAGTCATGATCAGAATATATAATGAGAACAATGTTTAAGAACTGAAAAAACAGATTATTTTTTTTTCACTTTGTTGTTGGATCTCTGAAATTCATGTATTTATTCTCAATAATTAATTAGATTGTGCCCAACCAGTTTCCCAGTCTTTGTGTTGTAAACAAATTAGTTTGATTTAAATCCCAACCATCACATCTAAATTTTCATGCTTTTAATGTTTCTTAACAAGGCAGAGGAGTTAATGGAAAATAGCTATCCATCCATTTTTTCTGTAACGCTTTATCCCTGCTGGGGTCATGAGGGTTGATGTTGCCTATCTCCAGCTGTCTACGGACAAGATGCGGGGTACACCCTCAGCAGGTCGCCAGTAAATTGCAGGGCAACACAGAGACAAACAGGACAAACAACCATGCACACTCACACCTAAGGAGAATTTGGCAAAGCCAATCAACCTTACAGTCATGTTTTTGGACTGAGGGAAGAAACCGGAGAGAACCCACGCATGCACAGGGAGAACATGCAAACTGCATGCAGAAAGACCCCAGGCCAGGAATCAAACCCGGGAATCGAACCCAACTTTCTTGTTGCAAGTCAGCAGTGCTACCTACAGTACTGTTCTGCTAAGCAGCCCTAGAAAATAGCCAATACAAGAACAAACCTGTAAGAGGCTGAGAAATTCATCTTTGAGCAAGACGACAGAATTAAACACAGCAAATTGAGATAATTCTCATGATAAATTGAATTGTGCATCAATTGCAAAGCTGGCATGCACAGATCCTCTTTAGCCAGTCCTCTACAATAACTATACAGTAGGTGTCTGCTTTGCCTGAGCAACAAAACAGCATGAAAAGCCAGGTTATCCTATCTACAGAGATCATCCGAGTCTTTTGGCCAGTAATTCTGACAATAACATAAACCATTTTCCTTCCTCTTCATAATTATGCATGACCTGCCTTGCTAAATATGGGAACAATCCATAAGATATATTGCAAATTTCGTGTGAACATAAAAAAGTATAGAGGGTTTCAATACTTTTTAATGGCAAAAAAGGTAGAGAATGTATTCTGCAACATGACAAGCAGCTCACTCCAGATACAGTCTACTTAAAGTTGAAAGGATTCTGGTGAAAGATGCAGCACTCTACACCACTGGTTTTTAAACATTGTCTCAGCTGTCCTTTTTGTTTTATGTGTTTCCCTGCCTCCATACACCTGACTTAAATCAGTGGGTGATTAGCAGGCCTATGCAGCCCCTGGTGGCTGCTGAGAAGGGAATGCAATCATTTGATGCAGGTGTGCAGGAGCAGAGACAAATGTAAAACACACAAGACAGTGCATCCTTAGAATAGAGTTTGAAAACCACTGCTCTACACATCCCCCAGCCAAAAACTACAAAGTGATGTAGATAGCTTCAAATAATATAAAGGCTTTTCTTATTCCAATACAACTTAAATGCTACATCAAATCAGACATTTTATATGCATAGAACATCCAAACTTTGTTCCATTAATCATCACAAAAGTACAAAACATAGGAGTGAATAACAGCTGTTTGATAAACTGAGCCACATTATATATCAAGATATACAGAAACAAAACACCATGGATATATATATAACATTATAAAACACAATGGTTTGCTTTTTTTGGATGATTAAGTTCCTTTTTATTCCTCCTTTTCAACCTAAAAGTCAAAATAATGAAAATTATTTTTTGTTGATGCAACATCAGAGAAACATCAGATTTTTTCCTTAATGACATAGAAAAATAGGACATACCAAATCTTACTGACAAAAACCAGAGAGGAAAATATGACTACTCCAGCAAGAAACAGAGCTGAAAAAAGATGCAAAAGGAAACCTAAAAGAAAACAAACCTATATGAAAACTTCCTAATATTTAGTCTTCTAAATATTTTGTATGCAGAATTATTAAAGATGAGAGAATAGCTAAAAGGGACTTACCATATGACCACATATGAACTTGCTCAGACTCATTGATTTCGGGTGATTTCGAAGTACAATTGCTGCTTTCCTCTAATTTTACTGTAAAACAAAGAATATATATTAAAATTCCTCTAATTATTTGAAACTATTATTTGAATGGCTTCTAAGAAGTTAAAACCCTGCTTACTGAAGTGCAGTCTGTTATGAAATACTTCAAGAATCATGTTGCACATCTGAAGATGATCATTGTGGACTCCTTTGCATGTGCAAGGGTGGTGAAGCACTGTGCCCAGGGTAGCCAAGAAGGCTCTTTTACACTCAGAGTTTGCACCGAGGATAAGAGCTGGATCCTTTAGAGTGAAGCATTCATTTTCTTGGAGATTTCTTTCATTGCATAGTGTTTCATCGTGGTTCCAGCATTTAACTTGGAGAGTTTTTAAGAGGTTTCTGATGAATCAGAGAGAAAAGAAAAGTCATACAGCTATTAAATGTTAGCAGTGATTCTACACTCTTAACTGTTATTCTGCTCCAAGAAATTAGTCAAGCTTAATTAAAAAACATTTTCTCTCCTTGAAGAACACAGAACATTGCTGCAGACTCATTCTTATATCATTCACTTCTCTTTAAAGATTGAAATAATAACTTAAACTAAAAAAAAAGTTTAATAATTCATTTTCTATACATGCTTTACCTTGGAGCTGCATGGTCACAGGTGGCTAGGGTCAATTCCACTTATTACCACGGAAGTTATCTTCAAAGCAGGAGCAATTTGTTATAGGCCTACACTGAGCGAAACTGCACAGTTTTTTGCATATGTGCCTTCATTAAAATGCAGAACAAATTGTGACCATACCTCACAAATGTATGGGTGGATGATTTGCAAATGTAAATTCTTGCCACATGAAAAGCAATTTATAAATCATTAACGGATTGCAGGCTAAGTTTTTGTTTCTGTTTTCGGTACTTTTGAAAGTCAGGGGAAACTTTTACATAAAACCTGCAGTCCTTGTGGCAATAAGGAGGCATTGGTACAATGATTGAGTGAGTAAGGTTAAGTGGCATCTCTTAATTACCTAGGTGTGAGACTGCCAGTGTGTGCATGGTTGTATGTCTCTGTGACCTGCGACAGACCTGCAACCTGTCATGGTGTACCCCACCTTCGCTCATAGACTGCTGGAGAAAGGCACCAGCCGCATCGCGACCCTGACAGATAATTGGGACAATATGGGTGGATGGATATTTCTTGAGGCTAGAGATCGACATTTGAAAGAAAGAAATACTATCACAGATCTAAAACTATTTTTATTGTTAAATATGGATCTACTTCAATATGTCATCAAATGTGTAAACAGTGCTTTGCTTGAATCTGAATCACGAAATAAAATTAACATCTTGGTTAACCAGATGAAATGTCTGGCTCCCCCGCTATGTATGTCAACATCAAAAAAGAAAAATACATGATTGTAAAGTGAGAATATTCTCATCAGTGCAGAAAGTTTATCTGCATAGCATAAGCTTTGATTTAGTAATATTATCAGGCAATGTCTACACTTTATATTGTTACTCTTAGTTCTGACAGCCAGGCAATAAAAAGTATCAAGATCTAATTCAGACCACAAAAATTCAAGGCATGCAAAAAAATAGATGGACAGATAAAATAAGGAAGATCTTTGTTAGAAGCATGATGAAGTATTGTCTTAAAATTTTAACAATTTACCTAACAACAGTAAATGAATGTCTTACTTAATTGAGATATTACTATATTACACCATCAATTATAGCAATGTTGCAGGTAAATAAAAAATCCATATATATGTATATATATATATGTATGTATATATATGTATGGATGGATTTTTAATTTACCTAGAAATTGACAACATCAAAGCAGTACAGTACAAAGCAGAATACAATCATCTGACTTAATGGAAACATTAAAACTCAGCTTGCCCCTAGTGATCTGACCAAAAGAGCTGAACATTTTGATGTCATGTCACTGCCATATACTTGTGAAAAGAGGACTAAACAGCAACGTGAAAAGGCGACATGCATGTGTGCTACTCAAGCATTGTGAGAAGCTGAACAGAAAGTGCCCACTTTCCTCCAGAATTGCACAAAGGAGCTAATAATCCTCTTCTCCTGTTACAGATAGCCGGTTGTCAAATCAACCACTACACTTTATCTCCCTGATTTTCTTCTTCCAACAATCATGACTGTCACTTCCTAGTTTGAAATATTGCTATTAAAAGCCCATTTTCCTTTCAGATTTAAAGATATGAAAGAAATCCTGAAAGAGATAAAAACCAAAATGGCATCTTTAAAAGGTTTTTAACAATAATAGTCATCTTGGCTTTCTGCAAAGACATTAACAGGGATCGCTGATTTGTTTTATCATTTTCACAGTCAAAGGGATATCTAAGAGAGATGCTATGTATCACAGCAGTTAACCTCTCCTTTTCATGTGTACTCCCTCACTTACATTATTTGAGAGCCTTTTACCGGCCTGTCAGCCTGAGTGAACGAACCTATTGTCTTCAGACACTGAAACCAAAAGTTTCCCTTAGATTTCTTCCTGATCTTGGTTGACTGGCTTCCTTTTAAATCTCTTCTACTTTAATCTCTGCTGCCAGATCTTCATTACCTTACTGTTGGCCTCCTTAGTTGGTAATGAGTGGATCCACAAAATCCTGCTGAAAGATCTATTAGGTCTTGACAGGTAATTGCCAATATCAGATTGAGTTTTTCCCACTAGCTTTAGTCCATGCATAAATGTTTCAGTTTATCAATATAGACACTTTTTACTGTAGAACTGAGAACAGCCTACCTGCACTTACTGTCCTGAGCACACTGAGTGAGCCTTTCTTGGCAGATTCTTGTCTCTGCTCCACATGCCCCACTCTGGAGACCGGTTTTCATGAGCAGACAACTCTGATCTGAATCATCACATTTGCACATCACCAGCATTTCTGCACACTGTAGGGGCATGCCTCCATAGAACTGCTGAATTTCCTGCCGACATCTTCCACTGTCGCACCGATCAGTCATGCATGCCTGAAGAACAGGTGTGAGGTGCCTGTTGCAGACAGACTCACTCACACAAAGACCAATTCGGTCCACACAGGATCCAGAACGATCATATGCTGCAAGAAAAAAATGATGTGCAATTAATGTACAGCAGGGGAAATAAGTGATGGATGTGAAATTATATTTCCAGAAGACTGACATATCTGATGTCAATATCAAATTGACACCAGATCTCTGTACTCATCCAAGTATACAAAAAACACCAACCGAAATCAGCCCATGCTTCATATGACATAAAAGGACAAATGTATTTCTAAATATTGAGCTTTGAATGGAATGGAAATGCATTATTGATTATAAAGACCACCTGCAGAGTACTTTATAAAGACCTAGAAATATCAGGAAATGTTGTCAGCGAAAATTATGAGCAATGCAATCAACAACACTGACTTTTATCATTTTTCACAGTATAAGACTCCACAGATGGGAAAAAAAAAAGCTAGTATAAGACTCCACAGATGGAAAAAAAAGCTAGTTGACTGTAGTTTACTATGGAATATATAGACAAAGTTCAGAGTGGACATAATTAAACTCAACTGATGTCAATGCAGATAGGATTAGAGGGAAATATAGTAAATTACCTGAAAAACAGTATATGTACGTAAAGCTTGGGGTGGGGACATGATGTATAGTATAAAGCCCCAGCATACTTTGTATAGTTAAGGAAAGGAAAAAAAAATGAACTGGGGAATTATTTAGAATCTTAAGAATTTAAAATAATAAAATAAAGATACTTATACATGTTGAACAATCCTATCTTCTAAGCACAAATGAGAAGTATTGTCACTATCCAAACAAATGTTTGATAAATATCAGCAGTATCAAAAATTGACCATTTTTCTTTAGGTGCCAAATATTCAGACAACTATTGTGAAGTTCATATCGCTGAGCCTGAAAGATATAAATCTACTGCAAATTTCCACTAATTTATTAAGTTGAAATCAAATGAATAATTTTCACCGTTGTCCACTAAAGTACTTGATTTCCAGTCAATCACTGGGATCCTCCTCTGCTGATTTCCTGTTTAAAAAAAGAACAAAGGATTGGTTTGCAATCAACACTTAAATCTTGCCCTATCAACCCGTTTTTATATACATTGCTCAAAAAATAAAGGGAACATCTAAACAACACAAAATAACTACAATTAAATTAAACTTCTGTGAAATCAAACTGTCCACTTAGGAAGCAACACTGATTGTCAATACATTTCATAGGCTGTTGTGCAAGTGGAATAGACAACATTTGGATATTATTGGCAATTAGCAAGTCACACTAAATAAAGGAAAGGTTCCGCAGGTGGAAACTAGCCTGATAAACCAGACTAAATGTGAGATTAAATGTGTAATTTAGTCTTGTCCCAATGAATGAGACATTGGAAGATTGTTGATGAGAACAACCCGTTGTCTTTCAAACCATGTCTGTGCCTATTGGCCAACGCTCTGACCATTGAGCGCGACAGAAAGCTGGTGGGGGAGTGTAAACAAACAGCCTGTTGGTAAAACAGTGAATGTGTCTTTCTTAAAAATTAATGAGCATAGAGCCTTTCCTGCTCACGTTTCAACGAAAACCCTTCCAAAACTGATCCCAAAGCGGAGTCTGTTCAATAGTTGTTGCCATCTTCCTTGTTGTGCTTTCTCCAGCGTCGGGCAGCTTTGCGTCCCGCCCACAAAAACCTGCCCGTTATGCATCCAAAAATTGAAAACACATCTCTGCTTTGTGATTGGCCTGGCTGTTCTGGGGTATTGATCTAGACTAGACCAAACTCGCAGGCAAAGATGTTTCTGGCCGCTGGCGGGTGGGGCTAGTTTACTAGGCTAGGTGGGAACCACAGACAACTTCTCAGTACCTATGTTTTCTAGATATTTTGGGTCACTTTTCAATGCTGGTGGTGCTTTCCCACTAGTGGTAGCATGAGACGGACTCTACAACCCACAGAAGGTAGTGCAGCTCATCCAGGATGACACATCAATGCGAGCTGTGGCAAGAAGGTTTGCTGTCTCAGTCAACGTAGTGTCCAGAGGCTGGACACTCTACCAGGACACAGGCCAATACACCAGGAGACATGGAGGAGGTCGTAGGAAGGCAACAACCAAACAGCACGACTGCTACCTTCGCCTTTGTGAAAGGACGAAGAGGAGGAGCACTGCCAGATCCATGAAAAATGACCTCCAGCAGGCCACAAATGTGCATGTGGATGGCATTAGGACCCAAAGGTCCAGAGATGGGGGTTTTGCTCAAGCTCATGTCTCGATCCATCCACTATTGTCACCAAAGACTGTCCAGGAGTTGGCGAAAGCTTTAGTCCATGTCTAAGAGGAGATCCCTAAGGAGACCATTCCCCACTCATCAGGAGCATTCCCAGGTGTTGTAGGGAGGTCATACAGGCACATAGAGGCCACACACAATACTGAGCCAGACTTTTGACCTGTTGTAAGGACACTACATCAAAGTTGAATCAGCCTGTAGTGTGTTCTTCCACTTTAATTGCGTGTGTGTGACTCTAAATCCACGCCTCCATCAATAATAAATTTGAATTGCATTGATCATTTTTGTTAAATTTTGCTGTCAACACATTCAGCTTTGTACAGAACAAAGTATTCAAAGAACATATCTCATTCAATCTAGGATGTATTATTTGAGCGTTCCCTTTATTTTCTTAACAGTGTATTTAAACAGCCTTTGTAAACAAAACCATAATTTCAGACAATATTTAACCAAAGTACTAATGAGAACTCAGCACCTGGCTTTTGGAGGCATTGTGTGGCCAGTTCTTGTATGGAGTCACAGAGCTCCACCTCCCATGTACACACACACCCTTGCAGTGATGGAAATTGGTCCAGTACAGTCTGGATGGTCAAGTTACAGCCCCCTGAGCCTTTTATTTGGCACCTGTCACCTTGAATATCACAAACAGCAGAGTAAAGCAGATAAACAGGGTTTTCATAAGCTGGTGCAACAGGTGTTTTTACCTCATCTTCCAGCTGCTTTACACTTGTGCAAGTTTTAGGGGTTTATCATACTGTTTAAATGGATCTTTATAAGGATCTAACATTATTCAGAACTAATGTCAACTAGAAAAAAGCTAAAGGAGATCTTTTATTTCCTGTAAACATTACATCATATTTAGAAACTATGGTTGAAAGTTGAAACTATAACAAATCGTAAGATTATTGAGATAAACATGCATCCAGTAGTGTTATAATAAAAAAATGAAAAAATAAAACAGCTGTAACGCTGATATTAAAATTTTCAACTCTATATACCACAAAAAGACCTGAATTTTATATAAATCTAAGATATTTTTACCACCAAAGATCAAGTGTTAAATGAAGGCATATTTTGGAATTTACAACTATGCAAACAAAAAATATTCTACCCACGTCTCCTATTTAAAGCCACAGTCAGTACATTTTAGTCAGATCTTAAACTTATAGCTGATAGGTTTTAAGAAAGTCTATTTTTATAAATAAGAAAGTCAGCATGGCAGACATGCTGCAACATACCTTCCTGCAAAGACGCAAAATGAGAGTAGCCATAAGTATATTGAATTACGAGATTCAGAGACCATATTTTTAAGCTGATTAAACGTCTTACAGCATCTTTTTTTGCTAGTAAAAGCAAAATACTCTGAACTAATCAAATAAATTGTAATTAAAGTTTAATAATTTAATAAAAGTCTTTAATAAAGTTTATGTTATAAAAACTGCTTTTCCTAAACAGTCTCTTATTTTAGTCTTTTGCGCTTATATATCTTATGTTTCTGTGTATCTGTATTGTTAATTTTCTGGTCACTTTACTACTTCAACAATAACTTTGCTAATCTTATTTTGATTATCTATTAAAAATTACTGGCTACAACAACATCAGGTTTTTGATTCTTAAAATTCAAATTGATTGTCTTAACCTTAAGATTAAAAGTACAGTGTATGATTCACTGCTGCTGAACATGTTTGCTGTGCAAATATAGCTGCACACCCATTACTACTTTTATTTTGAAAATAATCTTTACCCTCACAGTTGCCAGCAATATATGCCCGCTCACAGCTGCATAAATCTGACATGCAGGTCTCGACTGAAGCCAAACATCCATAAGCCTGAGTGGAAATCCTTATACTCTGTATCTGAAGTAGAACAATTCCTGCAATACACATTGCATCAAACATTTAGTTTTAGTTTCAATAATGAGTCTACGTAATAATAGATTCATCAAAAACTTAATGCTGGTTTAGTAAACAAGATGTACTGTTATTAATAGACGTATTTGTTCACATATAAATATATATATTTTCATATCATATAATACAAACCAAAGTTAATTTTTCAAAATTTCCAAATATCTTGTTGAAATGTACTCACCTAAAACAACTGCAAACTCAGGATGCATCAGCTGCATGTTGGCTGCTCTGAAGGCAAATGATTCCTCCACCTGATCCCTCCCTATCTGCAGAGTGGCAGCTTAAACAGTGATTCACCACCCAGAGTCAACAGGATGTAACACAAATATTATTATGTGGATTCTACAGTATTGGGAGCTTTGAGGATGATCAGTTTATGACTTGGTGCTTTACTACATGCACATTTTTTACACTTTGCTTCTTTCTCATCTTCTAACTTTCACTCTCAAGACTTTTGGTACCTTGCAAGGGCATTTTCCCAGTTATTTTTTTTATTTTAGTTATCCTTTGGGTACTTTTAATAGTTTATATTTCTCTATAATCTTCAGAATCAATGATTCTGTCAGTATTTTATCTTTTTTTTTTAAAGCTGTCTCTGTGTTGTTTCTGCTAATCTCATTTTATTCATTACATCAATCGGTTTGATGTAATGAAGCCATAAAAATGTAATTGCCCATAAAAACTACTTATACTACTCAAACTTTTTTACATTTTGCTAGATTGAAAAACAAAATAGTTTTTTGAATCTTCTAAAAGGCTTGTTCTGACATCTATTTATTGTCTCAAAGACTCTTACCAGATTCCATGCATCCTCTGAAGGAAATGCACTATATGCTTCCATCAACATATTTAACAATGAAGAACCCATCTTTCTGTCACAGACTGGTGACAGAAAACTTAGTGTTTTATGTCTTTGAAACAACTAAGCTCCCCTTTCCAGGTTTTATCTATCCGTTAAGGAAACTGTAAATGGGAAATGACCATGATTCTTTCCATAATGGCTTTTTTGCTGAGAACTTCTTTGTGGATGCCAAATCTGAAATGTGCAAAACTTACATTCCTTCTGTAGACTGAGTCATCTATCGGAGTTGCAGATCTCCACTGATTCTGCAGTAAAATGTGATGGAGCGCCACTAAACGTCCATCCCTTGTTTTTGTTTTCTCGCTTCACTGTAAATATTGTCACTGTTTCACTGTTTCCACCTGGGGAGCAATAAAAGAAAAGCACAAACGATATTTTTCGGCTGGGCCATCATTTTTGTTTTTATTTTTTGGAACGAACAACATAAAATGAGCCTCTAATCTGTTTCTCTACATGCCTAATCTGTCACTTTAATTGGAATGCTAAATCCTTATAGGTTGGTAATTGTGCAATACTCTTTCCGATCTTTGATGATGGATTAAGCAGTGCTTCATGATGAGATGTCTAAAGCTTGGATTCTTTACCGGTGTTCCCTATTGAACATCTCAGACCTTTACAGAATGGCTGTATTATTGCTGAAAATATAGTAAACACAGGTAGATGTATTCTGAAGCTTGTTCTTAGCTTTGGGTAAAATATCTTTATGATTGTTACATAAAAACATGAAGAAAACATAGAGACATGAGTATTTTCTTACATTTGAAATTGAAATCTCTATAAACATAAAGGTCTATGTTGTAGTTTGTGGGGTTAATTGCAGCCAGGACAAATTATCTTACATTGTACTGATTAAATGAGGATCTAAGAATGTACTGATCAAATGTTAATGTATTCACCATAAAGCAAAGAAAAACAATAACATCTAAGACACACATCAAATTCTGCAGCTGGTACCATGCAGTGGCCATGCTGTGCAAGCAAACAGAATGATTATGAAGGATTCTGCAAAAACACGAGTCATTGATTGAAAGAACATTCTAATTACAACGTAAATCACCTTAATGAAACTACCAGTAAGGTGCAGTTTATGGGCTGCAGCAATGTGTGATTTTCTGTCTGGTTACTCTGAAAGTTTCTTAAGTTTTCTTATTTTATTATCTTATTCCGTTAAAACAATTAACTGTAGTTAGAATATTATGGTTTTAAAGTTGTATGCATTTACTATAATTTCAACTCCCGCATTTCAGTTGTTAGTTTGGTCATTCTCTCTGCCAATAATGATTTTTTTATTTATTTCTATTTTTGTCCACTAGGACATCTACTGATACTTTTCTTTGCCAGATCACCCTTGTAAAAAAAACTGAAACACTATTGTTCGACATATATTCTACAGGATCAGCTGGAACAATAGAAAGACAAAATGAGAGTCAACCCTAAACTGATTTGACAGGAATATTACACACTGAAAAATTATTTATTGTCCAAGCACATTACATTTAAGATCCTCACAATGTTAGACTTCCATGAAAAATAGATAAAAAGTCATAAAGCAAATTAACAATCACTTCAGCGCTGTATAAATCACACACAATAGGAGAAAATGAAAAACACAACACAACTTTTTAGATTTATTACAAAACTGCACTTGCAGGAATGAGGCAGGAAAGTTGTGACTTAAAGAAATCAAGCTAAAATATTAAAACACCTCACATTAATGTCAAAATTTAAAACAGTGATGAAAATCCAGACAGTTTTCAACACGATCATTAAAATCTTCATAAAAAAAATAAAAAATTCACAGCTTTAACATTGCAAAATCATAAACCACAATAAATATACATATATAAAAAGCTAATAAAATTTCAATCATCTTCACAGTTGATTTTTATCAAAGAAAACCTCAAAGGGTTTAATATGCTGAACAGAAATCATGCAAGACCTCTGAAGAAGCTAATTTTCCTCTTTGTTTTCTTTGATTACATGACTTGATTTGGTTTTTCTTTCAGTATAATTCCCTCTTGTAGAGAAATTAATTTCCCATTTTTTTACTTTTTTGTTTCACAGATGCAGTGATTGCTTTACAAAACAACGTTGATTATGCAATACTTGATTTAATTTCTATTCAGGTTGTTTTCTTAAATTATTTTGTCAAGTTTTTGTTAAACAAGTTGTATTTGAATACATCATTCATCAGTTTTTTATTTTTATTTTTTAAACTTATTATTTCCAGACAAATATCTTCTTATGTCTGGTAATTATACAAAGACAGGTTTCAAGTAGGCGGTAGAATTGTTGTCCTTAAAACACAATGCTATACCCAGTCTGTGGAATGTCTATTATTATTTTTGAAATCTAGGATTTTACTTACTGCCATATACAGTATATACTCTCCGGCCTTTTCAGATCCTTTTGACAATTAGCAGTTTTCCTCAAGACTTTCTTTTTGTTTCAACCTAGATTTAATGTTTACTCAGATTTTCTCTATTTTTTTTATTCCTCGTTTTTGCTTCAGTTCTTTAAAAAAAACTATTTCCTTACCTATCATTTGGAAACTGACCCTTCCAAGCTCAACTGCAGTATTTTGAGTTGGAATGATTGGAAGATGGAATGGTGTTTTCATGATTATTTCCAATATTAGTTTGCTATCATATTTTGCATGTATGCCTAAAAATGAAAGCCTGACCAAAACACTTCAGTTGACTGGTTGTAGATGACAGGCGAAGGATTTTTTCCTTTAGTAATGGCTTTCAAACCTAATCTTGCATTAAGCATTTACACATTCATGCAGTATCGATAACTTGTTTTCTGAGGGCCTTTGTATTGATAATGCTTGTGATGACTTTACAGATATCCCCTTATTTAAGCGAGAATAAATTGGACACATGTAGACACAACATAGAATAAAGTGATTTTTAAAGGGACAGTGTGTAACATTTTTATTTTTCAATTGCAAAAATCAGGTATTTATTTAATAAATACATATTCTGCAAAAATGACACCGACCCCACAGCAACCCTGACGGAATAAGCGGGAGAACATAGATTGATACTCTACAAAAGTTTAATAGCAGCCACAAAAATGAAATTGGTCTCATTACAGAATGAGTAGTTCATAAACACATAGGGCGTGTGGGAGATTTGATGTGGTGTTGCTAATTTTGATCAGGGTAGCCGTAAAAGGGGAATAATTCGTCAGCATTACAGGTTTGACCTGTATCTGAAAACATATCATTGATGAGTTTAAATCAAGCAAAAACAACCATAGATCATTCTACCTTCCACTTTCTGTTGCAGTGGACGATTACCCGTTCTCTTTTTTCAGCAAGTAATAAGAAAGGTAAACAAGTCTAAATTAGAGCAGTTTTTCCAGGCTGGAGACAATTTAAGATTGAGTGGGAAATTAAAATGGATGCAGAGGTTGCAGACTGGATGGGTAAGGTAATGTAATATAACAGAGACATTTTTTCTAAAATTATGTAAAAAAAAAAAGGACAGGGCAGTCCTGCAGCAAGTCTATGCACACAGCGGAGACGGCTCGTTTAAATTTTTTGGTGCACTGAATGAGCTCAGATGCTACAGTTATCAGTTGCTATTTTTCACATAAGTCATACTAGCTAAAGAGTGTTTGCTTTTTTCATTCTTTTTTTTTATTGAAATTTTCCACGTGTTTCATAATTTATGATGAAGATTGATGTGTTACATCAATTCAGACAGAGTAGAATGTCCATAGTTAGTCTAATATGCTTTATGGGGAGGCATAATTTTATTAGGGCACCACGAGATGGAGGTAAATTATACTCGCTGTCTCTTTAAGGAAATTAGTTGTACTTGATGTTATTCAAGAGTAAAAACATCATGGGGGCAGAAAACAGCTGCATGTCACAACTTACAATGTTTAATTGTACTGTGAGTTCGTCAAAAACTTAAATTTCCAATAAAACAAATTGAGCTTTGTGGTATCAAAGGGATCAAGTGTAAAAGTTCAATGGGTGTAAATACTTATTAAATACTCATGCAACAAAGTATTTCTGTCTTGTTTTTTCTTATTCATTTGAAAAATGTTTCTTTGTTTAGCAGCAAAAAATGTACTACAGTATCTGCAGGTCACTTTCGTATGATCACTCATTATGTCAGTAAAACTCCACCAACATAACTTAAATCATTGAAATTAGATTTTCCATAATATAGTTTAGAGCAGTTTAAAAGGCGCACTTTAGTGGTATTAGTAAACACATAGCATGTGGAAGTTACATTTTTTACTCCCACTTATACTGCTGATCTTTTACCCTGACACCATTTCTCAAATTCATTTTGATCTTACTACTTATAAATGGCCTTTTACGGGTAAAATTCATAAAGATTCCCTGAGCAACAAGAGACTTATACTTTTCGGAAGCAACTCCTCCACCACTGTAGAAACAGATAAATACATTAATTGCTGTAAACAAATATATATCTGTACAGCGAAAATGGTTTTAACACACAAAGAGAAGAGAACTCTTCTATTTATACTAAAATACATAAACATTAAATGACTTCTGCATGATTTATGGCAGATAGATTTTTTTTTCAAGGAAAATGATTTTATCACAAACTTTGAGAAGGTTCATAACATCTGATTTTTTTTTGTGTGCAAAATCTCGTCTTTTGTAGCAGCAAGTCCTTTAGAAAAAAAATACAAGTTTGCACATTCCATATGGTGAGTGTTAATGAACCCCATTTCCTTGCAGGGATGGCATAAAAGTTCTCTGACCGTAGAGGACTACACAATCTGATCCGATAACCGTGACAAGTTGTCCACATTAACTTGAGTTGACATGGATTTTCGGCTATCTCTATTTGCTCTGGTCCTTATCCTCATATTGTCGTCCTGCTGTTGCCCACAACAAGTGCAAGAAAATGCAGATTTAAACTCCTCACGGAACTTCCCTGGAAAAAAAGAAAAAAATATTTTTATGTTTTCTTCTTTAGATCATGAAATTACATCAATGGGAAAACTATAATATCCACACAGTATGTATGTAGCTCATTGACAGTGATACTTTTAGATAGGATCCTGTGAAACTATTGCTAGGTTGGTATTTAGTAGCTGCATCCTCCAAAGGCCAGATTCGTTGTCTGATTACATCACAGCGCAGCGCCATGGCCTGTTCGATTGGAAGACTTCTCGTTATGCGGACAAATGCAGCTTTCTTCTTGCCCATTTTGAGGGATAGGTCAGTGTATCCTACGTAGCCTTGGATATCCCATGATTTATTGTGAGTCCAAGCAAGCGGGCTACTCCATGTTCAGAGTAAAAAGGCAAATGGCGGTAAACAGTGGTGCATATTGTAGGTGCAGTTTAATATAATGAAATTAATGAAAATAGTTGTTTTAAATGGATACTGAGTCAGATATGTGGCGGGTAATGTTTGGTTTATTGAAAAGTTTTTATCTGTCCCAGTGCAAATAGGTTTAGCTGACATTTAAGCACATTTTCCAATATCTCTGCAGTGAGGGAACTACAATCTGATGTCTGTGACAAAGGTACTGCTGCTCAAGCTCCTCAACCATAATTAGCACACACAACAGTAGTAAGAAGTTTGGCATCCATATCCCAGCTTGTGTGTCGACTATCATGGTTGCTAGGTAACCGAGCGTACGCTGAGTGAAGGGTGATAAAAGCCCGATAAAGCTGGACCTTGTTGAATCCATAGCTAAACTCTTCCGGCCAACCTTATTTTCATGGACCTTAGCCACTGAAATCTAAAACACCCTATCTCTCCTCATATGTCACTTAAATAGGTTAATAATGTGTAAAAAAAAAATATATATATATGTACAAATACAGCCATTCTCCTGGATTTGTTTCTGTTTAAGATGTGGAGTCTCATTCAGCATGGTTTAATCTACAAAACCAAAACATAAGCTTTTAAACATCAGACTGGCCAATAATTAATTGATCATCAGAAAAGGTAAAGAGTATGATACAATTGTTAACCAGTCAAGATATTGTCATTGACCTAAACTGGAAAGCCAGATAATGACTGCATTGATTGAAGACCACAATTGGAACTTGAAGAACCAATAGAAACCAAACATCCTATGAGGGAAACCATTTCAACTCATTAAAGAGCTCTAAAGAAAATACATGCTCTGGGTTGTTTTTACACTGAAAGAGGTCTCTAAAACAAAGCTTAATATTTATTCAAGCCTTTTTATATTTCTGTACTAAAAGAGCATAAAAGAGCAATCCCATACTTTATTTAAATTATTACTGTCACATATCAAGTGTGAAAGCCACAATCTACAGGCTGGCCTCACCTTGACTACTCAACCCTGATGACATTTATTTATTTATTTGTTATTATTATTATCTTTTTTTTTGTTTAAACACAGGTCTGATCTGTAGAAATCTGTATGAAAAGGCTTACATTTCTTAAAGCCATAGTGATTTATTTTTGGCAACATAATCAATAGTATTCTGGTTGCAAAAAAAAGTGATGCCCAGGACAGAATTAATAGAAGAACTGCCACTATGTTGGCTGTTAAGATATCATGTTAAAATGGTTTGAGCTAAATAGAAGAAAAACAGCAATAAGCTACAAAAGAATTGAATCATTTTGTGCTACAAATAATCATCACATCTATGTTAGAATGTATACTGTAGATATAGCTATATGTACAGATACACTGCACATAGCACACACACATAAACAACACAGTATAACTTCTATCTAATCAAGCTTCTGTAAAATCAAACTGGCCACCTATGAAGCAACACTGATTGACAATCAGTTTCACATGATGTTGTGAAAATAGAACAGACAACAGGTGGGAATTATTGGCAATTAGCAGGACAGAAAATAGGTAAAAGAGAAAAAAAGTTCTGTGGGTTGGAACCACAGGCCACTTCTTAGTACTATGCTTTCTGGCTTATATTTTCTGACACTTTGAAAGTTAGTGGTGCTTTCACACTTCTGGTAGCCACACAAGTGGCTGAGGTAGTGCAGTTCATTCAGGTGACAAGAAGGTTTGCTGTTTCTGTCAGTGTAGTGTCCAGAGGCTGGAGGCGCTACCAGGAGAAAGGCCAGTACACCAGGGGACATGGGAGGCCTTAGGAGGGCAACAACCCGGCAGCAGAACTGTTACATCCACCTTTGTGCAAGAAGGAACACGAGAAACACTGCCAGATGCCTGGAGTTTTTTTTTTTTTAATTTAAGTTAGACTTTTTTTTTGTGATTTTTATTTTTAATTTTTTTTGTCAGCAAAACCAAGTATTCAATAAGAGTATTTCATTCAGATATAGGATGTGTTAGTTGAGTGTTCCCTCTATTTTTGAGCAGTGTATAATGTCAAATATTACTTAGCAATATTTGTTTTTAAGAATATGTGATTATTGTAACAGATCTTAATTCTTATTGAGCTGGAGCTATTTTGTAAAACAGATTTGGCAAAAAATATTGATCTCTAAATGTGCAAAGATGATGTGAACATACTGTAAAGACAGAAACAACACAAAGAATAGATAACTTTATAAATCATTTAGGAGGCGCTATATATATATATATATATATATATATATATATATATANATATATATATATATATATATATATATATATATATATATATATATATATATAGCTTTTTTATATAGCTTTTGCTGATAATGTGAACAAATCTGTGAACAAATGTTTAATGGTTTTGTCACTCTAACTTTATATCCCACTCAATATTTTATGTATGTTTCTACATTCCTAATAGATAAAAGCCATGTTGGTACAGGGGATATGGCATTCAACTTAATGAGAAAATAAAGATGATTAAATATAGCATAAGTACAATTGTGCTTACTCTGTAAATATTAGTATTATTGATATTAAACACTAGAGGGCAGTATTAAACCTGCTCTTTCGTGAATGCATTGTAAAAGATATGGGAGACTAAAAAACTTACCACTCAGAAAATTGTAGATGATGGGATTTGCGGCACTGTTGGCATATATTAACCAGTGTGAAAAAGTAAACCATGCATATATTGTTTCTCTGTCACTTGTGTTCTTAAAGGTCCCAAAAACCCTGGAGGTAAAGAAGTAAGGATTAAAATATGCATAGTAAATATTTTTGCATGCATTAAATTGTAAAAAAAGGCCATCTTTCTTGTATTCAAACAACTGCATCAGAAACACAAATTAGACAAGAAATATACATAATAGCAATGGAGATGGATAACATCCCTTTACTTTGGTTCACTCCTCAGTTACGCAGGCTTTTGATGCTGTAAATGAAAGAGCTGGAGAGATTATTACCTTTTCATGATATTGAGCACGCTGATCGGTAAGTAGCAGAGAGCAAACACAAAGAGCACTACCATCAGCATGCGAGCTGTTTTGCGTCTGGCTCTGATTTGTTTGATCTCAGCGGAAACTGTGCTTGTCCTCACCCTTGCAGATTCTTCAGATCCTGAACCCGGAGTCGAGCATCTAAATGTTCTCCAGTTTCTCTGTACCACTGATGTGTTTCCAGGAATCTGTTTATGAAATATTAGACTTTTAACTACTAATATGAATACACACACACATATATATGATTTGAATCACATCTTGACATTGTGACATTAGCACATCAACCTCGGTTGTTAACGAGATTTCATCCTGTCAGAGAAGTCTGTACTGCTGCCTGCCTGAGACACCTGGAAGCCTGACGTTAGAAGTATGCTTATTCAGGGTGAGCTTACCATGCAGGGTAAGTGCTTTAGTTCATGGAAATCAGAAATTTTAGAAATGAGAAGCTGCACTTTGTCTATTTTGCTTTTCAGGGAGTAAACAAAAGGCAGGTGAATTGTAAGTAAGGTATTCAGTGTCTATTTTCCTGACACAATATAACCTACCCGCTCATAAATCCTGGATGCCTGTTTACCTTCTGTGCAGCGCAAAACAAGTTTTTCAGTGGAGTTTGGGACAATGAAAAGAGGATAAAACCACTAAGAAAGAACTCTTATTTTAAGAATCCCCTTTCAGTGAAGGTAACCAAAGAATGGTTGCAAGGAGCAGAATAAACACAAATAAAGGAAAACTCAAGTTGGTGAAAGCAAGCATAATCCAGCAGGTTTAGAGTGCAGGTAGAATGCTATTTTTTTACAAGCTCTGCTTTTGTTAAAGTGGCCTTAGATGTGATACTTCAGGTGCAGATTTTTTTCAAACTGTCATGAAATACTCACCTGCTGGCACCACAACTTGTGAAAAATCTGAATATAAGCAAGGACCATCAGGCATAATGGAGCAAAATATGTGACGATGAAGAAGCCAGTGTGGTAGACTTTTGGGTATATCTCAGCTGAAAAAAGGCAAAAATGATCAGTAAGAAAGATATTGTAACACATAAAGTATCTTATGCTGCTAAATAAATACGCTAAAAACAATATTAAAGACATCTAGATAGCAGATATGGGTTTACTGTGGTGGAACAAAGCTATTAGATGACCCTCACTCTGTTTTTTTTTAAATCAATTTTTCATGATTCTATCATCAAATACAAAAAAAAGAAACTACTTGTGTTCAGATAAATATGAAATGAGTTTACAAATCATGTTTTATTGCTAAAATACAGTAATTAAACATAAAATAAATGAATTTTGGACTTAATTTGGTATTTCTGAAAAAGAACTCTGGTTTTTGCTCCTCAGTTAAAAAAACATACAAAGGAAATACTATCCTTGTGTATCTTTTGTCGTTGATTGGTTTAAAAACCTTTTCTTTCCTTCAGGGCTTTTTTTTTTTCTTTTACAGAAGCAGTTGGACCTGATCATCCTAAAATTCATATTTTTTCTTATGAACTCTACACATATCTGTAACAGCATAAACTATTTTGTAACAGTTGATTGTTATTTAATTTTACTGAAATATTTTTGCCACATTTAGCTTCTGTTTCATGCAAAAAAAAACGGAAGGACTAACCAAATGTTTTTACATGTTCACTGGTTATCTGTAAAGAAAGAAAAAACTAACCTCCCCAGTGTTCATCACACACTGTGAACAGGCTGGTCTTGTTTGTGAGCTCAGGCAGCAGACTGCTGCACTCCATCACAATGGCCTGAGGTATCATGATTATGCACGATACCACCCAGATGGCAATAATACTTTTGCGCGCCCTCTTGGCCGTGCTCTTAAACATGAGCGGGTGACAGATAGCATACCAACGGTCTTGAGCAATACAGCTTAGAGTCAAAACTGATACAGATACAGAGATGGTCTGTGGGAAAAAAAAAAGAATAAAGTTAGAAAATAAAACGTTTCATAATTTAAATATTGTACATTCTAATTGTAAAGGTGGTAAATTATATCTTTGCCGGAAATCATAATACCAAAACTAGATCTTGATATGAACAAATGTACCTTTAACTTTCATTGGCACAACTGTAGACCCAAAAACTCCAAATAAGTAGTAGATCTGTAATGCATTTCTGATATAGTGATATCAGTTGGTTGTTTTCTCAATCCACACTCTTGCATGACCGTTAAAGATTTTCACTTTCCAGCTTTTTTAATTGTCATTACACTGTCACAAGTACAGAGTAACGAAAGGAACTCTTTGCATTTAACCCATCTACTTGGGGAACAGTGGGCTGCCATTGTGCAGCGCCAAGGGAGCAGTGTGGAGTTAAGGGTCTTTGCTCTGGGACCCAGAGTGGCAGTCTGAGGGAGTGGGGCTCGAACTCAGAACCTCATTCCAAGCCCTATGCCCAAACCACTAGGCCACCACTCGCCCTGATTCCCTTTACTTTCAATCCCTTTTATGTCACAGAACACAGCATGCTTCAGGGTTTAAAGCTCAATTTCACACAACTACTTAACACATTTATCTTGCTGATACAAATTCATCATCAATTCAAAATGACAGAAATAAAGGATACTTTCTTGGAATTATTTCTAAATCTAATTTGGTTTTATATTAACCACACCAAAACATATTTGATTAAACTTGTGTTGAAATATTATGACTAAACATTGAATTTCTGAATTAATCAGATAAAGTGATTTAATTGCCTCCTCTTTAACTATGTAGTGTAAGATTTATGTTTTGAAAGCCTTTCTGTTCCGAATTGAAGTTTTTTAAATATTTAACAAAACCATGGGATGTTGGATAAACTAAATCTGAAAAAAATATGAAATTTGAAAAACTAGACTGAAAAATAAATATGCAAAGAATGCTGATAAAAGATAGCAGAAGGAGATAACAAGGAAGACTTATACAAAAAAAATGTTAATGATATAGATCATGACAACACAGGATAACTGTGAACCCAAACTGAAAACTTAAACAGAACCAAAACATCCAGTACAGCAGATCATAACACTTGTCATTTAAATCTAATTATGCACATTGTTAAAAAAATTCATATGCTTGAGGTTTTGCTAAATAGTTGGCCTGAGTTCACTTTACCAGGCTTGTCTTTCTGACAAGACCATTTTCCCCCCCTTGTTTGTCTGATAGAAAACCATTGCTTCCACCACTATCTAAATTACCTGCTTTGGTGTATAATGCACTTAGGAGAATGCCAATCAGGAAAACTGGACACATCCAGGACTTGCTGTTGCTCTGGAACCAAATGAGCCTGAAAGTGCACTTCTCCAATTTGCTAGGAGCTCTAGGCAGCATGAATTCCAATGAGTCTGTACAAAACTGTACTAGCAGTTTCAAACACAATTCAAAAACGGATCACTGCATGTGGAAAATAAATGTTCAGCTCAGTTCTCTCAAAACAGACAGCATTACGATGAACGATGCATACCCAATCACCTTTGATGGCAATTTTTTTAAGTTTTAAATAAAATATATAATAACAACAATATTAAATACAAGAAAATAAAAAATATATACATTCTTTCCCGTAATACACCCCACATTTTTTTTCTGGATGATTATTTTATGTTAGTAAATTTTCTTTTCCAAAATCCTTTATATTAATCCCAGAAGACATTGTGACAGCATAAAAAATTAATTGTTGTACACATCTAAGTTTAATCTCATGTGGATGCAATGGCAAATGCAGGTCTGACATTACAGTAACAAAACTGAGATAATGTCTCCAAGGAAATTAACCATACATTTGGCTGGAAATCAAATCAGAATGTAAGAGTTTTAAGTCAGGAAACATCATATCATTGAAAAACAGAAATCTGTCAAAGGCAAGCAAACAATCATAATGTAATTATCCAAAATGGCTGCACAGTGAATAAAATGTGTTTACTCTATCATCTACCTTTGTCCAACAAGTAGTTTTGGCTTTGATAGAATAAAATCATGAAAAGGCATGTAATTACTTTGTATTGAAAATAAAGTCAGCTACAGTTGTGTGTTTTCTGATGCAGGCAGGACATATGTGAGGTGGAAAATGTTATAAAAGATGTTATAACTAACTGGATGGAAATGTACAGAGAGTAACAGGTGGAAATGTTAAAAACTGAAATCAAACCAGATGTATATGGAGCAGAATAACGGTTGGGGCAATCAACATACACTTACGCAGAAGTACCAACTCTGTTGGGGGAACAATGCTACTGTGGGAATATGGCTATTTATGTTGTTACATGAAAATATTGTTTTAATTATTTTCTGTGTATTTATTTTGGTTGTTGCAATATATTTTTATTGTTTCTTTTCCAGTCTTGCTTTTCTTTATGTTCAAGAATGAGGCAAGAGCATTTCCCGCTCATCTCAAGCCCGAGATATTATGGTTCTCCCCTTTTGGGACTTTGAGCTTTTAGTTTTCAGTTATCAATAATTCTATTTTGTTGATATTTGGTTTATTTTCCATTTTGTAGTATGTCTAAGCAGTCTTTAATTACTCTCTGTTGCCCCCTTGTGCCTCTCTCATAGTGACTTCCATCTACAGTACACCTGCTCCATATCAGCTGATTACCCCAGTCTTAGTTCTGTCTCCCATATATACTCCCCCTGTGCAGTTCTTCAGTATTGGTTCCTTGTTTCTTGGCTCCCCATGTGTGTTTTCTCCTGACATCTCCGGGTGTTTTGGCTTTTATTCCTGGATTTTGTTTGTTACCGGTTACTCCATTAAACATACAATAACTCATCTCTGCCTCCCTCATCTCTGCATCTCTCAACCAACCTCCACCCTCAAGTTGACACAAGACACCACTTGCCATCACACAGTGGTGTTCTCAATCAACGGCAAGGGCATGAGTGTGGAACTATAAATAAAAAAAGGTAGTGGACAGGAAGGATGCCGCCACTGCCAATGGGTTAGCCACTATACTGATGATGTTATAAATTATAAAAGGCATAACAGGTGTAGTGATCCAGTGTCGCTGATATAACTGGAACTACTCCCCTCGGAATATACACCCATCCGGCGGAGGTTTTAAAAGGGCCAGCTTCCCCATTCAACATCCTATTTTGCCAATGGCTCTGCGTTATTATTGCAAATCTCTTTGAGTTGCTGTTGGATGAACAAACTGGACCGAAGACGGGCCCAGCAGAACACCGGACTGAGCCGAAGGCCTCTACTCCACCGAACAAAAACAGTAACCCCCCCTTTTTATCTGATGCTTAACAAGTTCTCTGCTTGGGTGAACTAGGTAGGGTAGTCATGTTTGTGTTTTATTTGAAATTAGCTTTCTGATTCAACTGCTGATGGCTAATCCATTTCCACCCCATCGTAGTTTAATGCATTCCTGAGACATTATTAATTTTTCACCATAAACTGAATGAAACTTGACTGTTTTGACTGCAGTTAACATCTCTGCGTCAGGGTTTATTCACATTTGATCTGCTGCTCTTATAAAGGACATTTTCAAGTGCATTAAGCCTTAAACTTCGAACATCCCTCAGACTTTGAACGGACTCTTAAACCCCACCTCCCCTTTTATTTCTTTGGTTTTGCTTATTTTCAATAGTTTAGTGTTTGGTTAATTATTAGGTATAATACTCTGTGATTGTAGCTAATAAAGGTATCATTGTATTTTAACCCATAGTCTTTTGTGTTCATTTTACACAGTGAATGATTTATCACTCAGGCTGGATTCTATCTTTCAGTAGCATCCGAATGAACAGAGACACATTTATTTGGTTGGTAGTTAATAACGTTGCTGATAGCCATAGTCTAAATTACTACATTGGTAAAAGACCACTGAATTTTTAACCGCCAGATTCAGGACTCCAACCTTTTAGGTAAGAGGCTAAAACCCTGGTCAGTAGACCAATTAAAGTTATATTCACACAATTGATAATAATTAATTAGTTGTACCCTTGATTTGAATTACCTATTAATTAACTATAACTTCTAGTTCTGGTTATTTAATATATTCATAATCTCCTGGTAAAGTCTCACAACACAGGAGAAATGTGCTCAAGTACTATGTAATAATTGGCTACAATGAGCACACACTGTTAACAATGATGATGCATGTTATACTATTAAAAGTGGGTTTCTTTAAAGGAAAACAGACATAACTATATACAAAACAAAGGAAAAGGGAGTGTATCCTTCCGCTGGCTGCTGATGGGCCGTCTATACTATATGATTTCGGTTCATAGGAACTTCTGCATCCATACTGCAAAGTGATAGTGACCAAAAAATAGACCTAATTGATATCAAGGTCTGACATATCTCTGGGGTGTTTTAAAATTGTTCAAATAGTCTAACAAAACCAAAGCATACTTTTTCTAGCTTAAAAAAACCTTTGATAATCTGTGACTTTGTACCACACCAGAGCTACTTTTTCTGCAGGACGTTACCAGCCCTTTCTCAGAGGAAGAGGCTCGGAAACGTGCAGTACACTGTTGCATCTAAGCTGCAGAAAGTAAACATTTCAACATCATGTCCAAAAACCTGAACTATCCCTCTAAGTCATTTGCTCTGATGCTGTTACCCAACTGATTACACTCTCAACAACAGATTGATAGAAGATATACAGGATCTTGCTACAAGCACTATAGGTTCTAATTGTCCTTAAATGTATAGTCTGCTCTGTCCTTTCTCTTAGAAAACTTCACTGTTGCATCTCCAGTTAAGTCTGTTGTCCAAGTGAGCACAAGGGTTATTAATACTTCACCTCAGCTTCTTCTCCCATGAGGTAATGTCATTTGGTTTCCTTTTTGTTATTTTTCCTAAAATTAACAGTAATCTCCCTTGTTTTGTTCACATTGAGAGTCAGATTACTGTTTCCACACCATGCCACAAAGCAGTTCACTACAGTAGCTCCCTGAGCTAAGATTTTTGTCCACCTATGATGCACCAGACAACTGTAGTCATCTAGAGTAGTTCTGCAGATGGCAGGAATCTGTGTTTACTAGAAAACCGAGCTATGCAGGGTAAAAAGGAATGGTGAGCAGACTCTCCCCTGTAGTGCTCCAGTGCGCTTCAGTCTCACAAACTGTGGTCTGTTAGTCAGGTAGTCTTTGATCCAAGGAATTGTTAAGTCCTCCGAAGCAGGAGGCCTTCCACAACACTGGAACTACCTCCTTGGTCAGGCTAAGGTTTAAGAAGTGTTGTAGAGTTCGGCAGAGCTGCTCTGAATGGGTGTTCAGGACTCTGGGGCTAACACTATCTGGACCTGCTGCCTTATCTGGATTAAATCCCTCCAGTTGACTCTTCAATTAACTTCTAGAGACAGACAGGTGGAAGAAGGAGGCAAACAGAGAAACATTATTGTTTAATTTGGCTGAGAAAAAACTCCTAGAAACAAGATGGTCCTTTTGAAGAATGTCTTCAGCTCATTGTCTCTGTCCAGACTTCTGTGTTTCTTATCCTTCTCCTGGTTAAAGCCTGTGACTTTCTTCATCTCTGACCACACAACTCTGATACTGTTCTGCTCCAGTTTGTTTTCTACTTTTTTCTGTAAGACTCCTTGCTTTCTTTTGTCCTTTACTGTATCCTGTAATGTGTTTTCAGTAGCAAATAACTGAGACCAATCATTTTATTAAAAGTGATTTAATTATTTTTTCTTTAAACCAGCATACTTTTCATTCAAATGCTGTCGGCAACCCTGTCAGAAGCCCTTTAAACTGTTCTTAGAAAATGTACTTGGCCTCCAGCCCCCCACCCCCAGTTTAGTCTCCATAGCTTACATCAAATTCAAATTCACAAAATGTGTAGAGGAAAGATAATTACACCCTGAAAACATTCACCTATAGAAAGCTTTTTAAAAAAGCTGGGAGAGGGGTTAGTTTGTTGGAAAATCTTTCATGTTTCAGTAACTGGCATTCCAACTAAATTTAAATACAGTAGCCAAAAGGTGAAAGGGTCAGGCAGCAACAAAGACATAATTTATTTTTGTTTCAGTTGCTTAAGGTCTTTTCCATTTAAAAAAACCTAATAGGCATGGTAAATGTAATGCAGCCCTTTCAAACAAAGGGGCAGCACAGCATGTGAAAGATGAAATAAATGTCACAGAAAATTTATTGACAATTTGAAACCTCTTGGGTTTATTAAAGCAGCGGGGGGCTAACAGAATAGTAGTAATGACCACAAAGGCCTTTAAAATAGCTTCATTTAAAAAAATATACACTTTCTATGTATATTTTAACCCATTTCCAGAATACCCAAACTGTTTTGCTTAAACATACATGACCTCACACTGACGTCCTCATTTTGGTGTAAAGGGTTGTTCAAAATTTTATCATAAAATACAGTTCAGTTGTGTATGTGTAGATTAGAATAAAATAAATAGTTGAAAAAAAAGGTAATCAGTTCTTAAAATTGTAATTATGTAGCAGCAAAAGTCTCAGAAAATACTAATGTAAAAAACAAATACATTCTTGCTTATGGTAGACACTTATTTGGGGTAGATTTATATTTATAATAACCTGTTTCCGGTGCATGTTGGACTCCAAGAGGTCTTTCCCCTGCCACCGGTCCTTTTCATAACCTTTATGGATTTCTGGATGCAGCCAAGGGATGAATGGGTCTGGGTTTGGGGACCAGCGGATTTCGTCTGCTTTTTGCTAATGATATAGTTCTGCTTGCTCCCTCCTGCCAAAACTTACAGCATGCACTGGGGAGGTTTGCAGCCGCGTGTGAGAGCCAGCTGGATGGTAACCCGAATCCGAGGCTGTGGTTCTTGACCAGAAAAAGGTGGCTTGTCCCCTTGAGGTGGGAGGAGAGTTCCTGCCTCAAGTGGAGAAGTTCAAGTATCTTGGGTTCTATGACCCGTTTAAAGAGACCAGTCATCATGTTCCCTTTACAGAAACACAGCCCCAAAACATGATGTTTACGTCCCCATGCTTCAAAGTAGTTATGGTGATCTTGTGATGCAATTCAGTATTCTACTTCTAGCAAAATTACTGAGTTGAGTTTTTACCTAAAAGGTTTGTTTTGGTTTCATCCAACCACATAATATTATCCCAATCCTCTTTTGCATCATCCATATACTGTCTGGCAAACAACGGAAAGGCCTGGACATTTACTGGCAGGGGGAAAGGTGGGGGACACACTTGGCACTGCTGGATGTGAGTGTATCTAAGCCTAGTGTTTTAATGATGGTGGCCTTTGTAACTGAGGTCTCAGATCATTGCAGATCATTCATCAGCCCCCTTGCTCACCTTTCTAATGATAATTTTGACTCCACTGGATGAGATCTTGAATGGGCCTCAGATCAAGGGAGATTATTGGTGGTCTTATATGTCTATTCTTACATTTGCACCCAAAGTTGATTTCCCAGCCTGGTGCAGGTCTACAGTTTTCTTACTGATGTCCTTTGACAGTTCTTTGGTATTTTCTATGATCACATTTCGAGTCTGACAGTTGAGACTATGGGCTGGTGTCCTTTAAGGCCAGAACACACCAAATCCGATTTTGCATCCGATCCAACAGAAAAGCGTGTTGGACAAGGTTTTGACGTTTAGTGCTCATTAAAAGTCAATGGGGATAATCACACTGAAACGATTTTACGTAAGGGCGCTTGCGTAGGTCTGACTGAGATAGACCACAGGTCTATTTTAGTCAGACTACACAGCAATTCACTGGCAATTTAATGGATCTGAGAGGAACCTAGTTACAAAGTAAAACACATCCGCTTTCTGGGAAAATCCAAAATAAAATTTGTTAATTGCACGAGGAAAGAGTCCGTTTTGGAGTAGCATAGAGCATGCATAGCAAGCGGGACAGACTTGTGTAAAAACAATCAATGAAACATGAAATAATATAATACTTAACCCACGATAGGAGTTCAGAGGGACAGAAAACAAATACATTTGTGATCCTCTTTTAGCCTTGCAAAAACGATGGACAGTAAGCACAGTTTATCAATCTTATCAATCTTTTTTTTTATATGACTTCATAATTTTTTATATGACTTCATAAAATGTCAAATGTTGAAAATAGTTTTAATTCATAGCACAGAGACAGAACTGAGAAAAATCTGTGCAGATCTGCCCACTTCCTGGTCGTAGCCTCCCTATACGCAGTCAGTGTGACTTGGAAAAAAAAAATCGGATCAGAGATTTAAAAGTCGTACGCAACCGGTGTGTTCTGTCCTTAATACAGATAATACGTTCGAACAAGTGACAATAATACAGGTAACAAGCAGAAGACCAAAAGAGCTTCTTAATAAAGTTGTTACAGGTCTTTGAGAGCCAGAAATCTTGCTTGTCTGTAGGTGACGGAATATTTTTAACCATAATTCACAGATAAATTATTTATTTATTCATTGTTCTGTTTCTTTTTTTGTCTTTGATAGCTGAAGTGAACCTACAGTATGACGAAAATTACAGACCACCTTTAATCATTTTATGTATGAAAGCTTGGACAGTCAGTGGCTGACATTTTTTTAGACCCACTGTTTCACTTAAAGTACAATTCATGTTGCTCCATAACATTATATTTGAACAAAATATTTGTAAAATGCTCAAAGGAAAAGGGTGCCTTGTGGACCAGCGTAAATGTGAGGCGCTGGGGGGCTGATTTCAGCAATGACTGAAAGCAACACAGTGGCACTTACACTAACACAAACATACTTAGTAAGCAAAGCAATCCAAGCAATGATAGCTTTGTGATAGAGTGGTTGTATGAGGTTGAGGATTTATCCCCACTGTCTTCATCAGAAACAGAGGAAATAGTTGCTTCACAGATGCTGTTTCCCTGTCCCCGTTATTGTAGATCAAATTTATTACAGATGGCAACAGAAGCACAAATCCAGGAACAAAAAAAAGAAAAAAAAACAAAGCAAAACAGAAGACACCAGGGTGAAACACATGAGGAGCGAAGCAATGAAGAGAATCCAGCAATAAGTAACTGCACAGAAGGTGTATATATGGGGGACAGAACAAAGAAAGGGGTAATCAGCCAATATGGAACAGGTGTGGATAGAAGTAACTAGAAGGGAGCTAAAGGAAAGGAGACTGGCACAAGGGGGCAACAGAGAGTAACTCAGAAAATACAACACTGCTTAAATATAACACAAAGTGGAAAAGAAACCAATAACCAACAAAACAGAATGAGATAGAAACTGAAAACTCAAAAAGAAACTCAAAGAGAAGTCCACAAAGGGCAGAACCTTGATACCCTCCTTACTTGATGGGGACCATGACGTTTTGTGACCAATTGAAGAAAAAATAATGTAATAAATTAGAATACATTTTTCAGCTGATAGTCAATGAACTCTCATTTTTGTCTAATTTTAATGAATAATTTACATTAATAGAACAAATGCAGTTTTTGTTTTTAAAAAGCACTATTCAATTTAATAGATATATATGGTGTAGCATAGGTGGCAATTTTAAGAAAGTTATGCAACAAAGATATTGGCATGTGGCTTAAAAAAAAAAAACTGTATTGGCTGATGGCTAGTAGGAGGATTAAGCTGCAGAGAGTGACTTCTCAAGGTGCAGGGTTTTCCTGGGTTATGCCACATTCTGATGAAGCCAATAGCAAAAATCATATGCTGTTACCCTTTTTAGACTTGAGGAAAGCACCATACTGATGGTTTTAGATACAAAAATAGGATTTCAAAAATCTACCACAATATAAGTCTCCCACAAAATAATCCAATACTTAATGACCTTGGGGACTGCTAAGAATATGTATTGTTTGACAGTTCTTATTGACATGCACTGTGAATATAACAAAACCTCAGCCATGTGATTCCAATGACTTACTTATAAGTTATAAGGACATTGTAATGCATTGGGCTTTGGTTTATTCTTTCATGCAGCTTAAAATGTATTATTTATTAGTCTCTTACCTGAAGATAGGGGACGATTTTGCAAAGAGTCTCTCCAAAAAACCAGGTCTCTGTGATATCAACCACAAGACTCGCGGGCAGACATATGATGGTGACCAGAACATCAGCCAGGGAGAGGTTTACTATGAAGTAGTTGGTCACTGTCCGCATGTGACGATTTTTCCACACTGCAAAACAAACTGAGAGGGTTGCACCATCAAAAAGGAATCACAACCCCAAGAAATGCTATGTATTTATCAGTGGAGTGCAAGATAAAAGTCTATCATGACCACAAGATATGCTGTAAATCAAAGTGTTTATACTGCATGTTTGTTTATATAGACGCAGAATGTTTATAGATGGAAAATAAACCTAAAGAAAGTATGATGCTTAGGGATCATGTCGAACATTGTTCGTAAATCACAAAAAAATATGTTGTATGAAATATTGAAAAAAATATATTAAATAAAAAAGGAATCATTTTGCATTGATCACAATGAATATACATAGTTAATAACTATACCAGGAAATTATAATTCATAATTTATGATCCCACAAATAGAGGCAATGGCTTCTCAATCGGACTAGCATATACTAGGAGTTAATTTTTGTCCCCCTCAGAGCAGCTGTGCAGCTGCAAAAGAGACCATATGGTGAGCTCATCCCCTTTTCTAACCTACTGTGTGATGCCAAAGCTGCAACGCTTGCTGGGAGTGGTAGTTACAGTTAGATTTAGACATGATGGCCTGTTAAATGTGTAAAGGATAAAGGATGTGTAAAGGACTGTGGAAAAAAAACAGAGCAGCTGAGAGGGAAACAGTGTAGAAATCTGAAGCTGAAGAGATTGTCAGATAAAAAGCAGTGATGCCATGAATAAACATTCTTTAAAAATATTAAACATTTCTGCTTTTGTCCGGTCTATTTAACCGCTATCTATAAAATAGCTACCAGACAAGAAGCAGTGAGCGAAAATTGTTCCTTTGATATAGACCTTTGAACTGTGTATTCAGAAGGAATTTGTTAAATTTCCATTCCTCCTGCTGAGAAGACTTTCCTAACAGATACAGTATTAGGAAAGTTAACTTAGACCTGATGTTTGCAGCTTTAAGAATAATCAGTTTTGTCTCTTAATCTTGTTACCAGTTTGTCAGATTTATTAGGCTGTTATAGAGGCCAAGGTTTTGATTATACTCAAAGTAACAGCCAAAAGGACTTTAAGCTTTATTCCAGAAACAGCTTGGAACTAAGCTTTTCTCCAGAGTTTCAATTAACTAAGACAGCATCCAACATATGAGGCTTAAGAAATTTTGCAGTACTTTACAATTAACATAGTTCTAGTTAATTGAAATGGCTGACACAACTGATTGTATTGCATAGTCAGGTTTCCTAAAGTACACACTTCCTCTCTTAAAACTTTTTGTAATGCTTATTTCCTGAGATGAATAATGTAGTCAAAAAAGTAGATATAAATATTGTGAAAACCTAATGACTTCAATGGTTTTAACAGGGATACCATTTGAGGCTTTGGAGCAATGGCATCCTTCATCTAACCTCTTCATGCATCTTGAAAATGAAAATATCTAACTAATCTAACAGCACACCTTCTCCTCACAATGTTCTTTCTCTGCTCTAGGTTAGTGTATGTTTTGGTGACTTGACTTTTCTGCTATCAATGTGAATTAGACAACAAAAAAACAGAATTTCATTATTTAGATTATGTTATTATATCTAACCTCAAGTCGATATTACAAATAACTCACCCTGATCAGTTAGACATGCAAGTCAACTGCACTAGAACAAAATAAGCCGATACTCTTCAATCCCAAATTTTCCAAAAACAAAAATGTTAAGTAACAAAGACCCCGATAATAAATGAAAGTGTTCCATTTAGATAAATACATTAAATCAGTCCTTAATGTCTTTTTTAAGTAAACAAAAAATCTGAGCAAAGTGTCCGTTAATATTCACTGGATATATATCCCTACTACACCTTCTCCAGCTGAAGTTCAATCTTCCTTTAACACGTTCCTCTTTATTCCCTCAACATCAGTTGTCCTTTTCTCTAAGCTTAGCTCCACCGCAGCTCTCTCTACTCACAAGTGGAGATTCTTGGCTCCTAACTCTGTCTGCGTACCTTCCCTCCGTCTCTGCTCAGTTTGGCCCAGAGATGGCTGACCCAGATCCACCCCTTGCAAAACATACATTCCAAACCACGCACACCTTTCTCCCAGATGTCGTTTCAAAATTTCTATTGGTTATTTGTTAATCTAATCTCATTGATCCTTCCCTTGCCCAAGGCCATCCAGCGTGTCACCTCAGCCAATAGCTTCACAGCAATATTCAAATCTTTGATCTTTCTATTGGTGAATTCTCAGCAGCTTCAGTGTTTAGAGACTTCGCTCGTTCTATTTTCCCATAACATAGAGTAAAGTTTGACACCTTTGATTCATCACTGCTGATCTCCATTTAAAACACGTTCAACCCCTTTCTTTGAGTTATAAGGAATTATTATCCAAAGTAGCATCTGCTCCTTCACAATGTTCTGTAGGCTACGCCTTGACCAATTATTCTGGTAACAGAAATCCTTGTCATGCTCTCACACAAGCAGTGTTTTACAGCTCCTGTGGTATGGTGAGTCATGTGAACTACAGTAGCTTTGCACAACAATTAAATTTTAAAAAAGTCACGGCTCCAGAAATTGATTTCCTTTCTTTTCTCTACAACCCAATCTATACACTGATAACACCAAACCAAAACTCTGCATATTTGCACCATACATATTTGGAAAGGAAATATTCTGAAACATATACAAAATGAAATGAAACCATTTGTATACAAAATGACAACAAAAGTTGTCTAAGTTCTAATTCCAGATTGGCTGTCATCCCTTTATACATCCAGATCACACCAATGCTGAAAAAGTTTTAAAACTTTCATTATAAATGGTATTTGAGACGGTTTTATTCTGGGGTTTTTTTGTTGTTGAATTTTTGAAGTTGCCGCACAGTTGAGTATTTATCTGGATATCAATTTTTCTGGTTGCTTGGTGTCTGCTGAGGTTGCAAGGGGTGCTGGTACCTATCTCCAGCTGTCTACGGGTGAGAGGCGGGGTACACCCCGGACAGGTCGCCAGTCCATCGCAGGGCAGCACAGAAGTAAACAGGAAAAACAACCATTCATGCACACACACACTCACACCTAAGGAGAATTTAGAGAAACCAATTAACCTAACAGTCATGTTTTGGACTGTGGGAGTAAGCCAGAGTACCCAGAGAGAACCTACGCATGCTCAGGGAGAACATGCAAACTCCATGCAGAAAGACCTCTGGCCAAGAATCCGGCAGCAGTGCTACCCACTGCCCTGCTGAGCAGCCCTATCTGGATATCATATATATCTGTCTACCTAACTATCAGTCTAGTTTTATGACTACCACAAAAAAATCAGCAAAAATATGTTAATGTGCATTTTTTTTTCTTTTTGTAATAGCTATAGCTTTTTGGCAATGGACTGGAAATGTTTGGATTCAAAATTCAGTTTATTCATATAGCGCCAATTCACGCAATTCAACCAAATCACACAGTCAGACTGGTTAAAAGTTTTCTATATAAGGAAAACCAGCTGATTGCATTGACTCATTGACTTGACAGCAATCCCTCACATGCTGGTAGCGACAGTGGAGAGGAAAACTCCCTTATAACAAGAAGAAAGTTAGTCCCCTGTCAGAACGTAGTGACTAAGGTGCCTATTGGGGTCAGTGGGGAAGCTGGCTCCCTGGGAGAACCTGTTTTCCAGTTATGTGCTTCCCATCTCCGATGCTTCCCCTCACCTGCTTTGGCTGGCATTGCTTGGGAGGATGTCCCTCCTGGGGTTGGTTCTGGGGTTGTGTTTGGGGCGAGACGTGGGATACACTGCTGCTCTCCTCCCTTTGCTGGTGCCCCTTTCCAGACCATTTTTCTAATAAATATATTTTTTTCTTTTCTTTAGAGATTAAGCCTTTCCACACTGGGGTGTCTGGGGATTTCCTCTTGGGTCTATGTACCTGTTTCCCCTATGGAGATTGGCCCCTAGACCCAGGAGGATTGTGTATGTATGAGGAGTGTAAGAATATGTTTAGTGTCTGCCCCTGTATACGTCTCAGTTGAGTGGTTGTATATGTTCGTATGGGTGTAAGGGTGAGATAGTGTGAATATATCTAAATCAAACTGAATTTGTCTTTGTCTACTTGTCACTTAGTGCACCGGCCTCAGACCCCTAGGCTTTTATCTGTTCCACCTTGAACTTCACCGGCCATGGACAGATCCCATTGACTCACTGCCGGGGCCCCGTGCAAACTCGGTACTATGGACATGTGAGGTTTGGCAACTCATGGGCCCCAATTGGGTTTGCCTCCTTGGGTTGGGCTCCAGGTGCTCTCTGCTTTTCTCTGGTGGGTGTGGCCATCCCTAGGTTCCAGGTGTTCATGGATACACACTAATACAAAATACTAAAGCCAGGCATACACTGTATGATTTTCTCAATCGTTGCATGCAGCTAAAGCTCACACTGTATAGCGAAACCACGGGGTCTAAAAGTTCACTGCTCATGCGAGCTACCGGCTCTCACTGTACGTCTAAAAATCATTTCAACTCCGCAGTGAGATGGCACTACTCGGACTCGTCTATTCAGAAACCCAATTGAGTAGAAGAGGAATATGAAGCTCACTAGAGTGAAATCCGTTGCCTTGGCAATTTGTGCAATTTTTTGTGCTGAAAGTCCTAAAAAGAAAAAGCAACAACATATTTGGACAAGGACATAGCTGAGCAAACTTGGCTACTATGGTCTGTCAATTTTACAGAAAGAACTCCATTTCACTGGCCCCCTCACCATGCTTCTGTATTTTTGTCTGAGAAGAAGAATAAGAATCATTGTTTGCGCATGCACACTGAGCAAGTTACCCACGACCACTTTATGACAGCCAACTGAGTTTCAAACATGTTTGATTACTGACCTTACAATTCCTGATCGGGAGGTGGTCGTGAGAGGCTGATTGCGCCTCGTTACCCACTGTATACTACACGACGCAAGATCAGGCAGAAAGTTGGCTCAATGGAAAAATTCTCTCATGACTGGAGAATCGGCCCGAGAAGGGAAAAAATCGTGCAGTGTATGTCAGGCTTAAGCTGCAGCTACAGATACATACCACCCTGAATAATATTGTGTAATCAACATAGGTTTTGTCTTAATATGTTAATATTTTTAGATGAATCACATTTTTGCAATGAAAAAAATATGTTATATCTGTCATGGTTTGATGTCTGCTTTTTGCCCTGGCATTTTCACCTCCTTGGCTCTGATATGGATAATTTGTTTCACATGTGATGTGCTCTTTTTAAATGCTCTGTACCTTTTAAGGACCACATTATCAAAATTTCTTTGAAGATTTCAGGTGTTGTTCCTTGCCAACAGTTTATTCTCCTTGTTATGACCCAGGTTTTGTTCTGTCCTAAGATAATTAATTTGATCTCCGACCCTTCATGTGTGACTTTTGCTTCTCCCCTGTATTACCCTCTAGACCAGAAGTCACAAATTAGCGGACCTTGGTCCGGATCCACCGGCTGACTAATCCGGACCCAGCCTGATTTAAAACATTTATAAATTACTGCATGTTGTCCGACGACAGTTTCTAAATTCACTTGCGCCACTTCTCCTGTTAATATGGTAAAGACCTCCAGAGCTCCAGGACCAGGCTACACGTGATACAAATTAGCCAATGAGCTGTCAGTCAGGGTCGCTGCTGTGAGCCCCTTTTAGAAACACCAGGCAAATCTGTGGCAAGCCGGGCGATGGGAAAAAAGGAGAAGACAATGAGAAAAAGAAAGCAGAGAAAGTGTGGACTGCTGGAAGAACTATGGGGAACTGGTGACAGAAAAGTGAAATGGCATGCTTAGAGATGACCCTGCACATTTTGATTATGTTTGGCTCAACCTACTGCTGTGAAGCAGGATTCCCCACCATGAGCATAATCAAAGATAAATATTGATCCAAGCTCAAAATGAGCGCATGATACGTGCTTGAGAATGATTTTGTCGCCAATCAAACCCAGTTTTAAAAGCCTTGTAGGGCAGCATAAAGCCCAGTTCCCTCATTAAGCCATAAAAAAAGGTCAGTTCAGGTGATTTAGAAAATATGTGAATCAGATCTCTGGACCTTTACTGGTTGATGATTTTCTTTATTCGGACCTCGCTGATTTTTAATTGGTTACCCTGCTATAGACTCTGAATTCATTACTTATTTTTTCAGACTCTCATTTTTTCAGAGTATTTTCAATGTTTTTTTTTCACTACCATCTCTCCTACATGCCATTCCCTCCTTTATTTCTGGAGAAGCAAGTGTTAAACCACTGTTTCCTAGAGTTAAGATAAATTGTCAGCTGTACTGTAACATCTTTTTGAAATCCCAAAGCAGACCTATTCCTGGAGGAGTATTCTGCCTGGATCAAACCTTTCATACCTATCTGGAAAAGGTCAGCGGCTTTCATTTTGCATCCTTTTGGAGTTGCTGACTCTTTAATAGCAATGTTTTAATTCAGACACTATTTCTGGCTTGCTCCTTTAGAAGTTTACTCTGTTGGCATTTTCAAGCTAACAATTAACCATTGTTAGCCATGCTCTGTGGCTGAACTTTTGGGTCTTTTGTCTGATTCATACAGTATCATAGTGTTTAGATTCAGCAGCCCTTCATCAGCTCCATCTGTGAAGTTGCTGCTTTTCATATTTGCCTGAAAAACCCTATTATAGCTATTCATCCAGTTTAATGAAAATCTTCAATCAAAAAAGATCAAACCAAAATTAGGACTTTCTTTAAAAGGTAAGAGTTCTTTGGATCCTTCTTATGGCTTTCCTGACTGTAAATCACCTTTTTTTCTCCTTCCTACATTTGGACTTTCAAAACAATGCTCAAAAAATGTAACCAGAATAATTTGCTTAGCTGAAGACATTGTTTATATCATAACTATTGTTACTCCACATTTATTTCCATAAACATTATACAGCACAGAAGCAGCCTCGGGGGGAATCAGAGGTTTATTGTTCCAACTTTTCTGACAGATCTCACCGCTAAGCATAAACTCCTGTCTGCACATGCAAAAAATAATAAGTTTGCATAGAAAAGCTTTCCCAAATGCTTTTTATACATGCATTCTGTTCTCCTCACAAGGTAAATCCGAAATAATGGAGGAGAAAAAACTGGAAGACTCTTAATCTTACAATAACTTATAAACAAAACTATGGGTACTATTTATGTTTGGCTCCATTTTTCCATGTATAAAATAAATATCAATACTATTACTTATATTGTTTTGGTAACATTGTAGTAAGTTTAAGCCTCCCAAAAATAAAAATGTTTAGAGGAAAATGGGAAAACATGTTTATCTAAATTTTGAATGAGATCTTTTAGATCTGTTACTTTTTTTTTTTCATTGGAAATGTTCCAAACAATGTCCTGCTGTGTGTGGGGGAACATTTTACAGCTTTAGGTATAGACAAATCACTCCCAATGTTGAGCTCTATTTTAGTGCAGAGACAGGTGGCCTGAGCTTATCCAGAAAAGTCATCACATCATATAGTCACAAAGATTTTTCTAACTAATAATTTTCAATTGTGAGAGATGCAACCTAGTGGGGACAGATAAGGTCATAGTAGATATTAACAGCCTGGTAATGTCATTTTTTGGAATTCTTTTGAGTCTTTTGATTTACTTTCGACAGATATCTCTAGTCTCTTAGTCTTGCTTATTTTCTAATGTTTCAAGCTTGTTTTGTCTTGTTTTGTCAAACATGACAGTCTTTAATTGGTGATTATTTTAATCTTCTTGGAAAGGTTTGCCCTTTTGTGTTTCACTGTTAACTCCTGTTTAAATGTTTGTCCGTCAGCCAGAGCTTTCATTAATTGCTCGATTTAATTCAGCTATGTTCCTTTATTACCTGCACCTTTGTTCTTCTCTATCTAAGTTGCCATTACCCTTTTTGTTTTCCAGGATCCTCTGTGTTGTTCCCCACATAGGTCCACATCTGCACCCTGACAGACATGATATAGAGAATAAATGAAGAATTAAGAAAAGTTAAGAAAATGTATTTCCTTTAATACAATACATTTTGGATAGAATTACTAAGAGGGAACATTTTGTTGGCTGCAAAGTCTTGTAGAGATGCTTTTTTGAGCAGGGACAGAGTTGCGGTTGGTTGCAGTTCAGACCAACCAGAGCACTTGACTGCAAAAAAATGGAGGTTCTTATCCCAGCAAGAAAATGGCCTAAACATATAGCCAGAGTAACAACGGCTAAATTTTAACCACAGCATGTTTAAGAATGTGCATTTAAAGTCATCAACTCAAATCAGTCTGAAGTTTATTCTTAAAATTTGCTTTCTGCTTGTTGAAGATTAATTTCTCTTTATTTATTTTTTTTAGTGTTAAATATATCTGCTCATTTCTCTGTCTTTTTACTTTCTGTGTAAGTCAGCTCAATGGACATTCTAGCATATGACAAACATATGAGGACTATTAGAGAGGCTCTAGCTTCACCTTATATGGTCATGCTGTGATGCTGTGTGCGAAGTGCTGGATGCTGACTCGGGGCTTTGGGATAAACTGAAAAGTATGTAGAAGCTCTCTGCCACTTTGCTGGATCCTCAGCAAGTGGTCAAGATGAAAAAAGGCCGAATGTAAAAGAGATCTTCCTTTGTAACTTGTGCTTATATCAAGGACTTTTGATAATCATGACTGGAATAAGCTCTGTTAATGCTTAAACATTTTTGCTTTTTTCTGTACACTGTCTGAGAAACATCCCTTTTCGGAGAGAACCGGGGGGTGATCAAATTATGATCAAACACACAAGCTATTTCACAAAGACTAGAGCCCTGGGGCCATATTTATTAAGCATCTTATGGTGCATTGAGGCTGAATGCTGTGTCTGTGGGGATTTCTCTCAGAACCGGGTGGAGTTAACACTCAGCATTGTAGAGTTGCAGAGTTTAATCAGAATGATCTACTTTTTTTAGCACTACTTGATTTGTGCAGGTAAAATTGTTGTTTTTGTTGATTTGGTTTTAAGGATTAATGATATTTTAATTTACCTGATATTGTGTCCATCCCTGCAGACATTAGTGCCTTGCTCGTTTTAGAATATATAATTATTGTATTTAATAAAATATTGTGTGTAATATAACATGTTTACCTTATATAGTGGATAGAGTTACTATTTAATATCTAGTTATTCACAAGTACTGTATACCCTTTTCTTTTAGTTTGGACCTTCCGTTACCCTTGGCAACCGCATGGTATATCCAGCCACAATCTTGCTGTTGGTATTTCATAATAAAAGCACAGGAGGAACTTAACTTCACATACTGCTGCCTAATTTTTCTCTATGCACAGCTTTTGAATCAGCTTGGAGGTACCATCAAGTTTTGAAAAAGCCCCATAAGAACTGAGAAGAAGATTGTACTTTGGCTCATCCAGAGACTTGTCTGGATGACAGTCAGATTCAGTGGTACTTCCTTGTAAATCTACCTACAAAGGAAGCACCAATGCTGGGGAGTTGCCATGACAGACCGGGATCTGAGCTGGAGGTAAGGGAGGATGAGTAACAGTCCTTCTAGGGCTAAATTAAAATCATTTATTTTTTATTCACCAAAAAACCTCTTGAGGGCATTCTTTATTTCTACATTTGAAATTATTTTCTCTGTACTCCATTTTAACTGAAAAATGCTTTGCCTACGATGGGCTCCTGATTGGTTGCTGTGTCGCGATTTCATGGAAAAGTTCAGCTTTTGCAACTTCAGTGGTCTCCCCATGTGGTGCCTCGTTTGAGAGCAGTCAATGTGCTTGGTTTGAATGTTCCTCTAGAGTGCTATTTTAGTCCTGAGAATTTGTAGAATACTCTCTTAAACTAAACAATAAAAGCTATTTATCAATAAGAAAGGCAATTTTTACACAACCACTCCTACTCTTTCAAATATTTAAGAAACCTTCAGAGGTGTCTGAAGTAGGTTGAAGTGGCCACAAGACAATGATATTGAGGTGAGAGAGACTTGCAGAGACTTTCCGGGAGCTGAAGACATTTTGGGTTTGATGACACACAGCTGCTCAAACTGTATTGTTTGGGCAGGGCGGATGAAATTTGTGTTTGACCTTAATCTCACCAGTAACCACATCCAGCAGAGCTTCATGTTGGAATTAAAAGCAATTCAAATGCTCTAACAGGAAATAGAACATGAACAGCATTCCCATTACTTTTTCTCATAATAAAAATGTCTGATAACATCTGTTAAGCTAAAAAAAAATGGTGGCCACAAGTTTAGCCTGTAGCTATGCATCAATGAGTCATGGACATAGGATAACCAAGTTGTGGCCTTGCGTTACAAAAGCCAGGAATAGACATACAAAACTTGAGGCCAGTCAGTACTAATGCAAGAACTTACAGCATGTCCACATGATGTCCAAAGTAACCTTCCTTTAAGCTCATTTTTGGATTTCTATCTTTATTAATACTACTCCATGAGAGCGGTAAAACTTCTCTGATTGCTCTGATTCCAAAGTGTGAGAACTTAAATAAATAAATAAAATAATAAATAACCTTCAAGTCCAGCTTTTAACTTAGAGACCATTCTTAAGAATGTTCATAGGGATAATTCTAAAAAGTTTAATAAATATGGCCCCAGATCTTCAGAAGGTTTGCGGGTCTTAAACACACACATATGTGTTTGTATGTATTGGATTGGATCTTTAAAGTAATTTGTCATTGCAATCCAGCAGACAGTAAGAAGAATCCTTTTTTTGCATGTTTCCCTCAATCAATATGCAGAAAATATGAAAAAAAATTCTTATGACCAAATTGCAAAAAGTCATGGGTGGATGATATATAGAAATGTAAACATTTAGGACATGTAAAGCACATTTCCACATGAGGAACTTAACTGCAGCTGCAGTTTTGTGGGGTCTAAAACTAGGTGAAAACTGCCACACAAAAATATCTGCAGTCATTTTTGCAACAAAGGAGGCAATGGTACATTATCAGAAAATGAAAAGAGATTATGTGCACATGCAAACATATTTAAGCTCCACAAATAACCATAATAGATTGATATTAATAAAGAAAAATATGGGCACAAATTAATCCAGCAGGACAGGCGATAATTTTAACTTAATTAAACCAAAAAAAAAAAATGTACTGTGGTATTTTTAAAATAATATAGATATCAAAAGAACCTATAAGGAAACATGATGGGGAGATTTTTTTTTTCTCCCTTGATTCAATAAAACATATTTATGTACATGGTTAGTCAGAGACAGTATACGTTGATAAAAAAAATCCTGTTTCAAGGATATATGACATCAAAACTAATTTAAAAAAAAAATGTGTCAGCAAAGGAAATTAATCCCACACCACAATCATTAGGCCTGAGATCACATCTGCTCAAAGTCGTCCCTCGAAGGCCAGTGTCCTGCAGGTTTTTGAAATTCACCAGCCTCGGAGAAACTAAAAACAAAATGCCCATACAGTGCAGCTGTGTTTATTTATTTATTTTTTTGTTTTTTTTGTCTTCCTTCTGTTAGGGGCACAGCCAGGAATTTGGGGCCCCATGAAAGACATTGATATTGGGCCCCCCGACCCAAAAAAGATGTATACCAGTTTTTAAACTGTTATAAACATGCACTAAAGAGTATCATTTACATTGTTAATGTAGCTTTTATTGTAATATTTCTACAAAGGAAAATTATCATAAAGTGAATAAGTTAAGTATAGATTAACTTGAAACTATACATTTACATCCTATTAAAATAATAACAGTTTATTTAAAACAAAAGGCACAGTTGAGTCTATGTACACATGAATAGGAAAAAGTTTTTGGATTGTGAAAAAATATGCCTATTAGGTTTCACTATAACTTTATTAAAGGACAGGTTAATTTTATTAGGTTGTTGGCCCTGAGTACTCATTTTTCATTCGTGTAGAGATGTAATGACAAAACATGTATTTTTGGTGTGGATAAAAATATTTTAATGGTATAAAAATCTATTCATATATTCAGTATATTAATGCTTTCTTTCACTGCTTCACTTTCTGTTTCACTTAATTTATTTCACTCCCCGATTATTTTTTTCAGCAATGAAGCTTTTCTCTCACAGTAGAAAGTTTATTAAGTATGAGCAAACCAAAACTTCTGAAGAGTCAGCATGGGATTTTTCTTTTTGATGTAACTTTTAAATTCGACTGAAGCTAATTGTTGAAGTTTAGTGTTTAAATGGCTTCCCCAGTGAGGAAGATGAGCACAATCAGGCAGCTGCTGATTAGCAACTAATCTTTGCTAACCTTTAGAAGTTGACTGTCTCAAATGGCTCTGCAGCAAACCACTTAATGTTTGGGCAAAAATGCACTGCTGCTGCTGCCATGTTTAAGTGTGGTTTCCTCATAAAAATGAGAAGACCATAGTTTGCAGAATTTATTAAATATTTAATGACAATTAAAAAGATAATTAAGTAAAGATACAAAACAAACAAACTGTGGCAGAATGGCTGAAAAGATAAATCCTGTGGCTCGGTATAAAACACCTGCCATTTGCTGGTGAGAATGGGTGCAGATAAGAGAAAAAAGACAGTTCAACTATCTGGAATCATCTGAAGCACCACCACGTTTAGGATTATATCGACATATAAAAACATATAAAAATCGACATATAAAAATGGAAGATCAAGCAGCTGCTTCTTTTGAAGGCAGTTCAACACAGCCCACCGTCACGAAGATGTTTGATGCTTAAAAAGTATGGGCCAATTCTGTTTGAGCAGAAGAACAGGTACTTTAGGGAGCCACTAGTTGAAAGACAGGTCTGCCAGTGCAATGGTGGAAACAAAACTCATTGTCAGGCTCAAAACTGAAGGATTCAGTTTTTAAGGTGGACAAACAGATTTCTTGGAACATTTATTGACAACAGAATCAGAGTAAGAGGCGTCTAAGGAAGGAACCTCTGGTCAAATAGCTCAGTCTGAATCTACAGTTAGAGGAGGCTTCCAGCCAGCTGGGTGCCAATGCGGCGCAGCGGTCACCGCACAGAGAGTCCCAGATGTTGATGTATCAGTGGTCGGAGAACAGTCAGGAATCAGAACCGAGCAGAAAAATGTAGGCAGGATGATCCAGAGAGCGAAGCCAAAGCTGCTGTTGGTGATGTGGCCAGTGGTCAGAGCCAGGAGTTCAGAGATCTGGTAAGGTGCCGAAGGAGAATCCAGGATGGAGTCAGGTCACACTTCCAGGTTCGGTACACAAACAGGCAGGATTCAGAAGACAGGTCAGGCAAACACATCAGACGGGAACAGACAGGCTCAGAGGTTGAGAGGCACAACAGGTCAGCATCAGGTTTTCAGAACATAACAACACTACAATAAATCTCACCAACAGCTTGAAATAATTTGGTGCTGATGACTGGTCTGAAGACTGGTAAAATAGTCACTAATGCAGGTGGATGAGATGAGTGGGTAATGAGAATTGAGTGGAGCTAAGCAGGCGTGAAATGAGTGATCAGACCAGGCATCGGTGTTGAGATCATGACACACACACCCCCTTTACCTTCTCGCACCAATGGGAACAAAGTATATTTCTCCACCTCACTCCTCCTCGGCTAGTAGATAAAAGATTTGACTCTTCCTTATCAGTCTCAGAGGTAAAAAACAAATACATGAATGGTCTGTCCATTCATCCCTCCGTAGTCATCCTATTCCTGGTCATGGGGGCAGTGCCTATCTCCAACAACCTAAGGGAAAGCTCATCCAGGACAGATTAAATAAAAAAAATAGTTTCTGTCTTTTTTGTGCTTTTGGACCAAATATCTCTGCAATGGTTCCATATGAATGGAAAGGGTTAAAAGAGGTTTTCTATTTGTATCCAACAAATTTGCCTCCAAAAGACACCTGTTTCAATTACTTAAAATTAGAGTTGTTTTTATTTTTATTACATGGTACGCTAAAGGTAGAAATTTACCTTTTGGGGTGCAGCGGTAGAGCAAGCAAGCTACCTATGTACAGCCTTGGTCCTTGATGCGGCTGTTACAAGTTTGAGTTATACTTTGTTGCATGTCTTCCTCCTCTCTGTGTTGGGATCCTGAGGATTGCCCACCAGAGGGCGCCGAGGATCCCCTTCTGCTTTTTGTTTTCTTTTAGGGACTGGGTTACTGTTGGGATCTGGG
>NW_015150557.1:1128552-1153466 GCF_000732505.1 Cyprinodon variegatus
CAGTTCCTGATCCTGTTCATGTCTTTGTGTCAACAACATTAATAAACTCTGTTAAACTTTTACCCAGTCTCCGTTGTGTTCTGCATGTGGGTTTGAATTAAAAACCAATCATGACAGAACACTGCGGCCATTAACAAGACCCAGCAGATCACCTCCGGAGGAAGCTTTAAGAACAAGCCACCTGATCCAAGGACAGACACAAACCCTCCGTGAGTTTAAAATCCCGTTTTGAATTAAAGAAAACACACGTTTCAAGATCCCACAGGCTTCGTGGGAATTCACAAGATGGCGCCAGTTCAACTTCCGGTTCCGGGGCCAGTCTCGTCACTTCCGGAATTCCGCCCATCACTTCCGGTTTCAGTTCCAAGGTCAGAATCTGTTCCGTCACGGTTTTCTGGTGTTTCAAGTGAATGTAGAAGCTTTCTGTGGCAGTGTAAATTGTTTTTTCAGCTCAATCCGTCCGGTTTCCCTGACGACAAGAGTAAGATTGAATTTATCCTCTCACGGTTATGTGGTAAAGCCCGCAAGTGGAAAAAGACGAATTTTTCTCCTGAATCCAGTGCAACCGGCACCTTAGAACAATTTTTAAATGAATTCACGTCAACATTTTCCGTTAAATCTGCTGAGTCTCATGGGCTGTCCAATATCAGACAAGGAAATAGAACGGTAGAAGAGTTTTCGGAAGACTTCCGGGGTAGAGCCGCTGCTTCCGGTTGGAGTGACGCCATGCTAAAAAACATCTACCTCAATTCAATAAATAAAGAAATTAGGGACAAACTAACCACAATAGACAAACCTGCAACCTTGGAGGAATTAATTTTTATAGCCATTTATCAAGATCACAGACTACGAGCCAGAGCCAAGGCCAGATCTAGGAACCCAGTTCAGCCCAGTCCAGTCCGGTACAGCTCTGTTCAGTCCGTCTCAGTCCAGTTCAGTCTGTTTCAGCCACCACTTATGTGATCATCAGTTTGCTCCATCCATCAAGAAACTCAAAATTAACCCACAAGTCTCCACCCAAGCAGCCAGAGCTCCAATTACCCATGAGTCAGACCTCTGGAATTTCTATTACGGGGATAGAGATGATCTCTTCCCTTTCATACTACCTCATATAAGATCAGTTAGCTTAGCCACCGAATCCGTTAGCAGACCTGAGTCAGAATCAGTTCACTCTCCAACCAGTGTAGCGTCTGAGCCCACTTCTGATCCAGCTAGACTAGAACCTGAATCCACTTGTACACCAGATAGCCTGTTGCCAGAATCAGCCTGTGAACCAGTTAGTCCAGCTCCCATGACCTCCCGACGTAAGAGACGGCGTCACCGTAAGCCCGCTCTGAGCCGTCTAGAGACCCCTGAGCCAGTTCTGAGCTGTCATTTTCGAAACCCCTGAGTCAGCTCTGTGCCGTCTAGAGACCCCTGAGCCAGTTCTGAGCTGTCATTTTCGAAACCCCTGAGTCAGCTCTGTGCCGTCTAGAGACCCCTGAGTCAGCTCTGTGCCGTCCAGAGACCCCTGAGCAGACTTTTAAAGAGGTGTCAGAATTCGGGGTATGTGGTTTTATGCCTCCTAGGGTCTCTCTGCAGGCACTTCAAACCGCCAAGAACCCTCTGCAGGCACTTCAAGCCACCTCAGAGACTGAACATGTGCCTCCATGGGCGGTTTCCTACATGCTGGTTTTGGAGCCACAGTCGGCGGTCTCCTCTGTTCCTGAGGTGGAGCCACAGTCGGTGGTCTCCCCTGTTCCTGAGGTGGAGCCACAGTCGGTGGCCTCCCCTGTTCCAGATGTGGAGCCACAGTCGGAAGTCTCCCCTGTTCCAGATGTGGAGCCACAGTGGGTGGTCTCCCCTGTTCCAGATGTGGAGCCGCAATCGGTGGGCTCCTCTGTTCCTGTCCAGGAGCCGCAGGTGGCGGTCTCCTATGAGCCTGTTCCAGTCCAGGAGCCGCAGTCGGCGGTCTCCTCAGAGCCTGTTCCAGTCCAGGAGCCGCAGTCGGCGGTCTCCTCAGAGNGGTCTCCTCAGAGCCTGTTCCAGTCCAGGAGCCGCAGTCGGCGGTCTCCTCAGAGCCTGTTCCAGAGCCGCAGTCGGCGGTCGCTACAGAGCCTGTTCCAGAGCCGCTGAAGAGGGGACGGGATACCCCATGGGGGTACCTACTGAAATTGGGGCGTCATCCTCCTGAGAAGCTGCTTCGCCTCCGGCCCCACGGCCGGCCCCCAGAGCGTCAGCTTCGCCTCTGACCCCGCAGCCAGCCATCTAAGACTCTGCTCTGCTGCCGAACCCTCGGCCGTCCAGCAGAACCTCTGCCACGTCTTCGGTCCACTAGCCGGCTACCTAAGACTCTGCTCCGTTGCCGGACCCTCGGCCGGCCTCCAGAACCTCTGCCATGCCTCCGGCCCGGCGGTGGTCCCCCTAAGACACTGCTTCGTCTCCAGCCCCACGGTAGGCCTCCGGAGCGTCAGCCTCGCCTTCCGCCCCGCGGTCGGCCCCCTGAGCATCCGTCTCGTCTCCGGTCCAACTGCAGGCCACCTAAACTTCTGCCACGTCTTCGAACCTGCAGTCGACCTCCTGAGCACCGGCCTCGCGGCAGGCCTCCTGAGCATCTGCCTCGCCTCCGGCCCAACAGCAGGCCCCCCTGAGAATCGGCCTTGCCTCCTTTCCAACGGCCGACCTCCAGAACTTCTGCCACGCCTCCGGCCCCACAGCCGGCCCCCGGAACGTCGGCCATGCCTTCGGTTCCACTGCCGGCCATCTGAGACTCTGTCCCGCTGCCGGTCCCACGGCCGGCCACCTGAGACTCTGTCCCGCTGCCGGTCCCACGGCCGGCCACCTGAGACTCTGTCCCGCTGCCGGTCCCACGGCCGGCCACCTGAGACTCTGCCTAAGAAATCATCTGGGATTTCTTTTGCTTTCATCCACCGTAAGTGGATCGTTTTTTGTTCTGGACTCAGTTTTTGTTTTTTGCCCTCCTGGCCTGTTACCCCCTCCGCCCACCCTGGGTGGGTTGTTTTTTGGACTCTATTTTTGTTGTTTCTGGCCCTCCTTGCCCTTGTGCCCCCTCCGCCCGCCCTGGGTGGGTTGTTTTTTGTATGAATTTTTTTTTATTTTTATGGACTGTTCTGAGGGCGTCTGGAATCCGCCCTTGAGGGGTGGGCTCTGTTGGGATCCTGAGGATTGCCCACCAGAGGGCGCCGAGGATCCCCTTCTGCTTTTTGTTTTCTTTTAGGGACTGGGTTACTGTTGGGATCTGGGGATGTACCACCTTCCTCCAGCAGAGTGCGCCGTGGGTCTCCTGGGCTGGAGCCCTCCAGCACACCTGAGACGCATCTACTCATCAGGAGACCTTCCCTTTATAAGCAGCTGCCAGACCTTCCTTCGACGCCGCAGTGTTGACCTTAGTTTGGTTAGCAACCTGAGCCTCTGTTACCTGAAAGAATCTAAGTTGTCTCTAAGTGAGAAAACTGATTCTAACCCTCCTCTGTCTTTGCTCACAGGAAACCTGTCTCAAGCCTGAAGCTCTGGGTGAGCTTAACCTGCCTTCCATCCCTGGTGAGCCAAACCTGAGGATTTCTATTTGGATATCCCCTGCTGCTCTCTGTGAAGAGCTGGAAACTCTGATCAAGGTCTGCCATTCAAAGTCAGAAGCTAGACGCTTCAGCTGCTCGTGTACTCTGCTGAACCAACAGTCTCTGGACCCAACGGTTCCCTCTCTCACAAGAGAAGCCTGGACTCCGTCAAGATAGACTCAGAATAATCTTAAAGGACTCATTGATCATCTGTCTGCCCAGCTAATCAAACTATCCATCTCTACAGACTTCAGTGAACCCAACCCGGAGCAGTTCCTGATCCTGTTCATGTCTTTGTGTCAACAACATTAATAAACTCTGTTAAACTTTTACCCAGCCTCCGTTGTGTTCTGCATGTGGGTTTGAATTAAAAACCAATCAAGACACTCTGTGTGGACATTTCCTGTCTGCCCACTTAAAAAATTGAATAAAAGACATTAGAGCCTGCAAAATTACTTGTAAGGGATTTAGTTTTCAATTTTTAACACAAATTTTCACACTCAAATCACACTCTGTGCAGCTCCTTTCTTCGGGTGCCTGAATGCTGTCACACCAAGAGACAGCTAAAGCCAATAATGTTCCAGAACTTATGTCTGAAAAGGTTTTTTGTGCAAGGAAATAAAAGCCTGGGATACAAAACATGTCACTAAAACATGTCACTAAAACCGTAAAACGTAAGTGCATTAAATGATTTTTAAGAAGCCTTTTCAACAAGTGGGATATATCCAAAGCATGTTATTAACAAAGTTTGCAGGTTTTTATAAAGAATAAATACATTGCAATATTAAAAAGTTCATTTAAATAACATTATTAACGTAGCAAACCACAGACTTATTATGTACAGAGTAATGTTTCAAGCCTTACTTTAATTATGTTTATCACCTGCACATAAGAAAAACATTTTTTATGATTAGAATATTACATAAGACCAACACAAAAAGTTTAATACAGGAAAGTGGCATCAATGAAAAGTATGTTTAATTCCTGGATGAAGGCTTTACATTTTCAAAGGTACTTTATAACTAACCTACTGTAGGAGCCTCACTGTTCAGAAGGATTTTCAAAAGACTGGTCTGTTAATTTAAACCAGCCAATAGTCAAATTAATTTAAAAGAGACAATACAGAGGACAAGCTAAGTTGGCAAAAATGCTAAAAAAGAAAGGAGAAAGAGATGGACAAGAAAAACAATAAATATTTTTTTATTGTTTTTCTTTACTGATGTTATGTCCTCATCCTCCATCTGGTTGGGTTCCAACAACAAGGGCATTAATCCAAAATGCAAAACAAAATCACCAGTAACTGTTAAGGAGTTGCAGTTCAGCAGCAGAGGGTGGAGTATCTGTTCATAACACCACAATAAACTCCATAAAACTTCTTTATTGAAGAGTGACCAGAAAAAACCCAAAGGGATCTTTTATTAGCAGCAGGAACTACAGAAGTGGTCCAACTCCAAGGTTGGTGATAAATACAGGGACATTCTTAAGAAAAACCTGAGTCTACCTGTGGTCTAAGATTATTGGAGGTTTACACTCAAGCAGGACAATAAGCTGAAGCATACTGTTAAGAAAAAACTTAAGTGATTTAAGGGGAAACACTTAAAGGTGCTGGACCTGATTAAAATGCCTAGATCTTAATCCAATGGAGGATCTGTGGTTACATTTGGGGATAACCATTCAAAGGTAAAAATTCCCCCAACATAAAAAAAAAAAAAATTAAAATTAACACTTATGTATATGGCAAAAATCCCTGATGCAAGATGTTTCAGGTTCTTAGAGACCTATCTAAATCAACTTGCAACTAAAATTGTCAAAGACAGAGGCTCTGCAATTAATCGACTTTGGGAGAGTTAAGATTAATGGATGCTGAAGGTTTCTAGTATTTTTGCTTTTGTTTTTAAGAGGTGCACCAATTGCAGATTGCTGGCCAACAGTATAAGAAACGTAGAGAGGGAAATGAATAACTTAGCTGAGTTGTCAGTGATTTATCAGTCTGGCAACAACAGGTTTTTCAGACGGTGATATGAATTTGGTTTGCCTGGTGGAGGAAGATCCTTATCATTTAAATGACTAATTTCCAATAAACTTGGCGGTTCAGGGCAAGCCAATTCAACTGTAATTGTATGTCTCATCTGTGTTTATATATCCATCCATTCATATTGTCCTGCTTATTCTGTCAGGGTTATGGTGGAGCCAGTGCCTATCTCCAGCAGTCTATGGGCGAGAAGTGGGATACACAGGTTGGCGGTCTGTCAAAAGGATTTATATTTGTAGGGGGGGTGTGTATGCGTGTGTGTGTGTGTAGAAATGTATCATTTCAGCTGTTCATATCTAACAGCATGGTGTGGTGTGATAATCAAACAAATTAGCTACAGTAAAAAACCATGGTACATGCATTTACATTGTTGCATCATAACTTAAGTCCTACTCCATGGGTTGATGGGGACATTAGTTAAGGTCCTAGGTAATGACATTTAAAGAGAACCCCTTTAAACTACTTCTGTGTGGTCTATGCATTTCAGCCAGTGATGTCAAAGCTTTTGTCAAAGCAATTGTTGATAGATGATTTCTACTAGGAAAATCTCCTTTTAAAGATACGACCTAGTTTAAAACCAGTTGAGCTTTTAAAGGTTCAACAAAAACGTTTCCTTCCATCTGGTTCTAATGCACCATTTAGTTTCTTTTGTTTTTTAAAAATCATTTGCACTCTGTCTAGTTTGATAAATATTAGTTCTTCAAACCAGCTACAAAATGACATTCTTGCCAATTTATTGCTTTGTCAATTAACTTATAATGTAAGAAATAAAAGGCTAGTAGATACAAATGGAAATTAGGATGTATGTATTGCAATTAAGCTGTTTAATTTTCATCTTTACTCCCTGTATATGTTAAAAAACTGGCTATTTGTCTGGGTATTTACTAAAAAATCTGAAACACTGTTTCTAAATACCTATATAACATATAAAAGCAAGACCTGTGCATTCTTGCAACATTATAGTTGAGGCAAAAGCTGATTTATTTACTGCTACTGATAATAATATGAAAATTACAAAGGTTAAACTAAAAAGATTAAAAACTAGTCATAAAACCTGGAAAAGCTGACTTTGCCTGCTCCTCACCCTGATGACCCCCTAAGAGAGAAGGATCCACAGTCAGATTTACAGCTAAATCAAGCCATGTAGCTCCATGATAATTTCATACAACATCACTATACTGTACTTCCTGGGATGCCTTTAAGGAATAATTGAGAGAGAAAAAAAATACCTCTAACCACAAGTTAGAGATGTTCACTTTAGGCCCCCATATCTGGTGAAGTGAAGTGAATAATTTGGAAGAAGTACAACTTCTAATAATGGGAAACTAGTCCATGAATTTGTTACCTCAAGGCTGGATTACAGGATTTTGTTACTATCTTGAAGCCCACAAACTGTAATTCAAAGCCTTTGGCTGATCCAAAATGCTGCAGCCATTTTTAGCTTGTATTTTAGCTTCAATTCATTGGCTTCCTATTAAATCCAATAAAGAATTTAAATCCTCCTTCACAAGTTTTTACCCCATACATAACCAAGCTCCACATCTTATAACAGAGATATGATTGCTCCTCCTGTTCCTAACATGGTTTACTAGTGTTTCCTAGAATTTCCAAAAGTACTTTAGAATGGAAAGTGGATCTTTTAGTTATTAAGTGGAAAAATATTCCAGTTTAAGATTGCGAGGTCAATACCCTGTCAAAATTTAAGACTAGGCTTAAAAATGTGCTTTCCTTAAAAGATTTATTGTTAAACTGGCTCATGTTATTTTGAGTGATCTTTAGTTATGTTGCTATAGGTTTAACCTGCTGGAGAGCATAGGGACCACTTTTCAACTTTCTGCTTCATTCTGATGATATGAGCAAAACACCTTATTATGTATTTCGTAATTTTGGTCGATATGATATTCTGATATTGATATAAACCATAAAAAAGCCACAGGAAAACTGCCAAATGCCCACAAGCAAATCCAAGTCCATAAAACTCCTCATAAATAATATTTTAGAAACTATTGTTTGAGAAAAAAAACATAAAAGCTCAACAGATTAAATTAATATTAAATGCTCAACTGAGAAACTCCAAAGGTCCGTTGTACCCAGAGTTATGAATCTCTACAATGCATCACAAGGGAGGGGGGAAAAGGGGAGATGAACAAAGGGCAGTCTTTCACTTATAGGATGTTAAAAGCAGTTTTTTTTTTTTTTTTATTTAATGACGATTTTTATATTGCAGTGTTGTTTATTCTTTATATGTTTATCTTTATTATCTTTTATTATCTTACTTTTCGTTGCTGTGACTAGTGTGTATGTCAGCGAACAGCTGAAGAATTTAATTTCCCGTTGGGATGAATAAAAAATATCTATCAGTCTATTAAACCATTCTCTTGTTCCCTAATAATTGTTGCCTCTTTCAATTTCTTTGCCAGTGCCTCCTTTATTTTTTGTATGATTGACTTTGCTATGTTCAAGACAAACACGCATAAGCCTGAAATGCTATGTTCATAAATCATTAAATAAATTATCACAACAACTAATAACTTGCTCTGAAATTACAATCTAAAGAGTCCAAATTAAATCTCATATATAATCCTGTTCCCCTTGGTGTATTGTTGATTTATGGTCTGTTTTTCTTATGTTTTTGGTTTTTTTAAATAAAGCTTAATTTTATTATTTTTTTAGACCTATTTTTTTTTCTTTTAATTGGACCCAGCGAGTGTTGACAAGCAACAGTAACCTTTGAACTAAACCTTTATCTCTGAAGGATGTATGGATCAATGCTTCTATGTTCCATTTGTGTGTTTGTTTCTGTCTCCTTGAACCCCCGGTATTCCACAGCAGAAGGCCACTCTCACTGAACCTGGTTCTGGTGCAGGTTTCTTCAGGTTATAAGGGAATTTTTCCTCTCCACTTTCCCTGCCTACACGCTCTGTGTGAGAGGTTGCAGTAGAATCAATGACGCAATGCAAGCAAATACTCTCCCAGCATGCTTATCCAGAAGGAGCTTATCCTCAAAAGTCAATGACTCGATGCATCAGCAGGGTTTCCTTAGATAAAAAAACTTGTATCTAATCTGGCTGTATATTCTGATTGATTTGTCTCTGTAAAAAACCTTGATATGGCATGTGTTGTGAATTGGTGCTCTATAAATAAAGTGAATTGAATGAACCACCACAGGAGATACCTCTACAGCCTTTTATCTGCCTGTGGTGTCTAATTATCTTCAACAATTTTATCAGCCTCAGAAAATGGTTATTTGGCATGATGCCAAATGAGAAAAGGCTATTGTATGGATTTCACTTTAAGTAAAGCTTCTTGCTGGTCTGTCAGTAGTCACATCAAACATTTTTTTTTCTCCTAAAAACAATAGTTGCCATGAAACTTGAATTTATTCAGCATTAGGAGGAGTGTGTTTTTTTTTTTTTCTTGGCATATGTTGGGGTGTATGAAGTGGAAATCTTGAGTAATTGATGCTAGTATTCAAATGTATCCTAAACGTAGTTCTCTTCGTATGCAACCAAATTAGTGGCCCCACTCTCATTTGTAAGTAAAATACCTGCTGTCATTCTCTAAGGTTTCTGTAAATAAAAAAGTTAACATAACAGATGTCAAAGCTAAAAAAAAATCCTTAATGATGCTCTCTTTACCTCATGCTGTAAATATCTTAAGACACCCTGCAGTTCTCCAGTTTACATCTACCGCAGCTTTCTTAGAAAAACTGTCAATTATATTTTTTCTCTTTGTTGTGGCACAATGATTTTAGGCCATGTAGTGATTGGGGATTTTGTTTTTTTTCACCCACATTTTGGTATTTATTAAGAGACATTTAATCTTAAAATCTGGGCAATGTGTTTGTCTGTTTTATCTTTCACATTAAGAAAATCTCTACATTCTAATTTATTTACACTTTTTTAAGCCTGGCTGACTGGTTTTCTTTGTGTTATTTTTTCTTGTTAAGGACTTCCAAAGATAATGTCACCAGCCCACCAGCTGTGGTTTGCAATCCATTACCTTGTATTTTGCTCTTGGCTCAACAGTGCTAAGAAACCACATGTGGAGAGTAGGACCCACATTGGCACAAAGGGCTGTCCTCAGGCATAATTTGAAATTTGTTGAACTCTGTGGAAGCAAGGCTCCTTCACAACCTTAACTCCTCCTTCATCTCAATATATCAGGTTCCATTTTTTTTTTTGTTGATTTATTATCTTAACATTTTGAGTTGTCTGATGTGGATGAAAAGAGCAAAGTGTCATGAGGGCCACCACACAACTGCATAGGACATAGCAAATGCCTTATTAGTGTCACCTGGTGATCAGGAACAATCCCTAAGTAACGTTCAAAAGTCTGTGTGCTTTTAGAGACACTGAAGCTCTGCTTGTTTTATAGTTACCTTCAAAGGCACGTAATCCAACTGAATTACTAACCTTCAAGAGGGGAGGAAACCAACCACCTTTTTTGAGTACTTACCTTTATCTACCACCTCACCCATCACCACCCTAACTAGGGATATTTTTTTTCGATATCTTTATGAAACATTTCTTATATCAAAGCAAATTTGCTTTTCAGACAAAAAAAGGTTTCAAAGACAGTTATGTATTAGAAGCACAAAAGCAAAAATATTAGTTGCAAGTAAAATTAAAAAGTAATCAGACCACAATCGGCTGATGCAAATTCCGGTTTTGAATAATCCTCTGATGTCCAGGGCAAAATGTGAATTACCATACATGAGTCATTGTGTTGATTAGAAATTAACATCTTGCTCCTGTTTACTTTTTTTTTTTTTCTTAAAATGCAATTTGATTTCGAACCAAGAACAAATCCCCACAGAGCAAAGTAATCAGATTTTAATTCAGTTTTCAGTTTATTTCTATAGCGCCAAATTCACAGCACGTCATCTCAAGGCATTACAAATAACTACACATAGAGATTATACTAAGGTTAAAGGTAGGTATTGGACTCATCCCAGTATTGCTTCTTACTGGCAGCAGCTGCACTGTAGAAAAGGATAAATGTGCAACATTTAAAATGTTAATGCAACAAGCTTCAACATTTTTTTTTTATTTGGAATTTACCTAAATCATTTAGGTTCCTCTCTTAAGTTTCCAAAACTTTAATATGATTTTATTCTTTTTTTTTTTTCTTTTTTTTTTTAATTGTGTGAAAGTAGTGGTGACTTAGAAAACCAAATCAATGATCAAATCTTAACATTTTTTCTAATCTCTAACCTTTACTGTTGCTCAAAGAAGCAAATGCTCTGGGTCACTCTACTGTATGGCAGTTCCAATGTCCAATTACTGGTAACTTTGCCAAAGGTCAACTTTAAGCTTAAATAAGAATAAAAAAAACATTTTTTTTTCATTATGAAGAAGATACACTGTTATTTTGATTGGCAGCATCTCTTTAGCAGCAATTTGTATGATTTTCTGACATTTCAGGAAAAAAAAACACTAAAGCTAGTTGAATTTTCACCTATTAAAATGACCAGAAACAAGAGAAAGTATTTGTAACTTACTCTATAAAGTTCAAGATTACAACTACTTTGGTTTTCTGAAGTGACTTAGATTTTTGTTGTTTATATTATATGTTTATATTAAACACTAGATTTTTAGTTGTACGCCTCTGAAAATAAGAGATGCACCAGTCCAGTTTTCTTCAAATTCAATCTGATACAGATACCTGGGCTGAGCGAATTGGCCAAAATCCGATACTGATCCGATTCATCTGTTAAGTAAATGAACCATATGTTTTGCCATTCGAGTGATGGCTTTGGCCTTGATATAAACATTGTTAAGAAAAGGTAACAAGTTAACACAGATACAAATATACCTTACAGTATGTGTTAGCAAATAAGTAGCAGAAGAAAATATAGATAGCAGTTTCATAGAAAGTGCACTGGATTGGAACTCCAATATCTGATATCAAATTGCAGATATTCGATATCCAGCTAATTAGTCAATATCGGAGCCGATATCTGATCCATGCATCGTGTGATGCATCTCTAGTGAAAGTACTTTTTATTTAAAAAAAAAGAGTGATTTAACATTTAGTTGTTTAAATGACTAATTGAATTGATTACAGTGATAAAAATCTAAATTTCTCTTAACTGAGAAAATACTCACACTTTTTGTTATTAATTCATATCATGTCAAACATCCAAATAAATGTTAATTACGGGAATATGTTTGAAATTTGATTAGTATGTACTTCAGGCATCGGAGGTGTGGGATGGGGATTATAGAATTCAAGGCATATATATCTTTATTATAAGACCATTTTGAGACAAGGCACTGGCCTTTTCCATCATAGCATTAAGAATTAATCTTTATAAGGGCACTTGACAGGAGCTGAATGTGAAAACCTGAAACCTTATGCACCTAAGCGACCATGTCTTTGGTCGCTTAGGTGACTTCTGCTGTTTTGTCCAATAAAATTTTGTTCCTTTAGGTTATTGACCCCCAGGGGCTAAAAAAGAAATGCATGGAAATTTTACCAGATTTATTTTTCTTGTACTTATAAGACAATCTAAAACCAATAGTAATTTTCCGTCACTCTACAATTGTGCATAAATATATAGCATCATTTAACATAAAATCCACAAATATATTAAAGTTTATTGTTGTATGACAAAATGTAATAAATACCATTGCAAAGCTCAATGTTTTTGTGCAGTGTTCCATGTGCATATGGCTTTGTCTTTATTATTCTCTCATTATGCCCCCCTTCTGAGCCCCCCTCACCCGCCTGAGACGTTGATGGATGGATGGTTGGATGGTTTTCCTTTCATCCAAGCCTCCTCACTGTTCTGCTCTCAAGCCGTCAAGATAACTCAGAGCTACCATGCTCTGAGAAACCCTGTCAATCTTTCCAGCTAATTATTAATCTGTTTTTGCAAACATTTATCTCTAGAAAATTTCTAGAAAACTTTTGTCCTCAAAACAAGTTAATAAGTCTGTGGCAGAGGTGGCCATCACTTTCAGAACCCTTGCTGTGGAATCAGGATGGAATGAACCTGCCTTAAAATGAGCGTTCACAAATTCATTAACTTAGTCTCTTGAAGATGAAATGGCATCCACAGGTTGCCTACTTTGCTGGATGGTTTAATTCTAGAGGAAAGAAACTATTGGCTTAACCTTTGGTTCTTGTCTTTATTGTGCTTCACCTAATCACTTCCTCTCAGTTTTCCCGATTCACTGAAAAGCCATGCCCTGCCAGTGAAGTTCGCGATCCTGACGGATTCTACTACAATATGTAAAGACCCAAGATTAACTATCCTTCCGTTCTAACTGCTGACAGTCCGTCTCTTCCCTTGCTATCATTTGTCGACAGTGGTTCAGAACTAAGTCTTAACCACCCAAAACTTGTTAAACAGTTAAATATCCCCACTTCTCAACTTTCTGTCATTCAAGTTACGCCTTAGCAGGAAATTCTAGTTGTCAGACTGCTCCCCTCCATTTCACCGTCTATGGAACTCATCAGGAGCTGATCTCCTTTCTATTTTTCCATACTACAAACACTAAAATAGTTCTTGGTTTTCCCTGGAAACCCCTAAAACTTATTCTACAATAGCAACTTTTTGCATGCGGCCAAATCCTTTCAAATGCCCCAGCCTCCTGAACCTCCTGAACCCTCTAATGTCCCTGAAATATATCATGACCTACAACAACTTTTCAGTAAAGATCTTGCCAATCCTTATCCTGGAACGTGTAAATTGCATGTCTCTTCTATCATTTTCCTTGGTTATGTCTTTGAGGGTGGACAGGTGAGAACAGACCCAGAGAAGACTTGTGGTGAAGGATTGGCCCACCCCTCAGAAAAGACAATGACTGTAATGCTTCCTGGGCTTTGCAAATTTTTACCATCACTTCATTAAAGTCTACTGTCTCATTGCCGCTCCTCTCAATTCTCTTACCTCAACCAAAACTTCAGACTTCTGATAGAGAGGTATGTCCAAGCATTTGTTCTGATCCATCCTGGCCCCACAATTCAGTACACCCTTGAAGTCAATTAGGGCTGCAACTAACGACTATTTTGCAAATCGATTATTTCTCAAAAGTCTGTCAATTATCTTCCTGATTAATCAATTAATAATCAGGTAGCCAAAGATTCTGTGAAGAAGAGGTTTAAGAAATGAAAACAGGTGAAACAAAAACTTCTGGATAGCAGGTAATGACAGAGAAGTTTTTCTTTATCTTAAATACAAAATGTTTATATATTTTTTGCAATCTTGGCATAATTACTTCTCTCAGCTACAGGTGTCATGAATTTGGCTCCTCTAGGCTGTGTTTTACACCTTTTTGCTCTCATCTGCTTCGCTCCAACTGTGCTCATTATCTGTCATCAGATCCACCTGTTCCTGCTGCTATTTAAGCCCCCAGATCCCAGCCATTGGTGCCAGATTATTTGAGCTTCAAGCGAGACTAACTCTAGCATTCCTTGTGTTTAGTTATGCCTGTTCCTGACCTGTTTCTGCCTACGGACCTCTGAGTTTTGGCCACCCCTGTTCTGCTCTGTTTTGCCTTTCCTGTGTTTCCGATCTGTTACCTGGATTCTTTCTGTTGTCGAACCTTGGACCTTTTTCTGACCAGGGATTGGATTTACCCGACTGGATCTGGCGGTTCCTCTGCATGCTCTGGCTGCTGCAAGACGCTGCTCCTCTTCTCTCATGGATCTCTGGTACTGGCTCAGTAACAAGTTATGGAGTTCCGCTCCTCTAGACTTCCCTCCTTCTTCTAGGCTCAGACTAAACTTTGCCAGGTTGATGGCTTTCATGTCCATTGTCGTTCTCTGTTTGAGTTTTGAAATGACTGATCTGAGTCTCTATTCCTGCAGACAATCCAGTGAGCCCGTCTCAACTGACGAGAACACCAAAAACGCCATACCACTACATTTAGATAAGATATGACTACCTTAACCAAAATATGATTTTTTTCGTGACTCGTGTTTGCAAAAACATTATTTGGTTTTTGACCCACAAAGAGAGTTTTAGCCATTGGGAAGATCCAACTCAAAATACCAGCTTCTTTGATGGCAAGATTCATCCAACTTTTAGACAATTCAAAAATCCATCAGAGGTCCATCTGAGATGACAAGGAGAATTGAAATTCATTTTTGTGCAGCTTACTTTTACATTTTAAAAATAAATTTAAGGTGTGTGAAAATAACTGTGGCTGCCCAGAACCAAGGAAAGGACTAAAACTAGCTAAGCCCTATACACTGCATTTCTGTTCTGCATATTTGTGCTTTCATTACAGGTGCAAAATAATTTTTCACAACATTAAACTTCTAATTTTGTAACAGCGTCAGAAAATGCATGTTGAAAGAAACAATGTGCTTTATGTGCCCTGACACACATCATGCTGTAAGCTGTGTTGCCAAGCAACAGACAGCAATAGGGTGATACTTTGGTACAATATTCACTATTGCTACAAGCCCTGCTACAGTGGCTCGTTTAGTCCAAAAAGGCATATGTTTCCTGCTGTTAAATTAGACAAGAACATTTGAGCAATTCAGGTTTATATCCTGCTTATTAAATGCACCCATTAATTATGAATAATTACATTTTCTTCCAGCTCACAAAAAAACAAACACAGATAGCACTTTGATCAAACAAGAACAGGAACCTATGTTGATGTGTTTTGTTTTTTTGTTTTTTATTTTTACTTAAAGATACATCACAAACCTGGATTCCCACTTCCAGTTTTAGCACTCAAAAAAGAAGAAAGCTCAAAAAAGTATAAAATACTGCAAGGCAGAGTACATCCCAGTATTTTTGGAGTGTAAACATTAAAACCTCTCCAATCTTTAGTTAGTGCTCCTGTCTTCTTATTTACAATATTATGCCACTTATTTCATAACCTTAAAGACTTAGTCCTTACAAAGGGTCCAAAACAAAGATGAGCAATGCCAGTTGCCCAGGACATAAAGAAATAAATTAATATGCATATATTAATTTCCAAAGTATTGAAAAGCAGATTGAGTTATTTTATTTTTCAAAACCCCCCAAGGATCAGAGCACACCACTTGAACTTACGCAGATACACCTTAAGAAGCACTAAGATAGGCAGTAAGAGAAAAGGAAGACAAGCATGTTAATGAAAAAACAGCTAGTAAGGGCCAGCCATTTCTTTTTATGGTAGTATGGTGACATATTCAATACATCTCACCTGCCATCCAAAAGCAGATTTGGAATATCTCAAATCATTTTAATGGAATTAATGATAAAACTGTTTTCCACCATCCTGTTTAAACTTAGAATCGTTGTGCATTGTTTTTGCACTATTATGATTCTCTCTGCCTCATAACAAAGTGCTAGATTCACATATATTTGTACAGTATTAGCCAAAAAACTAGTATCAGATTTTATAACCTGTAATCTATAATGTCCAATATTTTCATGATGATAGAAACACTCCGCTTCTGTTAAAAGTCTCAGTTAATTTAACATTGGTCAATCGTTTTCAAACTTTTTTGTTGTTGACTTCTGTTTCCTGTTTAAGTAATATTACTTGATCAAGCTTTTTCCAGTGGTGTCAAAAGTACACACATTTGTTACTTGAGTAGAAGTATAGATACTGCAGTTTAAAACACTCAAGTACCAACTTTACCTCTTTACTCTAGTAAAAGTGAAAAAGTATGTGCTTTAAAAATGACTTAAAGTATAAAAGTATAAAGTAACCTTAAAAAAAGCAGCCAGATGCCACTATATGAATTGAAAGCTCAATTTTTCTGACTATTTCGAAAAATTCTTTGAAATAGGGCCAAGGATGAGGGAGGTCTTTTTGGTCTCCATCTCCCGATATGCTCTCGCCTGTGTCCGACCTTTCAGACATTTCAACACCTTTTTCTGAATCCCACATTGTAGCATGGCATAGACAATACGCGTTTGTAGTTTGAAGAACACCTGCTTGCTTCTGATGATTTCCTTTGGCGTCAGCACAAATTTAACAAATAACCAACCAATGACTGTTTGCGTTATACGACTCATCCACTTACACTAGTTTTCACTAGATGTGGATGGTGCCAATGATCTGCATTGGATGGAACACATGATGTGAAATATATATTTATAAACATTAAACCAAGGGTAACCAATTAAAAATCAGCAGGTTTAGAATAAAGAAAATGATCAACCAGTAAAGGTCCAGAGAAATTATCTGTTACTTTAAACATAATTTATCACTGAAATAAAATGAGTTGTTTATGCATTCATGTTATACATTGAATTTCTAAATAAAAAAATATAGAAAAAAAACATTTTTCCATTTTAAAATCTAAAGTGTTTTTTGAAGACGAGAACAACAATCTTTCAGTTTGGTATACAGACAATTTCCTGATTCACATATTTTATAAAACACCTGAACTGACCGCTTTGTTTTGTTTATTTGTTTTTTTTTTTCTTTCTTTTTTCTGGCCTAATGAGAGCAGTAGTCTTTAGGCTGCCCTGCAACGCTTCAAACCTGGATTTGAATGGAGACAAAGCCATTCTCAAGCACATATCAAAGTGCTCATTTTGAGCCTGGATCCATATTTATTTTTTATTCTGTTCATTGTGGAGAATCCTGCTAATATTCTAAATGTTCAGGCTCCGCTCTGGTCCGGCCAGGTCAAGATCCGCTATTGCAATCGCTCCAAACAGGAAAAAGAATGGCGAGAAGATCGGGTTTGTCAAATTAAACTATAGTAACAACAGATCGGTAACTACAAATGAGAGCATAATTTTTATATATTTAAAAAAACTAACACCATTTATTTAAAAGATTGGATGCAAATTATTGGTAGTTCAACAGACTAGGAAGCAGTTTTCTCATCTCCATCAAAAACCTCACATATGCTGGATGGTGATGGGGAATTTTTTGATATGTCATATTAAATTAAGTGTTAATTTCTGCATGTTTTGCTCCTACGAATATAATGATAATATCGCGCATGCTCTCCTCGAGCTCCGAGGTCTGAGTCAGAGCGCAGCAATACAGGAGAAACAGCGGGGGCTGTAGGCTTTGCTTTGCGCTGGAGGCATGCAGCGCTGCGGAGCGCAGACGGAGGATGTGGGACTTCGGGGTAACAGAAGAAGCGGCGGAAGTGACGTTTAGACACTGTGTCAGACAACATGTGGTACTGTAATTTATACATTTTTAAAATCAGGTTGGGTCCGGATTAGCCAGCAGGGGGGTCCGGATCTGGACAGGGGATCGCTAATCCGCGACCTCTGTATTAAACCGAAGCCAAGAGTAACGTAAAAAACGTTTGTTTTAAAATGGAAGGAATAGAAAGTACAGATACTTGTGTGAAAATGTAATGATAAGAAGTCAGAAGTAGGAAGAAAAATAAGTAATGGAGTAAAGTATAGATACCTAAAACGTGTTCTTAAGTACAGTAACAAAGTATTTGTACTTGTTACTTGACACCTCTGGCTTTTTCTTACATACTACAGCAGGAAATAAGTAATAAAAGCTGATATGCATCATGCTAATATGAAGTCAGGTCAATATCTGCATCAGCCATTTTTCAAAAACTGCAATATCAGCATCATATTGGGAATGGAAAGGTTGTATCTGGGCACCCTTAATATGTGCATGTTGGAAAGGTTTCTGCAACTCCACCATCAGTTTCTGTGTTATGCAAAAAACAAAACGATTTTGTTATTAGTTGCACCAGAGGATGAAGATCAGCCTTTCTTTGCACATCAGATAGCTCTGAAGACAAAATCAGTAAATTGATAATCATGCCAAACAACTAAAGGGGATATTTATTAGTTTCAAAGGGACTTTTACAAAATTATATTATAACCCATGTGCATCAATAGGCAAAGTTTTACTCCCCTATAAATCTAATATGGCTGTTATTTTTGATATGCTAAATGGTACACGTTTATGGAGGATTTTTACTGCCAAAACCCAAGAGCACAAAATTTCAATTTGAGAAAAGAATTTAATCTTTTTGCGCTGAAAACGTGTAATGCTCAAACTCAAAAAAAAAATGCTTTCTCTCAAATAAATTCTTTCTCAAATTGAAATTTTGTTCTCTTGAGTTTTGGCAGTAAAAATCATCCATACTGGTTGAATTGAACTTGCTACCAGGTTTACTCCTAGATTCCCCTCAGCCTAACAGCAACCAGCAATCAGCTAAACTTTAGCTGGATAGAAGAATATCCCTCAGTGATAACTACTTAACTACAGCTCAGAGCCTAGGTCATTTCAATTTTAAAGTCAAAGAGGCCTGATTGAGGTGCTGCATTTGGTGAATTGGTGATCACTGATTTTCCATTCCTGGTGCCTAGTGAAATCCTTATGGCTAAAACCAGACTAGTGTTGGAGATGATGCATTATAGTGTCAGCTCCTTATGCAGATGGCACTTGTGCTTGCTCTACAATGACCAGTTGATTTCTATTAGCTATTATGCTACAACTGCCGGCTTAAGGTTTTTGGTTAAATTGTCTCTGATGCCTATTTTTAAGTCATATTTCTTTTTTGTTTACATTACATTTGGTGTTCTTATTTTGCTGCACTGAATGGTGCAATGATAATTACAGTAAGGCATTTAACTCAATTCACTTGTGTTTTCAGCATAATAAATTATTGGAATGGAACATTTGCATTTTTGGTGGGATGAGTATGTAACTTTGGTCTTCTGCATGCAATAATTTTGCAACTGCTCCTGTTCAGGACACAACACTTATTTTCTTTAGCAAAACAAACATTTAAAAAAATGTTTTACATGGTTGAAGGGTTAAAAATACATCCTGGTCTCTTTTGTTTCATAGACAGGAAAAACTGAACTCTTTAACACAATATTCACTTAGCAGAATGAATGTGCTCATGCACAGATTAAGAGATACTGACCATTTTAAAAAGCACAGAGGTAGTTTTAAAATTCAAAGTCACTAGAAGCAACTTTTGAACCTTGCTACGTGTCCATATAAACATTTAAGTCTCAGCCATTCTTAAAATATGTTTTCTGGAGGTGCTTTTCGAGTGTTCTCATTCATGTGCCTGTTGCTGAGTTTTGAAGGACTTACAGACCACTAGGGCACTGCAATGCAGTGCAGTAACACTGATTACAGCCTTTCAACTAATGAGTTGTTCATACAGACAACAACTGAAGCTTTGTCATGTAGATGTATTTACAGAATGGGGAAAAACATGTCTTTCAATGAAATGTGTCATGTGTAGAATGATTTTCTGAATAAGGTAGGAGCAGAGTGTTGTGTCAAACCTACCGCACACCTCCACAAAACGGACATGCCACCAGTGCCGTACAATGCCCTCCTACACCCTACCTGAGACCCAGATTCTATTAAAATCTTCACATGCTAAAATGTTAGATGGGGAAGCTAATGTGCATACCAGGGGTTGTAGAAATGTGAAATGACACTTCATACACATATGAACCTTCAACACTGGACGTTGACCATTGTGACTGGTCATTCAAAAGTGCTTTATCAAACTATCCACACACCATACCATATATTATATAACTATTATATTCTAGCTCTATTGGACATACATCTGTAGAAGGAGCCAAGTGTGCTGCAAAAACTGATCTTATGCAGTCTTCTGTTGCTGGTGAGATGATTTAATAAAGATTCAAATACGCTTTGTTGAATGATATTTGTCTTCTCTTCCATCTCACTATTGTTTACTGGCTGATGATATAGTAACAGCCAAGCTTTTTGTTTTTTTTTTAAACTTACCGAACTGCAGTACAAAGAGATCATATACTCCTAAAGCTCTATGTTGGTTGACAGTGGTGTCACTATGTCTATTTTAGAGGGGGTGAAGCCTCCCCTAAATGTTCTCAAGTCCCCCTGATTAGTTTGGTGTTTTTTAATCAAATAAATAATCATATGTCCTGTTATTATTAACCCAACTATGATCATATATCTCAGTTTTCCCTTACTTCCTAATGTGAGGAAGAGAGCCCCATCAGTTAGTTCATTTCACTTATTCATATAGAGTTGGCCCTCTTCATTTAAAATCCCCTCTACGTTTTCCTGCCACCTTGCTTGCAGTCCAGCTCACAACCCAGTCGACTGCAGCGGCAAGAATATTCAAAGAGAAGGACTTGATAAGAGACAATGAGGATATATAAATGTTTTTAAGATGGCAAGTATTAATTATCAGTGCTGATAGTCAAAATTAGTTACCTGCATTCAGTAAAGCTTTAAGTCTTGTAATAAATAACCCATGTTGTCAATGTTTAACGAAGAAGACATGGGCATACACTACTATGAGAGAGTTGTGTTCCAGCTCTATAGAACTTAGATACTGTTTTTTCTTAAATCATTATGAAGGTTGTCTCAGTTTTTTAAAGAGCTAGAGTGTGTAGTGTTTTTACTGTCTTTGGGTGGACTTTCTTCTGAAGTATCAGTTATTTCTCATTTTGGATGGTTGGATGGACCATGAAAACAGGAGATCATTCACATCAGAGTATTTTTAAATGGATGATAATGACAGTAGTAATGATAATTTACAAATAATCTGGATATATTAACGTTGCTTAAAGCCAAACGTCGCAGTTATTAACAAAGAATAATAAAGTAATTCATAAAGAAAACAATAAATTTACCTCAAGTAGCCCTTTGTGTCACTCTGTGCCTCTGCCTTATGCAGCGCACAAGGTAATAGAGCTTAAAGACCCCTGGTCCAGAGTTCACAGTACAGAGGAATTTGTGATAAAGATAGTCTTGGAATTTTATGAAACTTCATATGAATATGAAATATTAAGCATGTTGTCAAAGGGCACCATATTATATTTATAAACCATGAGCTTCTCTTTAGGGAAAAAAAAATGGAGATAACCAAGAGATAAAATGTCAAAATATGTTTGGCCTTTTCTTGATTTTCTGTTTTTTTCCATTTTCGTCAGTGCTAAATGTTTCAAAACACCAAACTAAATAAAACATTAGTCAAAGACAACAGCAGTAAACATAAAACTTTGTTTTTCAATTATTGTGTTTTTGTTAAGGGAGAAAATAAACTTGGTTTATCTCAACCCATTTTAAACTGTTATTTCAGTTTATTTCAAACCATTTTATGTATAAGCCAAATTAACCGAAATCAAATATTCTTAAAGTGGCTAATTATTGTTCTAATTCAAGTTACTTAATAGCACCTTTCAGGGCTTAATGATACCACTTGGTTCCCAAATGTAATCCGTGTAACTTAAAAATATTTTGAAGAAAATAATTAGTATGGTGTTGGTGGAAGTCATGTCATTATCCTTTATGTTAATTAGTTAGTAATCTAATTTATAGAGTTTCAAAATATTGTGAAGGGACTGGCCAAAAGAGATGCTGATGATCAAACAGATCAACATGAATACTTTGTGTTTGTTGGTTTGCTCTACTGATAAGCTTATGGAGGGCCTGCAACTACCTGGGGCGCCATCTGCTGGACAGGGTGCAGAATAGCAGAATGCAAAAAAAAAGTAACGTATGCATAGGTATATGTATTATAAAACCATAGATTCCCTTTGCTGCTAGGAGGTCCAGATGAGCTAAGTGTTGGAAGTGTGAACTCCTCTTCTATCAATTTATATTTAAATCGATAACACTTAAATCTTCTAAAAAATATGTAACATAAGAAATACATTTAACTTAGATTATTATTTTTTTTTTGTTTGGTTTGATTGTCAAAACATGACCTGCCTGTGTGGCTTGAAGTTATATTGTAAATTGCGTATCTTTTATATTTTAGATCATATTTTATATTTTGTTTTGTGTTTGGAGAAAGGGCCACATATTAAAATCTTTGTCTTCTTTGTGCTTCTTTTTCACTCATGTAAACAACATACAATGTGAAGCGTTTCATGAAACAATGTTAAAAAAAGCAAATGACATGACTGAAAAAGATTAATTAAATTTAGTTTTAGGGACAGTTGGGTGTTCTTTTTTCCTTGAGGTGAGATCTGTGTGCTCCTCAATTGTTTAAGATTACTTGTTTTTGTTTTTAAGTGTTATTTATAACAATGTTGACTGAAATGGAAGGTAGAAATTTCTTTACAATAACACTTTGATCATTTTAAGTTTTCCTTTTGAGTGCTCAGCTTTATGCTGGTTTTAAATTCGTACTTCATCTGCATTACATGTGAAAAAAATTTGGTTATTGTAGTATTCTCAAGAAACTTATATCTGAAGTTTAATTTTTACCCTTTAGAGTGTTGACTTTCAAAGTTTTCTTAACCATGATAGGACATTTTGAGTTGTTAGTTATAACAATATTCTCAGGTTGCTCATCTTTCAAAATAACACATATCCTTTTTGGCTGTTTATATTTGAGTTTAATTATACAATTTTTTGTTTTAGATTTTGCATCCATCACATTTGCAAACAATTTCCCTTAAACTTAGATTTACTCTTTAGGTTATTGGCTTTAAAAAGTGTTTGCGTGATCCATAAAATTGAGTAATTATGGAATCACTGTGGAGTTGCTTTTCAGGAAGAATGCAAGCTTAGCACTGGACCCTCTCGCCTTGGGCACCAAAGAACCTAGAGCCGGCCCTGGTCTTATTGTTGCTTAAAACATTTACACAGTAAATCATTTCTGTTAAATCTGTTCTGGAAAAGAAACGTCACCATTTTTGTTAGCTGTTTGAAAAAGAATTGCCATTGTCATAAAACCTAGTGACACCTTTTCATATATGTAAACATGTTTGAATGATCCCTTTACAAAATAAATAAGGTTAAAATTAAGTCCAAGCAAAGCCACCAATTAATCTTCTATGCATGTAGAGTAGAGGAGAAGAAATTGAGCAAAATTATATTTCTAACACACACCAAAGATACATGATTCATATATAACAGAAAAAAAATTCACATGTAACAGAAAGAAAAAAAAACACTGACTCTCATACCTTGCCCTTTTTTTTGCAAAAAGGGGGTGCATAGCAGCTGAAATTAATGTAGGTGTAAATAAAATAACCATAATGTTAAGACTCATAGGTGCACATCAATAAATGCATTTGCAAATGCCACAAAATGATGCATTGAACATACAACTCCAATCTTAAATTGCTTATTTTCATTTCACACAGTAATTACGTGTGATGCTGAACTTTTCTCAGAATCTGGTGAAAAGCCGAGAGAAGATAAGGGCAAAGCGCTAGAGGGTAAAATTATGTTGTAATTGTGTCAAATTGAAATAAATTGATGTTCAAACTAGAACGAAAGCCGTGTTACATCTTAAGAGACGGATATGAGTGATGTTATTAGAAACCCTTGCTCTATAAGGACGCAAATTCATGTAATTTTAAGCTGCTGCTCTGCGCTCTGTGCCTCCTATACTCTGCATCACCAGACGCGCAGCTGAGACTGATCAAAGAAACTGACACTCTTTAAGAATTCATCAGTATGTGTAGAAAGTTTACTCGCCTTTTGGTTATACTTTTAATTTTATAACTGAAGTGTTTAAAGTGTGCCTTTGCGCGTCCTAACATGACTTACGCATGAATGGAGTGCGGGATCAAGCAGGTATTTTCACTTACCAAGCGAGTTTCCGATCAGTGAGACAAAGAAAACAACTATGTAAGCCACTATTAGAACCCACTCGTACTCCTTAGGGTGTAAATATTCTGTCCAGATGTATCTCAGAAGTTCCTCGTCCTCATCCATGGTGGAGTGCACGCGCGTCCTGGTGCCGTTACTCCCGTGGTTGGGATAGTTACACTCGTCACAATCCAAGTTCTCCGTGATTCCGGACATCCTTGAAACGATCTAAGCAATAAAATGCGGCGAAAATATCATACGTCTGCACTGGTCGCTGTCTAAGGTGCTGACTGGCAACGAGGACGCGACTCAGCCAATCTAGTCAGGATGACGAGGGTGAATCCGCCTGATTCTCTATACATTTCAGATCCACACAAACCATTTAGGTAGCAGAATCTGGAAAGCTTTAAATAATATAGGAAAACAGCGGAAAAATGTAAAGAGGTCATTACATGCGTGTTTAATTACATATTTTTTTTTTAATATATGATAACAAAATGAAGCCGAACAGGATGAGGCCAATTTATTTCAAAAGCGTCAAAAATTACAATGTTAATATCAAAACCAAATGAACGATGTACAAAGCGAGAAACGTTTACATTAATTCAGTTCCATTTATCAGAATCAGAATTATATAGGGCCAATTCACAACACATGTAATCACAGGGCACTATAAAAAGACAATTTAACCAGATCATATAAAAAAAATATTTTATAGTGAAAACCAACTGATTGCATCTACTCACTGACTTGACAGCAATCTCCCACACAAAGAATGCATGCAGCGACAGCGGAAAGAAAAAACTCCTTTCTGCAGGAAGAATCCTGCAGCTAAATATATATATATATATA
>NW_015150557.1:1154204-1185127 GCF_000732505.1 Cyprinodon variegatus
CTGGTGAATAAATGTATCTATTTATGTGTAATCTGAAAATAATTTCGGTAGTTATTAATTTACTGTTAAAATGAATGAATAAATTGAGCTGCATGTCGCTCATATTAAACAAATAAATCTCATATCCTGTCAACTGAGTTGCAGAATCCTCTCTCTGTAAATTATAATTCTCTGTGAAATAATGCTGATAATTCTTTAATAACATCCTTATGAAAAGGATATTCAATGTTTGTTTTTAAAACTTACGTTTCTAAAGGACCTAGTAAATGATTTTCTTTTTTTATGCACAAAACTATGAAAAAAATCTCCTGACTAAATGAACAAATAAAACAATGTGATAGGCTCTAACAAGAGTGGAGACAGGGGACACTGAGTTTACTGAACAAACTCTCTGCTCCCGACCAGTTAAGCTCTGAGGAGAATGTTACTACTGTGAGTGAAACAGAGGTTGACTCAACTGTCTTTATGAAACAGAAAACTCAGTATTAGAAAACTTAGAGGCCTCAGAAATCCTGCTTATTGAAAAGGACCCCAGATTGTATTGCTTTTATTGTGACCCTGTGTGTATTATTGTGCCTATGGTTTTCTTTTTCACTTGTTCAATTTGTAGAGCATTTTAATTGCCTTCTGGTTTATAAATTGCTTTTTATATTACAATGATGATAATAATAATTATTACTATTTAAGTGATTATGTTAATATTAAAAGTCAAATATTATTTGTCTCCTGTATAGGAGGAGGGGAGGCTTGTGGAAGGGGGAACCAGAGTTGAGACTGCTGCTGAAGGACTGTCTGAATCCAGGAAGTTGAGGTTGGCGCAGGTCAGAAACGTGCAGGGTGGCTTGGAGGGAGAGAAGGGTTCAATAATAAGAAGGAGACCCTAAAAAGAAGAACATACTAGACTGATTTAAACTATGGTGAGGAAGTGCTGGCAGTAGACTCCTTTGTGTTCTCCATAACGAGGTCTGATGGGAAACACCTGTCAGTCCCCAGTCACCAAAGCACAGGGGTCTTTCGCAATTTTCGCTAAAACTCTCAGAATTACAATGAAATATATATTTTTTTGATGAAAAAAAATGTATGTTTAAATAAAAAACTTTTGTTCAAGAAACAAAGTTGTTTTTATTGAAATTACTCCATGTTTCTCACAAGGAGAAGGTTATTTGCAAAACATAAACTTTTACTTGCATGTGTCAGAAATCTTTGGTTACGATTCTCAAAATTTTGTTTTAGATGCTCCCTTTTAGGGGGAAACAAAGAGGTGGGAGCATAAACATCCTGGGTGGGGCCTAAAGAATAAAGATGTAAGACGAGTCCATATTGGCCTCAGCTATTAGCTGCAGACCTCTACCTCTGAGAGTATGACAAGCTGCTGTTTATCGTGTTTTTCTTTTTGGGACTAACACATTAACCAGGAGATCATATTGCTGGAGATATCAGCTTCAATGAAAAAATTGACCTTAGTACAACTTGTAATATAAATAGAGCAAGACCTCTAAGAATGCCCAGATCTTCTCAACAGGGCAAAGCCTGCTATTTTTTGTCTTTCCAGTGTGGTTGCTTTTCTTGTTATACTCCATAGTATAGCAAGAAATACTGTCAAAAGCCGGAAAACCTTTTTTGTTTGTTTGTTTTTTAGATGGACAAGCGAGTTGGTTGCTATTCAATTTACTGTCTTATTCTATTAATCTAATTTTATATGAGTTAATATGTTTTATACCTAATGGATCAATGCAATTATGTTTTCATTATTTGTCAATTTGTTTGGATTGGAAAAAAACATTTCTGCTTACATAGCCTCTTGTGTCAGTGATCACAATGTCAAACCATCAAAACACTCGTTTGGGGCTTTGTTTAGTGTTTTTCATTTTGTGTTTCTATATTATGATGAAAATTTACTGTTCAAGATAAAACTTAATCTACCAAAACAGGCTTTTTCAGTGCTTGATTTTCTTATGCCGGAAAAAAATAACCACACTTAAAAGTAAATGTCAGGTAGATACAGTATTTTACTGTAGTATGATATGGCATCAGCCAACAGTATCATCTCTCCAAATTAAGGATCACTTCAGATATATATTTTTTATATATATCAGAAGTCCAGTTGTTCTGTGGTTTAACCTTAAAAAGCATGTTCAAAACATGACTTTTGTGCCTTTTCTTTTAGCGTTTCTTTATAGGTATGGCTTTTGAGATCCCTCCTACTGAGTAGAAGGGATCTGTAAAGCCTAATAATAGAGTAATCCTTGCAATAATGTGTTTTTTCAATAGCCTGAGAAAAGTCAAGTAAGTTGCAGTCTCTGGGATCTTTGTTTTCTCTACATAATATGCACTCAACGTAAAGCCAGACTTAAGGAAAAAGAGCCAGACAAAAAGAAATGCGAGGGAAAATACAGATATGCCTCTGCACAGAGCATTCACGTAAAGGCTGCAGACAGCAATTACAGCTACTGTGCTAACTAAATGCAAGTGAATGACTTGCGATCATTATGAGCCCTGATACTAAATTGTGATGTTCTTTCTTTACATATATACATATATGCCATGCAAAATAAGGATTCATGAATTTATATACTAATGGAGAGAAAAACAATTTTTACTAATTCTGACTTTTACATTTTATTTCCATTGTGTTTTACTCTGGTTAGGGATACAATGATTATTTATTGAAGTGTCTCTGTAAGGTGCCAACATATAGTGGTGGCAAGTTTTGTGATTCATGATGATGCATTCAAATATATTTTTTACTTCTGCCTGCTGCAATAAAAAAAATACAAAATTTATTATTTTTTTTTATTGTTCTGCACATTTGTTAGAATCTGAAAAAAATCTTATGGTCAGAGGACTGGGTCCCTGATGCCAAATATTATTTGATAAACTGCTTAAGATATTATTGGTTCTATTAGTGTATGCATGACAACCATCACTACATTATGGAAAGAGGTAAAATAGATGTAGGCACTATGATTCTTTGGGCAATGATCTGTGGCTTTAGGTCTGCCAATTTTGGGATTTTCTTTTTTATGTTTACCCTTAGAATGGTTGCAGATCATATACATATTTTAATGAAAACTGGTCTGTTTCGGCAGACTGGTCACTCACACTACAGAGAAAGCTGGAGTAGTCCAGCCTAGAAGAAATATAAGCCTGAAAAAAAAACTACTAAGGACATTATTTGATTTTACAGAGTTTCGGATGATAAAAATTGGAGTAGTACACTAAAAGCTTAGATGTGGTTCAATGAGTATTAAAGAGTTGATTTTACCTCCAAATTATCCAGATTTCAAGCCAGAGATTTTAAACATTTCCCAAACATTCCAAAGCCACTCAATTTTACCCATGGGTTCAGATGAATACCCCTGCTAAAATATAGTGATTGTATATCCAGTATATATGTATAAGGCTAAAATAGCCCGAAAAATCCTCGAACCTTGTAATTCTGTTTAGCCCAGCTTTATATGATGAGCACCAATAAGCACCAAATCAATTAAAGTGATTCTTGAGGTCAGTTTTGCTGAAAGCAATTATGTTAAGTAAACCACCAAAGTCCAAAAGCAATAGTAGGGCCTTTTTTTTTTTTTGACACAAATTGAGTTCAAAATGTTTGAGCCGATACCAAGGAAAAACAGAAATGTGTCCTGTAGCTCCTTAGAGGAATATTGAAACTTGGAGATAAGCCAATGCAGCATACACTCTTGAATAATGGCATTCTTGGTCTGGCATGACAAAGTTGTTTTGACTTATTCTTCTGAGATCTCTAAAATCTTTAAACTACACAAATTACCAGTTTGGCATTTGTAAATTATGTTTTCTAATTTTGGAAACAGGCATATAATTATTGTTTTAAATATTTTTTAACATGATTTTAAAGTAACCTATGATTTGTACAGTTTGTCTGTACAAATCAGTGCTAGGATTATGATTGAAGATCTAAATCCAGAATTATTGCTTTTATCATCAGTACTTCAGTTTGACATCAGCTGACCTGCTCTCACCAAGAATGGTGTTCTCTTTGATGATCAACAGCGCTCTCGCCGCGAGTTTAACTCAAGCAAAAACATGATATATTTTCAGGTTTTTGCAGCTTTACTAATGAAGCTTTGACAGGATCATTACTTTAATGTTTAAAAACTTCAACTGAAAACTGTCAGTTTAGGTTCAAACTCTAATCCCTTAACTACATGCAGTTTTTTGTAAAAATAAAAAAAAGATCTATTACTGTGTCGTCTCTTTCTGTTACCTGAATTTTACGTGTAGAATAGCTTTTGCTTTATTCATTATTAATATTGGTTTCAACTTCAGACTATTTGTAAGAAACAGGAAATGTTGTTTGCACTTCCAAAAACTTTCTAAGATGAATCAAAATATTGTTTATCTAAATTGTATCACATTCTATTAAAATGAATTATAATATATCCATGACAGACCAGAAGATGATAACTTCTTTGGCTCTTGATCTTTTGTGTCAGTGTTGTATTTTATGTTATGTACTGATTATAGCCAGGTACCAATTACGTAATTAATATCAGTGCTATAAATCACAGTACCCGGCAACAAAGATTCATGATCCAAGTAACTTAATTGGTCAATAGGTTTTCATTTTTTATCTTGCATTTTTAGTCATTCCAAACCTTTAGGTTTACAAAATGGTTTACAGTGTTTCTAATTATTGCTGGCTCCCCTGTTCTCTAATGTGCTCAGAACATATAACCCAGAATTCTGGCAAGACAGACACTGGAATAAATTAAAAACGTTTATTTAAGATGTGGAACTGTGGATCCGTAGTATTAGCGGCTAGGGCGTCTATCACTGGAAACCCTGGAAAAGGAAACACAGGTTAGTGACCATGTGAATCTGATGGAGGAAGATTATGAATGTGAGTCACTAACATGGTTTAATGGTTCGGTTCATCGCCAGAGAAAAAGGTAGGATCCAACAGGTGGGCTGCCAACAAGATACGGCGGGCACCGCCCAGTGCCCCAGTTGCTGCAGCGCCGGAGAACATGCAGGAGTCCGAAGACAGGTCAGGCAAACCGTTCAGATCGGAACAGACAGTCTAAATGCCTGAGAGGCAGAAAAAGTCAGAATCAGGAAATCAGAAACAATAGGGTACGCTAAAAACCCTTTCTCCACTGGCCTCCGAGAATGAGAATAAGGTAATCTCGCCCTGATAACAGGATGCAAGTACCTTAAATAGTGGCATTGGCAGCTGGATCAGATGACCGGTAATGAGCAACTGGGCAGAACAGACAGGTGAATGGAAAGAGTACTGAAGCCAGGCATTCGCGCCAAGATAATGACATGATCATGTTGTTTTCCTGTTATTGCTTTGCTTACTATGCTTGTGCTGAATATATAAATGCAGCATCTTTAATTTAATAAGAGCAATGTAATTCTGGTGCCAGTCCCCACTTCCTTTCTATGACCAGAAGCCTCAATAGATGAATTTTTCTAGCAGATTGATATTTTACATAACAAATCATACATTCACTATTTCACATTTAATGTTCTTTCCAAAACCCAACTTTGTTACTGAATGGAAGTAATTTGACTAAAGTTTAAATATAACTCTGCCATAGGTTTGAATCCTTTGCTTTTTAACTGTAACAGTAATTAACCTTTGCAGACTTACACTTTCTGAAAATTTAATTTACACCTGAAGTGGATAAATTGAAATCAAACTTTTTAAACTTCAAATACAACTTTTACTTTTCTAAGTCTGTGACTAAATTCAAAAGGATGAAAGTATGGGTTGGTGCAGAAGAGGGAGCATTTTGATTGAAAATGCAATCCAGACATCCTACACACAGGATGATAAGAGTGCATTGAATATCGCAAGATTTAGAGTTCCACATTGTATAGAGCAGCACCTGAAAAACTGACTAAACGGCAGCAAGAAATGTGTATTTACAGGTGAATTCTAAGAGAGGAATATATAATTTTCACCAACATTGCTTGTTCACAGTTTGAAAATGTAAGATTATTTTGAATGGTTAGAAATATTAAAGACCTTCCATTTTCTTGTGGAAAAAAATATAAATAAATAAAGTTCTGATTCATGCATTTTCAGTTTGCATTAAAAAAAAAATCATTAAATTTGAGCATCTTATTTTTCATGTTGTTTTTTATTCTATTCACAGCATAGCATTTCTTTGTTGTTCCTTTTGTTGACCAAGCAAAATGCATTTCATACACACAAATCTGTTTACTGGTTGTTTTAACTAAATTATTCTTTTCAAGAGTGTGACTAGAGGGCCATCCTTAAGTCTCATTAGGAAGATCTTAAAAGAGGAACTGATGTCCTGAGACAGACTATGGATTGCTTTGCTCATGAGTGATAATCAGACTCTCGCCTCTTGAAGTTTCTTCCTTCTCAAAATACTGCTATTTCCCTGTCTTGCCTGTCAGAAACCGGATCTGGTGATCTGCTTCCTGGTTTCTACCATCTGTCTACCCTCTGATGCGTCATCATTCCCAATCTCCAGCCTGGAAAGAAAAAACACAAAATGTTTCACGACCAAGAATCCAACACCTTACAACCTCAACTCTGTTATATCTTCTTCTTTTGTGGGAACAGCAACTACCTCCACATAAGTAAACTCTGCTCTCTCTGTATCTTTGTCCATATTCATAATCTCCATGTCTATCTCTACTAACCATCTTATCATGCTATTGCTAGCTTGAAACCCACTTCTGTAACTGATACAATGACATCCTTGTACATACTGTACACTGCTCAAACAAATAAAGGGAACACAAAAACAACACAATACAACTTCAATCAAATCAAACTTCTGTGAAATCAATCTTTCTACTTAGGAAGCAACACTGATTGACAATAAATTCCACATGATGTAGGGCAAATGTGTAAATGTGCAAATTATTGGCAATTAGCAAAACACACTCAATAAAGTATTGGTTCTGCGGGTGGGGCCATAGACCACTTCTTAGTGTCTATGCTTTCTGTCTGATGTTTTGGTCCCTCTTAAAGTTTGTAAAGGTTTCAAACTCATGGTAGCATCAGACAGACTACAAACCACACAAGTGGCTAAGGTCGTGCAGCTCATCCAGGATGAAACATCACTGCATGGTGTGGAAAGAAGGTTTGGTGTCTCTCAGCGTAGTGTCCAGAGACTGGAGGCACTACCAGGAGAAATGGAGGAGGAATAGGAGGGCAAAAACCCACCAGCAGGAATGCTACCTCCACCTTTGAGGAAGGAGGTGCAGGCAGGAAGAGGAGGAGCACTGTCAGGGCCCTCTAAATGACAGCTATCAGACAACAAATGTTCATGTATCTGCACAAACAGTTAGAAATCAACTCCATGAGGATGGTATGAGGGCCAGACATCTACAGATGGAGGTTGTGCTCACAGCTAAACAGCATGTAGGATGCTTGGCATTTGCCAGAGAACACCAGGATTGGCAGATGTACCCCTGGTGCCCTGTGCTCTTCACAGATGAAAGCAGGTTCACACTGAGCACATGTGACAGAGTCTGGAGACACTGTGCCTGCAATATCCTTCAGCATGTGTTGGTTGCTTTTTCTGCAATTATAGCATGTTTTTTTTTTTTTTTTGTACAAAGCGAATAACTTTAAAAATCCTTTGCCACAAGTCTCACGTCCTCAAGTGAACAAGGGTTTGAGTAATCTGGGGTTAAGCAGTATATTGCATACTGGCCATAAAAATGTGATCTGTGGAGTAAATAATTAATTAGTAATCAACTCCATGAGGATGGAGATGTCATCCTCAGATCCCTTGTGAGACCATATGTTGGTGCGATTAGCCCTGGGTTTTTGCTAATGCAGGACAATGCTAGACTGCATGGTTGGATTATGTAAACATTTCCTGCAAGATGAAGGCATTGAAGGTATGGACTGGCCCATAATCGACATCGTGTCTCAATCCATCCACCAACATCACGTTGCACCATAGACTGTCCAGGAGTTGGCAAATGCTTTAGTCCAGGTCTGGGGGGAGATCCTTCAGGAGACCATCAGCCACTTCATCAGGAGCATGCCCAGGCACATGGAGGCCAAGTCTAATTTTGACCAGCATTAAGGACATTATATCAAATGTGGATCAGCTTTTGGTGTGTTTTTCCACTTTAATTTTGTGTGTAACTCCAAATCCAGGCCTCCAGTGGTTAATATTTGATTTACATTAAGATTTTTGGGTGATTTTGTTGCCAGCACATTCAACTTTGTACATGACAAAGTATTCAATGAGAATATTTAATTCATTCAGATCTAGGATGTGTTACTCGAGTGTTCCCTTTCTTTTCTTAGCAGTATTTTTTAGCAGTGTATTTTATGATTAATCATCTGCCAATAATTTTAAATGACACTACTGTTCTATACTCTTAAGCATGTGATGTTGTGAGCAATAAGCAGTTCCACAGTAGCACTATAGGCAGCTTGAACATTATTCTTTCTATTTGGCTGCATTTTGAAGGAAAGTATTCTGAGTTGGTTGTTCAATTCTGTAAATAGATTTAGGATTATGTTTTATGTTCACAGCAGGGTATACTAAAAGAAAAAGCAGATGGTAAATGTTTGTTTGCATTTTATCTAAAATAAAGACAAAAAGGGCTTTTGGTCTGCCTATTTTTTTTTTTTTTTTACATCTTTGGTGTCCCTGTAAATTCAGCCTGCCAAGAGGCTGTGTCCAACTTGTTTTTCTTTCCCTTTCCTTACATAGTAAAATATAAGTTCTTATTCTCCCCATTGGAACTAAGGCCCAGGAGTGAAGCTGCAGCTTAACAGAAAGGTAAATGTTGATGTGGTTGTGTTGCCTCACTAATTGACAATTTTCTTTCTTGTCTATGCAGTTCCTCTTGTGCAAAGATGACAAGAACCCAACATGTTTAAGTTGATAGGGACATTAATTAAAAGATTATCAGATGGCTTGCACACCTGCACAGTTGGTATTACTGCCTTGCATAAAGAAGGTCCTGAACTTGAATCTCATTCTGGGGTCTTTCTGTATGCAATTAACATGCTCTCAGTAACATGCATAGTTTTCCCTTTGGCTGCCTCAGCTTCTCCCCACTGTCAAAAAACATGACTGTTGTTCGTGTTGGTTTATTGGTTACTCCAAATTGGTCTTCTGTGGGAGTGTTTTTGTGCATGTTTCTGTGTTGCCACATGACTGACTGACACTTTCCAGCGATTAATTTGTAAAACCTCTGGTAACATTTCCCCCTTTCATTTTCTTGTGTTATGTTTTTTTGCACTTGTAATTGTCTTTGTAATGTAGGTGACAGCCAAGCCAAAATCCCTGTGTATGATAAATAGAATATTCTGAAGCAGAATCTTGATCCTGCCTCTTGACTAATAACCTCTGGGCATGGACAGCACTCCCAGAAAATGGATGAAAGAATTTTTAAAGAATAATTGGTTTCCCAAAACATCAACAGAGGACTTGTACATGTGTGTTTTTATCAGGATTCTGCAGCTGAGAAATTACATACTGTTAGTAATTTTACATTATTTATCATAACCTTTGTACAATATGTTCATTTTAGGGCCCTCTGTTCAACTTTATCTTTTTTGCATTGCTTTTTTCTGCATGTAATGCTTTTTCTGTATCTAAAAGCTCTTTTTTTATTTGTCAAAAGCACCTGGGATCTAAATACAGTAAGACCTCTCTCCAGCAGTGATGTGCATGGGGGGGGCAGGAGGTTGCTCCCCCTTGTGGCCCATCTACTAAAAATTGTGTGTTACAGTGTCCTCTCCGGAGCCAAAATGTGTGCTAAAGTCTCCTCTTTGGAGCAACTAGTGACAAATATTGTGGCTGTTGTTGGAGACAAGAGCCCCTTTGTCACTGAACACCCTTAGATTTAAACCCCAAAATGTGTAATACACAGGTAATATGACTCAAACGTAATTCATTAGTGTACTTTCGACTCTGTCTATCTATCTTTAAATTAAAGGTATTGTGGAGGATCTTGGCAAGTTTTTCAAAAGACCCGCCCTCTCCACTTAAAAAAAAATGCAAATGCACAACCCTGTAGCTGCTCCCAAATGGAGCAGCTACAGGCTGCTCCATTTGGGAGTGATTAAAGAAATTTAAGTGGATGTCATGAGTGAAACTGTTATAAACATAAAACTTCAGTTTATATTAAAACACTAGCTAATCTTTGCATTTTTTTCTTTCAACAAAGATTTCTGTATGTATTGCATCAGCTAGAGTATAACTAAAAAAATGCTACCCATGTGAAGTTTCATTGTCATAATGACATGAATACTTTTTCCATTAAAGGGTAATAATTTGTGAGCCTTTATTGTAAAATATTTCAGATTTGGATGAAAAAATATTTTAAGGATGAAGAATGTTTGTGCATTTCATTTTAAATTAATCATTAAATGTTAGTCAGCCAAGAATATTTATTTGAATACTTCTTTTATCTTGAATAATCTATTATTATTGAAATATCTTTCAATAATAATTGATTGAATGTTTATCAGGGTTTAAAAACATTATTTTTCTTCCATAGTACTGGAAAAAAATCCAACCTACTTTGACCCCTGTTTAACTCTAATTTATGGTAAAATTCTTTATCTTAGAGCAAATTGAGTAAAGAGAAAATATACTTAAAGAGGTGTTATGAAGTTCTGTGATGATGCCACAGAACTAATGTTTTCCCCAGTATTTTATGTGATTAGGAAAATTCCTCTTTCTGGATATACAGCTATCATCTTCATAATGTACACAACGGAGATTTGAGCATAAAATTGGGGCATGGACAGAGTGGATCATATTTAACAGCGAGTTCTCTGTGTATTTATTTGGGAAACTGTTCAATAGTTTGATATCGTTGGATATGGTCTCCTCATCTGCAAACGTGTATGATGTAATAATGGGGCAAACTGGAGTTGTATAAAATGCTTCTTTAATTTTCATTCGAGGCCACTTCACGAGATGTGAGCCTGGTTGGTAAGCACTGCCTTCTGTAACTCTAAACATCTTCTCTGATCTGAGTAAAATTAAAATTTCTGTCAAAAACTGTTGTCGTATCTCATGGTTACTTAGTACATATACATTATGAAGTGTTATTTAAAGAGTGTGACCCAAGTGATCTCTTCTCAGGAAAAGAACCGGAGAGAGAAGGCTTCAAGGTGTAAACACAGAGCTTTCCTTTAACAGTGTGCATCTATATTAACGTCCTCTGGATCTTTACTTTTTAGAATTACATTTGCCAGCCAGAAATTACATCTGCAAGTCTGCCTCTCCCAAATATTTACATCTAGTGGCTAAGATATATTTGCTTCTGGTCGGCACAACAGTAGCTGAAACTGTCAGGCTGGAGGGAAACATACAATTTAGGTTGTGTCACACATGCGTTGTGATTCAGTTCGGCAAATCTTAAAAGATTTTAATATGTAATGTATTTATGTAAACAACTTTAAAATCAATTTGACTTTATGTTTAGTAACATAAAGGGAAAAAAAATGTCCAACTCTTGAGTCATCTATTTGCTCAGTTATGTTTCCCAAAACTTGCCCTATTCAGTTATGTGAGGTGTTGGTTGTTTTTTCTGCAATTAAAGCATTTTTTGTACAAAGACGAATAACTTTAAAATTCCTTCTACAAGTCTCGGGTCCTCAAGTGAACAAGGTTTTGAGTAATCTGGGGTTAAGCGGTATATTGCATACTGGTCAAAAAAATGTGATCTGTGGAGTGAATAATTAAAACTGGCATTACCAAAAGACTCTTCCAACAGAAAAATAAATCTCTGCAGCTCCTCTTTGGTTGTTTTATGACTTTTTTCAGATCTTCTTAAAAAAAACTCTCTTTGCCTTGCCAGTCCAGTTTATGTGAAGGCCTTTATCTTTTTTTTAAAGTACTTAGTGATATGTTTAAACCTTATGATAGCGCTTATGTGGCTGAATAGCATCCATTCCAATTTCAATGAGAGCCTCGCTCTCGGATTATCCCAGGACACCCCACACTCTTTTGATGCCATTTATTGTTAATAAGCTGAGAAGTTTGTGTTGTGAACAGGTGAAGAGATCTGTGAATTGCAAAGCCAGACATCCCACAGAACTTGCAAAATGAGTCAGCTGACTGTAAACAGGAGATGAAGCGTCCTTCTCATGCACTCTTTGTTTTTAGAGAACCGAGCCCCAACTGAACTGTGCTGAGCCTCACTGTTGAACTAGTACTAGATTTAGCGTGGTTCAGTTGTTTCTGGCACGGTCCAGTTCAGTTGGGTTCCATTTACACTCAACAGTTATCTCACTTACCATTCTCTGACCTTTCTCAGGACAGTTTTAAAAGGGTAGTGTATATGGGGTTTTAGTAAAGGCATAATTAGCCAGGAGAAGCCAGTGTCTTAAAATCAAGTAATTTATAAAAATAAAAAAAAGCATACATGAGAAGAACTGTTATAAGTGCACTGTGACAGCTAGTTGTTTTGCTCAAAAATGAAATGGTTAAAAAGGTTAATATAGTGTAGGTGTATAAAAAAGAATTTCAAGATTGGTTTGGTGGGGTTTGACTGAAGCACCCCCGAAAATAGGCTTAAAGAAGTCCATGCTTGAGCATCCCTGCTATCTTGCATTGGGCAATGAATCATGTGTTTCTGATATAAAATGTAAAATAAAACAACAAATTGTGCTTGTTTGTTTTCTATATTTTCTTGTTGCTGTTTTATTACTCCTCCCTGAAGAAGGTAGAGGGGAGAGGCAAACATAGGAGAACCACCCAATTTTTTCTTTCTTCCAATTTTTTCTTCTTTCTCCGAACCAATTGGGTTCGGAGAAAGAAGAAAATGGAAACAAATTATAAGTTTCATTAGTCACTACAGGGATCACTTGATAAATGTATAAGCTCTTTTTAGAGACGCGCCAGCTTAGCTGAATGTTTTGTATTCTAGAGTTAATGTGCAGTGAATATGCTGTGTATACTGTAGCTATAATGACAATCAAAACTCTTCTAAGCTACTTGTATAAGAGATGTTAAGATGCCAAAAATAAAGAGAGTCTGCTGACCTGATGTAGACCTACTTGTTAAACAGTTTTTTTCTTTGTTGAAAGAAATAACACAGCTGGGTCTAAACTTTTGTATTATTCTACATAATATAAAGAAATTTCAGTGGCATATGTTCAGTATTCCTATTATAGCCGTGTCCGTTTGATTTTGTGCTTGATGTATTTAGATGCAACATGTTGCCAACACAGTCTTTGCAGCAGTTTATTCTGCAGCAGCGAATATTCTAGCAAGACCACACTACAAGCAGAAATAGGGAAAAAAAAGTTGTTTCCTACATTTCTACAGCCTCTACGTTGTCATCCAACTGTGTCAGTAATTTCTTTCCAAGAGTTGATCAGGGTTCCCTCTTTGAACTACAAACCTTAATGTGGCGGAGAGGTTTCAGTGCACAGATAATCTCAGAGGCTGTATTGTCAGGGGTTTAAATTTCCCTGGTAAAGTCTCCCAAGGAAAACAGGCTCCGGTTGACATGTCAGACCGAGAGCAGTTCAAAAAGCCCATATTAAAAAATATGATATTGAGGCACATGACATTGCCCCGTATGGGAGAGCTTGAACCTCACCCTGGAGTCAGGTTCGGGGTTGGGGTCCACACATACCCTGGTCTGTTTAGAGCTGTTTGACTCAGGAATGGCCTGCGGGAAAATGCGGTGGGTTCGTGTAGTCCTGCTTCTCGCCCCCCAGTTCTGCCATCTCTTGTTAGAGTGCAAAAGGGTCGTATACCTTTCACATTCAGGGAGGGGGAGATCTCTAGACTGTTGTTTCCACAGCTTGTTTACCTTGTTTACTATTTTCTAATGTAGCTTAATACATTGAATTGTTAAATATTTTCAAGTTAATTCCCCAGACTATATTTATGGGACATTTTTTACTTTGAGGAACTACCCCTTTGCAATGATGATCATTGTAAAGGGGCAGTTGCTCAAAGTAAAACAATCATTGAATGATTTCTGCACAGCCGTTCCATAAAGTGCATTTGATTTAGATGAACATTTCCTCTGGAGATAATTGTTTAACAACAACATTTGTAACAATGTACTAAAACCTAATAAGAGACGCAAAGACTTGCCTTAAAGTGAATAAATCAATGACACTTCGCAGGGTCACTGTGTTCTACAGTATATGGTATTCTACTTACATGATGATTTTATTTTCACATACATGTGCAACATTCTGTAAACATAATAATCCCATTACTAAAATCTTTAGGGAAAAAGTCATTTTAATAACGTCAGCTACTTAATTTTTTTCATAAAATTAATTGCAAATTAACAAGAATTTGTTTGAAGTAGTACTTTCTTTGCATACTGTCTTACACCTTTCCACCCTGAAGAGCATTTGTGAAAACTTCTGAAATATAAAAAACAAGATAGAAATGTTTATGCAGATATATGATAAACAGTGTACATGCTATGTATTTGTATTTGTTATTTCTATAGCTGAAGCAGCTGTCAAAGCTAAAGCAGACAAATCTTATGCAGAAACCAGAATGGTATGTTCATCCTACACACCCTCAGTGCCAACAAAAGTAAGTATACATGTGAACTTATGAAACAAGTAACTGGTAATGTAAACAATTTTGAAAGTATTTTCATTTATGCAAGAGTCTGGCACCAACAAAGAACAAAAAAGCTAGAGGTGGTATTTCTATATTATGTAAGAAACATCTGTAATCCACATCAGTACAAACCATACCATGTTTCAGGATCCTTCTTGAGTGCAATAAACAAGGTAGAAATTAAAACTGAAGGTGCTGCAAAGTCAGTGCACATAACACCTTTGGTACATAGATAAATATTTCCACTCTAATAAACTATAGTTATAGGTAGCAAACATAGTTTACATACCTCACTTAAACCTCACTATTTGTTTTTATGTAACAGATTTCCCACTCTGTGAAAAAACCTCTCTAACTTGTTTTCTTGGTGTCCTCTAGTTGCCTGAGTGTGACTGGGTTCAACAGCTGCCTCGCCTCCAGAAAGACTTCTGGTTTTCTCTTGAGCTTGGCTGCGCCTGGAGGCTCTCAAAAAAGAGGGTTTCTTTTCAAGAGAGCTGAAAGGTTCGAATCTGCTGTGCATGCGACTCTCAGTTGCAGGCTTTGTGTTTTTCCCAGGAATTGAAGGTTTCTTCTGTGTAGCAGCTTTGGAGGCAGAGATCACTGGTTTGTCTCGGTGTTCTTCTGTTTCAAATTGTGGCTTTGAGGTCTTCAGATGACTTTCTGATGATGACTTGTCAGAACTGGCTGCAGTTTGGGAAGCATTTTCTCCACCACTAGTTGTTGCCCCATCCTCGGCTGTTAAGGTGTCGCAGCTATCACCTGAATGAAGACTTGGTGTCTCTATGGTTCTGAAGAAATCATTTTTCCTCTCTGTTATGTTCGACAAAGACTGAACGTTTTTGGAGCTACTTTTTGTACTGCACTGGGAATTAATACTGCTGGATTTATTTCCCAGATTTTTGCTATTAAGGTGCAGGGCTGCTGTAGAGACGGTCCTGGATGGGAGTTCATGCCAAGCACCTGTACTTGGACCATTTTTGTCGTTGATATTCTTAACGTCATACTGAGAGAGAGATCTCTGATCTTTATTTATATTTGATCTGTATCCTCTATGCTGGTCAGGGATTTCCACAGTGCTACAGTTTACTTCAGTCTTTACAAAACGTCCATACATGTGTTCTGAGGTTTCGTATGTGTTTTCTGTGCTTGACCGTGGATCAGCCACACTGTGCCTCTTATGCCAACTGTTAGCCAGCATATCAGGGTTAGTAATTATCCTTGCATGTTTATTTCTGCTTAAACTAGAATATGTAGATTGATAAATGTTTCTACCTGGGCTATAGTGTGCTGTATTATCATAGTTGTCTAATAACTGTGGACTCTTTCTGTTTAAAATGAATTCATTGGAGACATTTCTGTTTTCAACATTTGCATCAGGATTCCAATGCATTGAATTGTGGTGCAAAGGAGTGTAGGGTGTAGTTGAGAAATCGCTTAGGCACGAGGGGTTTATGAGTCTGCTTGGCTCTATCTGTTCTTTGGTGGGACACCTTAGGGCAAAGGAGTTTCGCATATGTCCCTGCATGAAGGAGCTCCCGTTGTCCATTTCTAACTGGTCCAAATAGTCACATGTGTCTGGAAAGGGGGCATCAGGGTTTTTAAGGTAAGAGTCTATTCTCCATGTACGTAGGAACAACTTTGAAGTGTTCTCTAATGTTGGCATGTTCTGCTGCATTGAGAGTACCTGTTTGTCAATGCCGCTGTAAGACTGGTACATATTTTGATCTCTGTGTATCTGTTGCACTTGCATATAATTATCCATTGAGTAGTTCTTTGATAAAATTCCACCATTTCTCGAGCTATTCCCGTTGATTCCTCTAAGCCTAATGCTCTCTGGGATGCATTCATCTTGTCGTTCCCCTGCATAACTGTGCCTTTTCAACAAATTCATCTGATCTAAAGATTCAAGTTCGAGCAGTGGTACCTTTATCAAGGGCCCACGTGTTTTATTCTCCTCTTCAAGGTACCGGTCTTTAAAAACTCTTGTGCCAGATTGTCTTTCAAAGTTTTTGTTATTGACTACATCTAAGGAATACCTCAAGCGGTCCATCCGGTCAGTACTTGGAATAGAATATCTTGGCAACATTTTTTGTCCTTGAACTCCATTATTGTGTGGCCCAACCAGTGAGGTTTCTAGTTCAGGTGGTACAACTGAACGAGCATAGAGCGTCCGAAATTCTTCATCATATGACTGCACAAGTTGGCCTGTGATGACCTGAACCATGCTCAGGTTGATCTTCTCGAAAGACCAAGTGAAGCTGTAAAAACATGACAACACAAACTCATATAGTTTCTACATAAAAAGTGTAACTTTAAATCATTTAAATGTACCTACGTATATGTATATGTGTATATGTACAATATTCATTTTAAAGGTTTTTATCCTTCAACATTATAAATAATTGTTAATACCTCTATTATAAAAAAATTCTAGATATAAACACATGAACAAAATCATTGGTACCCCTCATGTAATCAAAGAAAAACCCACAACGGCGACAGAAATAACTTAAATATGTAAAAATAATAATAAATAAAAAGTTGATAAAAATAAACAAATAAAAGTTAGACACTGCTTTTCGAAAATTCTCTAACAGAGTTATTTAAGAAATAAACTCCTGAAACAGGCCTGGTCAATAAAAAGTCTGTATGACCCACTTCTCATGAGCAAACTGTTCCAGTTGGCTCAGGTTTAGCAGGGTGCCCCCGGTATGTTTCTGTCATGATCTGGCCTGTTTGCTCACCCCTAATTAGTTATTCCTCTCACCTGCCCTCTTCCTTCCCTGCCTCAATTATAATTTATTCCCCTCTCCTGTATCCTCTGGTTTATATTCAGTTCAGCCTGAGCATTCAGGGCCAGATCATTGCTTGTCTTTCTGTCAGTCTTTCTGTTCAGTTTTATTTGGTTCATGTCCTGGATCCTAGCTGCCAGTGGAAAGAGGGTTTTAGTGTTTGTCTCGTCTCCTGATCGTCCACTGTTCCTCCCCTGCGGCGTCCTCTGGGTTTTTGGCTCATTATGGGGGGAGGTTCAGTTTTTATCTAAATAAGCCTGGCTCCAGGGTGGAGACCAGTTTAAAGTCTGCTTCAAGTTCCGGTTCCTACGTCCTGTCTCGGCTACCCTCTTCCACTGTGCCTGCCTGTCTGCACCTGATCCTGTCTGCTCCTGTGCGTGACCACCTGGTCATGCTTATGGTCCCAGTAAGACTCTGAACCCTCCTGGAAGCCTGTGCATGCCTGGAAGTCTGGATCCTGCCACCTGTCTCTGTTCCTGTCTGATCTGGATCCTGCCTGTTTCTGTCTGTTCCTGTCTGTTCTGGATCCCTCACCAGGATCAGCTTCCAGCATGACCTCTGGGACTGCAGCACTGGGGACACTCATGGTGTGGACTGTTAAACCAGGTAAGTGACCAACCCAGATAATCATACATCAGTTTATCGTGGTCACTTACCTGTGTTTCCTCCCTAGAGTGTCTGAGATCGGGCGGTGCCCCGCCCCCTCGCCTGCAGTGTCCGCGAGCCACAGCTCCGCTTTTGTTTTTATTTTAATCTTTTGAACTTTCCTACTGACTGTCTCTCCTGAATACTGGGTCCATCTGTCCGCGATTCATGACAGTTTCAGCTTCTTCGAAAGATGCTCAATAGGATTTAGGTCAGGGCTCATAGAGAGTTATTTCAGAAAAGTTTATTGTTTTCCTCTACAAACAATAGTTAAGAGTGTATTCTCTCTGAAGTTTTGTTCCTTGTGAAGATGTAGTTTTGGCAAATTCTAGTCTGGCCCTCTTTATGGCTTGTAACAATGCTGTCCTCCTTGGTCATCTCCCATCACCTCCACTTTGGCTCAAATAACAACGAAGGGCACTGATCTGGCAATGATCTGGTCCTGATGTTCTTTGAGTTCTTGAATTTCACATTTATTCACTACAAACGTTTTTCTGTGCTCATTTGTCATAATTCTTCTATTCCGTCTGTTTGATTTGTCATCCATTTTTTTCTCCTGTAACAACGTCCAGGTAGGTTGGCTACTGTCCCATGGATCTTACATTTCTGGAAAATATGTCGAACTGTAGTCACAGGTACATCAAGCTCCTTGGACATGGTCTTTTAGCCATTGCCCTTAAGGCTTCATAAAAACTACCCTACATTTAATCCCTTTCATAACTGAAACCCTTTAAAGGCCAGGTTAAATGTTTTATATGTAAATCATTATTTTCCTTAATAGAGCAGGGATGAAGGTTTGGTGGTGATTACAGTGTTGGACGGTTCAGTGTTAATAGGATCAGAAAGGGAACACCTTGACAGAGCGGCAGTTTTGGAGAAGCTGTCAGAGTCAATTAGCCAATCACAGATTTTCAAATTCACATCAAATTCTTAGACTTCACCTTATTTTCAGCTTTGAACACAATACCAATAAGGAAAAGTTATCAATCTGTCAAATGCACTCCATCCACAAACAGAAACAGAAATCAGATTGATAACCAATATTCCCTCATGTCCTTTAGGCGGTCTTTAGTATAGCCTGATTAGTCAATAGCATATGTAATAAACATCCCTTTCATGGTTAAAGCAGTGTGGTTTTCATTTTGCCAACACAACAACAGAAGGTTAAAACATGAAGTACTGGAAAACCCAGGTGAAGTACGATAGAAAAGGAAGCAGGAGAGATGGTCAGACGATTGATGGAACATGCTTGTCTATACATTTCTTTCTAATGTTCAGAGACATTTCTTTCCTTCGCTTCCTCTGGTCCATGTTGAGTGTGGTACACACCATGCCACCAAACAGCACATTTACTACCTGTAGTCCTATATTCAGGCCCATTGATTGATTACAAAATTGTAGACACCTGTGATGCAAATTAGTGGACATACCTTGATTTAACAATTCCCTTTGGTCACAGTCGGTTTAAGTCTTTTTGAGACTTTCCAGGCCTTTTTGATGAGTTAATCTTTTTAACTATTTTGTTGAAGCATGGTTAAAAATCAATGTCATATTATCATTTATTCAGTTTCACAGATCTTTTATTTGTTTTTGCTTTTGTCAGATTCAAGTTTCTTCTCTGACCATTGTGGGTTTTTCTTTCATTAGATGAGATGTACCAACCATTTTCTCCACATGTGTAATGCAATACATTAGTGAGACATCATTTCTGCAATATTTTAACACTGACACTAAAAGCATTTGTATGACCAGTAAGCACCACAGAGATCTAGAATTGCTACTCCCTCAGGGATTCAGTGACAATATTTACCTGTATGAGCCATAAATTGCCGTGTGGCAATCGACTAAAAGAAATTTCTGCTCCATTGCTCCATGAAATTTGGCACCTGATCGACAGAGGTAGCCTTGTCCTTTCACTGTGCGCACCCTCATGTTCTGTTACAAGATAAGTGAAAGGATATTGTCCTTGTTAAAACTACAGCAGTAAGCAACAAACAATAATTCACAGAAGCAGGAAATATGTTGCTGTCAGTTTGTTGAGTCATAGGATTCCTGTTGTTGTTGGCAGTTAATATGCTCTTAAAGGAAAATTTTCCGGGTGTGTTCAAAACTTTTAAATGACTTGCCAATAGCTGACTCCACCCAAAATAAAATATAGTACATTTTCCTACAAATAATCAACTATCTTAATATACTGCAAAAGACAGAGGACTCACTGAAAAGTATCCAGTTTTTGCAGCCACCAAGCATAGAACTATAAGAGTTTGATATATGACAAAGACCTCACCAATTCAATTTTAACACTGTAAGCATCCTTAAAATTCTGTTCCAATAAATAAGGTATTGTTCAATGATTTTTTTTTGGATGATTATGAATTTTCCAGATTTAAGACATATCTAAGGGTGATTTCAAATAAAAAAAATTCTTCCCAAAGTGAAGAATATTATTGGCAACAGTGAGCATCCTCCTCATTAGATTGTTAAATGGGATGGTGTCTTCAGTAAGAGGCGTCTCCAGATCCAGTGCAAGAGAGATCGCTATAGAAGATCCTTCCTGCCTATAGTTATCGACATCTACAACTCCTTAAAATAAAAACTTATGAGTCACCACAATACTTAATTTTCCTTTGGAATCAGTAATTTTTTATTAAACTGAATTTAAACAAATTCCTGCCTAGATTTGAGAAAATTGATATAAATCTTAGGAAAAGCAAAAGATATTTTCAAAGAATGAACTTTCTTTCACCTTTCTTTTAGGTTAGTTCCTTTTAAGATTATAATAATTATGAGGGTTTATAAAACTTTCTTTAAGAATATGGTTACCCTTTCCCAAGCTATTGTAAATAAGCTGCATTTTGGGAAATATAGGTGTTAGTGGAGACCACTAAACTCGTCCACATATGGAAAAGTTTTACCTTTGGGTTTTGGGTTACGTCTAAGGTGTGGAATTAGTATAGGTTAGGATTTAGTATATAATGGCAGTGGGTAGGGTAAGGAGCTAGGTTAGGCTATACAAATAAATGGAAGTCAATGGCAAGTCCCCATAAAACATGGAAATGAGTGTGTGTTTTTGTGTGTTTAAAAAAAGAAATTTTTGCAAAACTATAAGGAGTGTGTTCAGCGTGACCCACTCTTTGTATTAAATATTTTTGCTGTCAAAACACACAGATTGGAGTGAATGCACAAACCCAAAAAGTCAGAGAAGAGTAGGTAAATGCAATATCCACCCTTTTTGCTATGCTATAAAGCTATTTGACTATACAACCTTCAATAACGGATTAGACCAGGACTGTTTAATGACATCCGTTTTTAAAATACTCTGATGTTTATGATGAAATTTGGTCCATTGTTAAACTTAAATGTCTTAGTCAGTGAGTTCACTTTTAGAGCTATTTTGTTTGTAAATAAGACACCTAAACAGACAGGGTGTAGGATTTTGTATGTATTCTTGTAAATACATTGTGGTTAGAGGCAGATTCAGCTGTATATACTTTGACATTCATTTTCTGTTAACTACATGATTTATAATTAAATTATGATAGTAATATTAACCATATTAATAATAATTACAACAGTGATTATGATGATAATAAATACAATGTTTTATCATACTAGCAAAACAATAATTTGTTTTTGAGGTACTCACCCTGAGTTGTTTTATTTTGATATCTTGATCATCAGCCATCTTGAGGAAACTTTTAACATGATATTCATCCAAAAGCACATAAACTGGCACACCTCTTATGGAAGCATCCACAGCCTCTTTGAATATATCAACATCTGTGAACTTGTCCATCACAATAGCAATTACCTTTAAAGAGAAAGAGAGAGCAGAATAACCAAAAAGTTGGCTGGACAATAGAGCAACAATTATATCACAATATATTCTTAAATATATTGTCAATACCATATGATTTTAATATTAAAATAAACAAAATAAAAGCCTCAGAAAGACTTTAAAGAATGTGCACAACAGATGTGTGTGTCTTGCCCTTTAAAAAAAAGCATAAAATACAACTATTTTGTTGTATTTTTCTTCAAAAATAAACACATAAACTAGCAAATAATCTGCAACATCAGTCAATGTATGTTAAAATATAATTTTAATAATTAACTGTATTCATAATTGTATTAATAAGTATATTAATATTGAGAGTATTTATTGATATCATGGCTCTATTTTTTTTCAGTGCAATCTGTTAAACAAGTTTTCTTGCTAAATAAAAGCATGAAAATACTATAAAACTGGTCAAACTAAGCATATTTTCCATTTATTTATCCAATAATATAAGTGCCTCTCACAGACCATAAGGAAAAATTTATATTTTTCCACATATTAAGCATTATTGAAAAAATTAAGCATTTTAATTTATTTTTTTTATACTTGACATTTTATTTACCGTAGGTTGCACAAACAACAGCAAAAGACAGAGTGTATTTAAGCTCTTTGATCTATGCTATATTTTGTGTATTTTAACGCAGAAGTCATAGTTTAAATAATAGATCTTCATAATACCACTTGTTTTCTACAAAGGTTTTGGGTGAATGAATCAAAGTATTAGGTCCTCTGACTAAGTGTAATGATGGAAAATGGGCCTTCATGGTATTTGAGGAAAGTTCTTTTCTCTGTTTGTCTTTAAGAAACTAAGTTGCAGAACCTGATTTTATGTAATGACATCCCTGCAGACACTCCTTTACTCTGAAATAAGGTGAAGAACAATTCTGTGGAGCTGCCTAGAGGGGAAAACAGCTTGCAACACACTTTGGATGATCTTTAAAACAGACAATACCATATTTTCCGCTGTATAAGTCACACTTAAAGGAGCAGTAGGAGATCTTTTCGGACGCATTTTTTACCATGTGGCTTGAAGATCTTCCCACAGTTGCGTAGCAATCAGTAAAAAAGAAGGTCTGGAAGTGAAACTAAAATAAAGGGTCACTGCTACAGTGTGTAATCAATGAGCAACGTCCACCAACCACAAAACACAGTCCGTTGTACACGATTGGTTCTTGACACGTCAATCATGGTCACCTGCTTCTCCCTCCCCCCTGTGTGCGTACCCTGACACTTGGACGAATTAACCACCCAATGCTAATGCAGTACGCCACGGCTGGAAGCTAGCCACTGTTATACTATCTCAGCAGCATCTCTGCTGCTCTGGCTGCGCCGTGTAAAAAGTGAGTCTGATAGACGTTGGGTGGAGCTACCCTATCCTTTCTTTTCCTGTAACAATGGCAGCGATACTTGCTGTGATCAGTTGGTAAAAAGTAGTTTGAATCTATTTTGAAGTGAGAAAGTCCACCGGAAGACATCGTCAGTGCAGTCAGTTCATCCAGATTACCATCCTGCCTTCAAAAATTATTTCTGTTGGAGCCACTTAGACCCCCATACACCGGCGGTGTACTGTTACTAGCAATCTCAGTTAACAGCAGCCTATGGCCAGATCACCTCTTCGCAGTTTGCCGCAGCGGCTCGAAGGTGTTTTTCATGTAGGTAATCCAAACTGCAGGCACCAGGATAATAAAAGCGAACATGTTTTTCCAGCAGATTTTGGCATTTTAAGTTAATTTAGAAGATAATAAACTGTTTCAGGGGACTGATCATAGCGTTCTGCATCTTCAGTGCTGTGTCTGTCTCCCTGCCAGCTCCCAGATCAGCGATGCACTGCTTCAGCTGCTCAGATGCGCTGCTCTTCCTGCTTTAGATGCGCTGCGGGACCTTTTGCTGTACCGTGATGCACGTCAACCATTGACTTTGCATGTAAACTAGCTGCCTTTGCTGCCTCTGCTGCTTTAGGTGTGAACGTAACCTTATGTTGTTGTTAGCTTGTGTCAAAAGCACTCAGTCTCGGCTTGTTTCTTTCTCGATCTCGGAATAATCTGAACACCTCGACAGTCAGCATGCACATTGATGTTTTTGAAGGCGTGGTTTCGAGGGGTGGTCTGAAGGGAGACGCATGGTTGTGTTCAAAAATATAGTTTGCTGGAACCGTTTTTGCAAGATCTCCTACAACACCTCTAAAAGTCTTTAATTTTCTCAAAACACAACAGTGCACCTTTTAATTCAGAGTGCTTTATAAATACATTATTTCTGGTTGTGCTTACTGACCTCGAAGCAATTTTGCGTGATACACAAATTTGTTTAGTATGACTTTGGGAAACCACGAAACCACAGCGCTTTCAGCTTGATGGCTACCGTAGTCAGGAGCATTGCAGAGTAACACATACTGTTACAGTGTGTAATATTACAGTGTGTGATACGGACTTCAAACTCAGTCATACAGTAGAACATGGGAATATAGCAGCTGCGAGAGAATTTAACATTAATAAATCAATGATACAGAAGTGGAGGAAGCAAGAACTTGACCTGCGCCTTATATATGAAAAAAGTAAAAGAAAGAAAAAACAATTGACAGCGCACATTTTAATTCAGTGCTATATACTCACTTTTAGCTTATACATTAAGGCTCAAGCTATGCTAATTTGGATATTTTACAAAAAGTTATATAGTGTTTTATTCCTTTTTTAAAAGGTTCGAATCAAGCCTGAGACTGCATTAAAATGCAGTCATTGCTTGATTAGTGCAGGCATTAATAATTTACTTTGCTTTGTTTACTTATTCAATTCTAATAAAAATGGACAAGTAAATGCGTCACCAATATGGAAATAGTCCAGTGAAATAGCAGATCTGTTGCTGGGTATTCCTGTACAGAAGTCAGGAGAGAATGTGTGAAATTGGTCTTTAAATAAAGTACAGTATATTTACAATGGATTAAAAATCAACATATACACTCCAACCATTAATGATCAAACTAGATACTAAGAAAACATTTTAAAATAGAAACCAGGCTGATGACGCCAATCAAGATGCTATGCTTGTGTATAACCTCAGGTCATGGTACATCTAATTTCACTCTTGCTCCATACTTATTCTTACAAAACATTTTGAAATCTTCAATAAGACAGACGGAGAAATGTAATTTTCTTTTAGAAAGCCCTTTATATATTAACAAAAGCACAGACAGAGCAGAAGGTCTAATAACTTAGTTTTGAGAGGCCGTTTAGAATCCTTATATAAACATACTGCTTTTGCCAACATTATTAATTACCTGTTTTGCATCCTGAATATTTTTCCGTATCACCTCTTTTATAGTTGGGTTGTTGAGTCTTGGCGGATGATGGAGCAGATTGATATTTGTTGGGCTTCTTTTATGCAAGACCTCTGGCCAACCCAAATCCAAATTCGGTGTTTCCACATCCGACTCGGTAGGCCAGTATGTCCCAGAGGACGACTGGTTGTCTGGTGGGCCAATGACCTCTTCTGTCTTATTTTCGGATAGCAGCTGTTTTGCATTAGATGTGATGAAGAGAATCTCATCTTCTGAGAGGAAGTTTCCAACATGTTCTCCTTTGAGAAACTCATCGTAACTATCTCTGCCATCTTTAACCAGACAATCAACTGCCAGCCGATATGTCTCTTTATAGTGAGGCTGAACAAAATCCTCATGCTTAAACTCGGCTCTCAGGGATGATAGCAGGGAAAACTCAGGGTAGTCCATCTCCTCTGGCTGTTGCTTTAGGACCTGATCAAGGTAATTGAAACATACAGTCATGTCAGAGGATTAAGTTACAAGCCATGAGACAAGGTTAAGGATGTCAGCTTTCTATAAAGCTCTGATAATAACAAAATTTACAAAATAAAATACAGTAAACAGACAAGGTATTGCTTTTAATTTTTAAATGCTATGTCACAGCAAAATAAAATGAACCTATGTAAGCCTTTTTATTGTAGAAAACAGTTCTAAACACAGATAAATCAAATTGATCACAGTGCTCTCAAAATATCAACAGATATTAAAAGTTAGATACTGAAACGATGATGTTTTGTGTTTTTCTAATAGCATCCCTTTACAGCAATTAAACACTCTTGAATAGCAGACAAATGAAAAAGAACAGAAACCAGAGGAGAAGAAGAGAAAATATAAAGGAACAAAAATTCATTCACCTTTGGACCCAAACAGTTTATTAGCAATCACTTGCATATTCCTTGCTTCAAACAGAAACTGTTTCGGCTCCTTATGTTTTATGTATGACCACCAATCAGGGAATAACTTCAAATCCATTTTAACCATGTTTCAGAGATTACAGTAACAATTCAAAAAATCCTGTAGGATATAAGAACTTCTGCGCTCCACAACAAGCCAGCTACTACTAGCTATGCAAACTAATAACTATTTATTTCTTTGTATTGAATTTGTTTTAGCTATAAAAAAAAAAAAAATGAATCAGTCTTCTAGCAGTAGTTGTTTTGTGTATGAAAGATTCAGTAAGATCCAATCATTAGAACAGTTTAGCGCTTTATTATTGCAGCTACCACTACATTTTGAGCACCTGACAGCCTGATTGATTTAGTGGCCACAACTGATAAAAACCCGCTATATATCCCATTTAAAATTGCACATTTCTTGGGACTCCTTTATTTTTTCAACATGTTCAACAGTTGTCCTTTAATGGTAAATAACGTTTTATTTAAAACAAATACAGAAAGTGTAAATTTCAGTTTCTCTTTATCATTCTTTTAAATTGTCAGTGTACGATTTTCTTGATAATTTATTTTTTTTTTTTTTACAAATAGTTTTAAATCCACAAATGTAATAAATAATAAGTTTTGACTCTTTGGCAGCGTATTTTGAACTTTTCATCAAGTATTTTGTTTTATGCCATTGTAATATTTTTTGCTACAAAAGCAGAGCTCATGAGGTGAAAAATAATTTCCTATGTGCACCCTCCAAGGAGAATTGTAAGTTAAAAAAAAATACACAAGTTGTTGCAGAATGATGAATCATAAGCATAGGTTTATTACAAAAACTGAAGACAGATCATATAGTCATGCATTTTATTTCAGACCCTTACAGTTCACACACTAACCTTGCTGAACTGCTAAAAAATTCTGCAAGACTCTTAAAACAAAATGAAATTATAGTGAGAAAGTAGAATATTATGCTAAGCAGTGACTTACATTTTGATAGTGACCTTTGTGAAAATCCTCCCGAATGCTTGTAAAATATCCCACTTCCATTTAGTTGTTCAGTGTTCTGGCCGGTTCTGAGAGCTGTCTGGGAAAAACAAAAGACAAGGAGGTATCTGTACAAGATAAGCAGTCTAAAGTGGGAGGGTGTGGATTCCTGTTTCAACATGTAAATGGTCTAGCTTGAAACTAGCTCCTAAACAGACATAAACCTGTTTCAGGCATCAAGCCACTCCCCTCTTGTCTACAAGAACAAAGTTCACTTGTAAGAAAATCCAGATGATGACGACATAAAGGAGTTTTATTGAATACTTCACTATTACTTCTTTTTTGTTGTGTACATTGCTGTGAGAGTTCTTGAAATCTAGTCAGTAATCACAGAACTCATCATAACCAGTGAAAAAATATATGAGTGTACAGGGTTCTATTTATTATCTCTCTCAGTTGCAAACATTTTCCAAAATATTTATGCCTTTTTATGCTTGTTTATTAGTTCTTGGCTACTAGAGTGTGTACATGAAAGACATAAATTAAATATTGTGAATTTTTGTCCTAACTTTTTAATAGTGGGAAAACATACTCTCTGCAGGATTTTCTGTGGCCTTTTTACTTGCCTAGCTTTACTGAGGTGAAAACAGAGTAGAACCACATAGAAGGTATTAGTTTTACAAAGAAACGACCTATTCTTAAAAAGAGCCATACCTGTAGCATCATATCTGCATATTCGTTGAATTCTTTCCATTTGAAATAAGAACTGACTTCAGATGGCCTACAGATATGTTGGTTGCAAGAGTGATATATAAAAAACATGCACCTCTTTATTAAAACCAAGATTCTACTCATGAATATAAGCTGTTTGTAAATTTATAGTGTACTTCAAAGACTGATTTAATGGTATAAAAATTTACAGGAAGCAGGATGCTCCTGGAGGTTTTCTTGCAAGACTTTGTCCATTGCCCATAAATAAATAAATCAGTTTCAAAAAGAAACTCAGTTTAATCCACTAAATACGTTTTATTTATGTTGCTATCAAAGAAAAGGTGAGATTACGTGTCTTATCCCTAAATGAGTTCAGACATTAAGACCCACACTGCCTTGGCTTTTTGCATGACATCTTTTCAGTTTTACTGGAAAAAACACTGTTCAAACTTTTGTTTACTTAAATAAGATATGTATTAGCTGCACCTCCTTCACTTTTGTCAAATAAAAACATGATACTTAAATTCAAAGTTCCCAAATATAAAAGCTTCACAAATATATGAGTTGATTTAAAAGGTTAAAAATCTTCGGATATTGCCTAATAACATAGTCCTGTTCTAAACTTCTCCACAACCTTATCCCTGAGATGTCTGCTTTGTACTTTGGTCTTTATGCTGTTTACTTACAAGTGCTCTTAAAAAAATCATCTCATATCCTCCAAAAACAGTCGTATTTAAAACAGGATAACATTTATTATCTATATAATGTTCTAATGGCAACAACACATTACTCATAAAATACAACAAGGTTTGTTTTTATAACTTGACAAAAAAAACTTGTTGAATACATTAACAAGTCACACTGCATTATGTCAAAGCCAGTGTGAATGTATAATTGTTTTTGTTATTGGCAGGACAATAGCTGTAATCTCACCTTTTCTTTGATAGCATCCCCACATCTTTAACATTTAATTAAAAATGCTGCTCAAGTTGACTCAATAGACATTTCTGTTTGACTTTTTCAAATTAAGGCTAAATTATCTCCTTGTAACTTATTATATCCAGCAAAGGTCTTCTGTGTGGAATCATACCACGCTTCAAAATTGAGCATAAATAAAAAAATGTCTGTGTCATACCTGCAACAAGCTCACTGCGACACACTGCTGCGGGAGTATAACCAGCCCTTTTTACAGTTCAAAGAAGTCTCTTTTGTACAATGGCCAATGCAAAATGGAGAGAGCTGCTTAACTTGTTTGCCTAATAAAGCAATATTATTATCCAAATTTACAAACTAATTCAGAGCTCTTCCAATTTTGATGAACTTCACCATTTCCCCAAGGAGCTTCAATGCTACTAGAAGAGGGTCGCTTTTTACATTACTACATTACAAAGCTAAGTTCTTATGACTGGTTGATGCCCTGCATTATAACTCTTGAGTTTGCCTATTAGACACACTGTACTTGCATGAGAGGTTTGAAATCTTAAAGCTCATATGAAATGCTGAATGCTATAGGAACTCTCAACCCCTTGAAATGCACTTCTACCATAGACTCTGTATGAAAACCAGAGAACCCTGGTTATGAACCTTTGTTCATTCTAGCAGTGATGCCAAAAATAGAAAGTAAACTGTCTTGAAAAGGCTGTTTCTAATGGGGAACAAATTAATTTGCGTCATTTATCTTAAGCTAGGTGCCTGTAATAACTAATGAGTATTTTTTTTCTTCCGTCCTTTGCAGCTGTGAACGGGAAGCAAATGTAAATATGTAAGTCTTGTATATGTATTTTCTTCCTGATGCAGAATGGCAAACCAAAGCTATAAATTACAAGGTCAGGTAGAATTACTTCAATTTGTTCATCTTTTACATATCATCCAATTTCTATTGTTTTTCCTTTTTGCTATTCCAGAATGAGCAGTTTAGTGAAGTAGGTGCAGCTCAGCAGTTTCTGGCATCACTTGCCCAAACAGTTCTTCAAGGTCCTAGAGAGGATCAGGACACAAAGGTAAAAATCAATGTGAAGTTTGCTTCTGAGTAGGATTTCCAAAAAAAAAAAAAAAGCAACTGGACTTGGATCCTGGATTTTGAAGGCGTTTCACTTCCCAACAAAGGCTTGTTTTTGCTCTGAAAACATGCAAATAGGAACAGACGAAAGGGTCCACCAATTTGGAATGGGGGTTGTATGGCTTCTTTTGTTAGACTGCAATACCCCATACCCATCTAAGGCTACATTCACACTGCAGTCCTTGATGCTCAATTCCGATTTTTTTGAGAAATCCTATTTTTTTTTTTTTGCATCGCCGTTCATATTTCCAAATTTATGCGACATCTATGTGATCTCCACTGTAAACTGCAGTCATACAACATGGATAGTAGTGCCGGTGCAAATCTTTTCCAACCTTAAAAACTCATTCTTTTCAATATGGTTAAACAAAAATACTGCTCTTCACATCATTGTCCGCCACTGTTGTTATTTTTCTTGCCGCTTCTGCATAGCAAGACGCAGAATATTGACCTTTGTCGAATATTAATGGCGTTCAGGTCGGATGAATGCGACCTGGCCATTCAGACACAGGACGCATTTTAAAAGATCAGATTCGTATCGGATTCAGGACCACACAGCCAAGTGGCCTAGGTCGGATTGGAAAAAATCGGATCTGTGTTGTTCAAACTGTCATGAAAAGATCAGATCCAGGTTGGATATGGGCCCAAAAATCGGATTTGGGTCACTTCAGGCTGCAGTGTGAACTTAGCCTAAGTTTCTGAAAGGTTGGTCGTTAAAGGGGATTGTCTGACTGGCTGAATAGACAAGGTCCTCCACTCCACTCGAAAAACGTACAATGCTGCTATTGAGTTAATCCCATCCCGTAATCTCACCTTTTCTTTGATAGCATCCCCACTTCTTTAACATTTAATTAAAAATGCTGCTCATGTTGATTCAATGGACATTTCTGTTTGGCTTTTTCAAATTAAGTCTAAATTATCTCCTTGTAACTTATTATATCCAGCAAAGGCCTTCTGTGTACAGTCTGTGTACTGCGTTATCATCGCAGCCCCACCCCCTGCAAAGAGAGTGTAGGACCTCGGCTATCCAGCCGGTCCAATAATCCCCTTTCACGACCAACCTTTTAGACACTTAGGGCCGGATCTATCAAAGTTTTGCGTGTATAAAAACGTGAGCTATTTCACTGCGCACGCTAAAAAATTTACAA
>NW_015150557.1:1186434-1192085 GCF_000732505.1 Cyprinodon variegatus
TAAGTATGGTTCTTGAATTTCCCTTATAACTCATTGGGCACATGTAAAGGTCTTTGTGGTTTATCAGTAATTGAAAGACGTTCTACAGACATCATAGGATTTGGACTTTTCTTGTCATTTTCATTAACCCTACACTTACCAGATGATGTAATAGGCCAAAAAGCCAATTATGTGTAGAACTGTCTCCTCTCAGTCCTTTTTCCTAATTTTAGATCACAGTCTTATGGCCATTTCACTGTAATTATTTCACAAGTGTGATCACTACCACAAAATCCTTAGTTGGAATATTGTTTATCTTAGAAAAAAAATGGACTTACCCAGAAGTTACTGGAAAGTAACCTAAAGTAGTATACAGTAAAGTAAAGTTCATCTTTGTCTAGTAAGCGTCTACTGCCCAAACAACAAGACCCTCCAATCCAATCTCTTAAAGAATATGGTAAAGACTGACCACTTTAAAATTCTCTTTTATATGTTTTGTGTTGGAATTAAAAGACTTCTGCTATTGGCTTTATCGTCTGATTGGTTCTTCATCAGTTTCATCATCTGTTCTACTGGACTTTGTTTGTGACCATCTTGCACTGCTTTACACAAATCCTTTTTTTTTTATCTACGGAACTGTTCTGAAAAAAAAGAACATTGTTTGGTAGAGAGAAATGATTGCAGTAATAACAAAATGCATTCTCTATTGAGGGAATACTCAAAACGTATGATACAGTACGTGTCTTGCTGAAAATCGGTCTTCACATGACAACCTCGTCTTAAATGGGAAAATTAAGTCTTTTAACATTGGTCTCCAATGTCCAGAATTAATATCAATGTTTATCCCAGAGGGTCCTGTTTCAGTTTATGGTTAAAACACAAATTTGAGCAGGACTCACTATAACACAGACACAGTGCAGAACTTTAAAGTTATGCTGCCTTCATGTCTTATCATAGTTATTGAGAAATATCAGGAACCAACATGATAACTGCACTTCAACACCCACTCATGTTGCAATTGAGATGGATGTTTTAAAGAGCGGAAGGCCACATAGTATAACGTGTGTGGACTTAAATGTAAAAAAAAATATTAATTTAACAGGTAATATACATAATAAAAAAGCCTTATATTTTTATTTAAACAAAAAAGAAATTGTAAAAAAAATAACATATTCAACTGCTCAAAAACTATAGCTTTTTTAAAAGAGCTTAAGTCTTAAAGGAACTGGTCTTCACATGTCTGTGTGTGTGCAGCAGACCTGCTGTCTTTCTGGTCATCCCTTTAGCTGTGGGCAAGTAACTGAAAATCACCTGGCGCAATTTCACGCCACAGTCTACAATTCTGTAGGATTGGTGATGTCTACAGTATGGTCCACCTTGCACAGCTCTGCAGAAGTTATTTTTGTTCCAGGGGCAACAATTCTTCACCGAGTTTTCCTGTACCCTCTTTGAAGAGTTCCCTGCCGCATGTTTATTACTTTATCCCCCTATGCTCAGAGGTCTTAGGAGCAAATTCATCCTGAAATTACATATGTGAATTAAAGCAAGTACAGCTCCCAAGCTGTAGAGTGGAAATACAATTGTTTGTATTTGTATGACAGAAAAGATTTATTAGATTTTTTCTGGTAGAACCACTATTTTGAACGTCACCATGTCTGATTTAAAGGTGATTAAACAAAGTAAAAATGAAAAATTTTTAGCCTTGCCAACATTTTCTAAAATAAACACTGCAAAACACCATGAAACCCCATTTGAAAGTCTGGATCAACTTCCGGACTGTATAGATACCATTTTGACTATAACTCAAGCAAATTTGGGCTTGAATAATTTGAAGCATGTTTGTTCCACATAGGTTTTAGTTGAATGTGTGCTAGCCGGAAATGTGATTTTGGCACAGTGGTGCCAAAAGTGGCCAAATTTTGCCAAATGCCTTTTTCCACTCATAAAAGTTCAGCCTGCCAGACAAATGTGCTGATTTACATTATGGAAGACCTACTGCATAAGACAAAGCCTTTCCTAATAAGATTTAGCAATTGTTTCAATAAAATTTACCATTGAACACAATAATACTGTATCACCAAACAGAATAGAAAATAAGAATAACAGAGCAAACTTATGTAATGCATGCTGGTTACATCAATCATCAAATGACACATTTGCCTCCAACACCTCCTGGGAAAGGTCTGAGGCCCTAGATTTCCAATGATGCTGGCCATTAGGGGTGTGGCTATAAATTAATACGTACCTGCTGATGCATTACTCCCGCAGAGTCAAACATGTCAAGTAGAATTTTAAACCTCGTTTTATTTGTTTACACAGCTTTAAAACAAAAAGTATTTGTGAAAAAATTATTTTGAAACATGTTTTAGAAATTTTAAAGCCCCATTTTGAAAGGCATGTGGATGAAACACCACATGACTGTGTTTTGGCCATTTCTATAGATAGATCAACATCAAAAGGTGTCAGAGGGGCCCAGTACCGGGATCAAGGGGTTAATGTTAATCCGTACTCGCATGCCGTTTAATTGCAGTTTTCCCTCGGCTGCTTACGTCCAAATCACATTGACAAAGTGTGCAGAAGCCATTGAATGAGTCTTGACTGCTTTTCATTATAAATTCACGCTCTTTTGTCCATTCCAACTTAAACAAGGTCTTGCATTTTTGCATGATGCTAACTTTCTGTCAATGTATAACTTAGCAGCAATCTGATCCTTGTTTAAATTTTTTGCAGGTATTTATCTCACACAGGACAACTCTTAGCCAATCATCTGTTAGACCAGATAGTCATGCAATTTTTTTTTCTGTTTTTTACATTCTATGGATATTGTGCTGCAGCAAAAATTGAAAAAAAAAATGTCATGCCCCATAAAGGAGGACAAATAGGCATCCTGCTAGCTGGACGCCGGACAGTGCAATGGAAATCTGGACTTTCCGGCCCAAAGCCCGACATCTGGCAACCCTGGATCAGAATAACCTGTGGCTCAAACATGTTCCTCATCTCAACCACAATAAAAGCACTTGAAGTCGAAGCCCTGTTAACTTCCACTTTACCATTAGAAAGGATCATCTTTACCAGACCACATGAAGGCAACATTGAAGGCACACAAATGCAAACCATCATTTTGTTCCATTTAAAATGTTCCATCTGTTTTTTCCTGTAGCTTTCCTTCCATTATGTTGTTGGAATTAATTGTCTCTGGCAACACATTTGATATTCCTTTTCCACTATGAAAGTCTGCTTTTTCTATTTTAGAAGTGCTTTTAGTCCATGACTCACCCATGACTTTTTGTTTGAGAAAAATGGCATGTATGTAATCACAAAGACCAATGACGTCCTCCCGATGTGCTTCATACTGCATCTCTCAGTTCAGGCCCTCAAACATAGACAAACCAGCCTGCTCATTCATGTATTCACATCTTGAATGGTTTTTACAAGCAGCCTTATGAAAAAATCTTTCATTGATAGTTACTGCTCCCAACTAGAAACAGCCTACAAGAGCTGTTGTTTTGAAACTTGTCATCAAACACTCTATAATCCCTTTGCTTCACTTTTTTTTTTTAAGATTTTAACATATCATTCGAGAGAAGAAGACACACTAGCTACGCTTTGTATCTTACCTACAAACAAGTGACAGGATGGCGATATAGTTCATTTCATCATGTTCTGCCAATCAGTTTATAGAAATCTATAATTTTAGGTTTTTAAAATATAAAAAAAACTCTTAACTTTGGGTACATATTAGTTGTTTGTTTTTTTTCTCTAAATTTGTGGAATAACATACATTACTCAAGCAAAATTAAACAAAGTAAGCCAAGACATGACCTAACATGCTATGCTTCACCTGTTCAACAGGCTGTTTCAAATTACACCTGTTTTATGAGAATGCTTTAACCTTCATGAGGTTAAAAAATCCCTTAGATGTTTACACTTCTGGATCCCTTTTTTTAACACATCAGAATGCAGGTTTGCAAATCAAAACCCTTCAGAAGCTCTACATAAAACTGGCTAGATTTTAGCTCCAACCTACCAATAAAATATTCTGGGAACCTACAGTATAGCTTGTTTACATAGAACTTTATGCTGCTGAAGGTTCAGTTCAATGATTACAAATTTCTAAAAGAATGCAGAAAAAAATGTTGAGATCTCCTATTAAACATTTGTATACGTATAAATAAGGAGTCCATTCCAGCAGGTTATGTTAGGTTATCTTTTTTGTGCAAAGAAGTAAAGAATATATTTAAATACATATAGAAGTTTTTAAACTACAAAGTAGTGTGATGAAGCACTAAATCCCTCTCATCCTGACAACAGAGTGATTTGTAACAATAGTCTCCTCCAAAGACTGTTCCTTCACTGTACTATAAGCCCCTCCGGAGTTTTGCTGCATAAAGGCCATAAAGAATAAGATTTGTGCAGTGCTGCCTGGTTATGTTTTAATCTTGGGTGTGTGGTAATAAAGTCATGGGGAGTGTTTTTTTTTTCTTCTTTTTTCTAAAGCTTCCTCCTTATGAGTCACCTCTGGTGACACCCGATCTTAGTCGTCACCGTGTCTTCAGGCTGTTCTCAGCTCCCACAGGCAAGTTTTAGCACGTCATATGATCAGTTAACCTGCAGCACTGACATATGGGAAAAGACTGATCTAATCAAGCTAAAGGAAACAGAAAGAATTTGTTTCAAAGCCATTCTATTTGCAATTTTTGTGCTATACCTTTCCTTTGTAACTATTTTTACCTGACAGTAAACACAAACGCATTCTCTAAAACTTCACATCTGACAGAACTGTCATCCTACCTATTATAATTCCAAAAGTACTGAAATCATTGTTAACTTTAGTAAAAACAGTATGATGAAGGTGACGATGAATGTAAAATATGGGTTTGACACTAACTCCTGCAATTACTGTGAAACACGCATAGCTTAATTTGTACTTTACCACTGAGGTTCACCTTTAAAAACAGGAAGATAGGTTGTTCAACCTGTTTCCTGTGCATGCATGAGATACTTTAAACAATGGTTTGTACAGGGAGGGAATTGATTTTAACATTTTGTAAATGTGGAGAGACCACTTCCCTAGAAAAGGGATAACCACCAAATCACTTGCCATTGTTTTTTCTGAATAAACTTGTGCTGTCCTTCAGCCCGGCTTTGTCTAGCCATTGGTAGGATTTCCTGATATCCGCCACTTCGGTTATGTTTTGGTCAGTGTTGTTTTAGTCCACGATGATGATAACGCAAAATCATTTCGTTGACGCTCCTCTTTTTCATGACAATAACGAAAACTGACAAGCTAAACTTGGATCTTTGATGACTAAAACATGACTAGTCATAGGTTTGAGTTTTAGCCAAAGAGACAAGATGAGACTAAATGAAAAATAGCGGGGCATCGGTCAGATGTTTAAACTGCATCATTGTGCTGTAATCTTCTAAGCAGTATTACCCGTATTGCTGCATCTTGTTCGAGCCTGATGCCACCTGCCGTGCATTTGTTTTGCAACAAATGTTGCAAAACTTTGGATTGGTCTGGTACTGCACGTTCAGTCTGACAAACTGCTCTGATGTTCCATTTGTGCTTTTACAGATATGCGTCTTTGCACATGGATGTTGGGATCCAAGGTTTGCCCTCCAGGGGCGGTGTGGATCCCATTCTGTAGCTTCTGTTTTCTGTTTGGTTC
>NW_015150557.1:1193280-1209974 GCF_000732505.1 Cyprinodon variegatus
TTTCCTCTGAGCTTCCTCCTGAGCTGCAGTCGACGCTTTCCTCTGAGCTTCCTCCTGGGCTGCAGTCGACGTTTTCCTCTGAGCCTCCTCCTGAGCTGCAGTCGATGTTTTTCCCTGAGCCTCCTCCTGAGCCACAGCCGTCGGTTGCTGCAGAGCCTGTTGCTGTGTCGCTGAAGCTGAGTCGGCGTCTTCCTCGCTGCTCCCCGCAGCAGCTGAGACGGCGTTTTCCTCGCTGCTCCCCGCAGAAGCAGAGACGGCGTCCTACTCGGAGCATCCTACAGCAGCAGAAACGCCGTCTTCCCCGGAGTTCGCAGCAGCAGAGACGGCGTCCTCCTCGGCGCTTCCTGCTGCAGCAGAGAAGGCGTCCTCCTCCATGGTCCCTGCAGCTACTGAGACGCCGGTCACACGGCCGGCCACTTGAGACTCTGTCCTGCTGCCGGTCACACGGCCGGCCACCTGAGACTCTGTCCTGCTGCCGGTCCCACGGCCGGCCACCTGAGACTCTGCCTTGTCCCCGGTCCCCCCGGCCGGCCACCCGAGACTCTATCCTGCTGCCGGTCCCACGGCCGGCCACCTGAGACTCTGCCTTGTCCCCGGCCGGCCACCCGAGACTCTATCCTGCTGCCGGTCCCACGGCAGGCCACCTGAGATTTAGCCCTGCTACCGGCCTCTCGGCCGGTCACCTGAGACTTTCTCTGTCCTCGCCCACCCTAGGCGGGTTGTTTTGAGTTCTGGTCCCTGTTGTTTTTTGTGCTTGGCCCTCCGTGCCTGTTACCTTCTCTGTTCGCCCTAGGTGGGTTGTTTTTTGTTTCTTGTTTTTTGTTTTTGGGCGTCTGGTATCCGCCCTTGAGGGGGGGGTACTGTTGGGATCCAAGGTTTGCCCTCCAGGGGGCGGTGTGGATCCCATTCTGTAGCTTCTGTTTTCTGTTTGGTTCCCGTCCTGTGAGCTTCTTTTCTGTTGGGATCCAGAGGGTGCCCACCAGAGGGCGCTGTGGATCCTTCTGGGAGCTGGTTCTCAGCACTCAGCTGATTCCTATCAGCTCTGCTGATTAACCGCTCACCATATAAGCTGTGTTACAGCTTCCCTCTGAGCGGGATCGTAGCCATGGGTTTCCAAGCCTTGCCATGTTCTCCCATGCTCTGCCATGTGCTGCCTTGCCATGCTCTTCCATGCCATTGCCATGCCTGCCTGAATCTGCTAATCTGTGCCTGTTAAACCCAGTCTGTCTGAACCAGCGAACCAGTGAGTTTGAGCTTGTTTATCTGTCCCTGAGTTAACCTGTGCTCTGTCTTCTCTGCCTTCCAGGGCAGAACCTTGTGTGTCACTAATAAATATTGGACTTTAATCCTGCCTCTGTGTCTGTGGAGTTCTGCATCCTTGGGCTAGCAAACCAACCACGCATCATGACAATGGAGCTCTGATTCTGCACTTTACGTTCCATTCTGATGGTTTGCTCTCAACAGTATGGCTCTTCCATCGCTACTTAATAAACTATGTGGCTGATCATCCTCTGCCAACTGTAAAAAAAAACCTTTACTATCAATATTTTATTTCTCCCAGCCTACAAGAGGTGATGCTAAACATTCTTTAAGGAATCCCTAAATTATAACCAGAAAAATATTTGAGGCATACTCTTTTTATTTTTGGATAAAGAGCCAGATGAAAAGGTACATAGATTCTTGAATATTTCTCTCCGGTTGTTTTCGTTTCTATTTAATTAAATATGATGCAAATGTTTCCTTATATTGTCATTAAAACTTTTTCATGTTTCCTTTGAATATTTCAACCTTTTAGTCAACATATTCATTCAATTAAGGTCTGGATTGCCATGGCATTACAAGGCAATTATTTAGGTTCTCTCTGTATTTTTTTTTGTATTAGACCCTTTGAATTTAAACCTAGTTTGACCCCTGAGCAGCGGTAACTAAGGTGCAAATTCTCAGAAATAAAGCCAAAATTGCCAAAGTAGAAAGAAGAATGTTATTGTTATTTGATTTTTGGAGCAAGAAGATTTTATTTATCTTTGTTTGATGCATAATTCATACAGTAGTAGATCTGGAAGTGGAAACCTTGTATGTCTAAAAACCATATGAAGGTTATTTTGCTTCAAAATTATTTGGGCATTGTAAGTGTGAATTTGAAGTTGTAGAGAGAGTTACAGTCTAAGTTTTGTATTTGTAAAATAAAAAAAATAAATTCAGAAGAACAAATTTTTTTACACGTTCAAATTTTAAGTACAAGTACAGAAATTCTGTTCTACAAGTTGCCTCTGCAAGTTGTCAAAAACCTCTTACATTCTCAGTTTTTCTCCAAATGGTCCAGAACTATTGTTGCAAAACTATTTGTGCATTATAATTTTGGTGTTTTGTAGTTGTAGATATTTTTTTATCTGTCACAGTTACAAAAAAAGTTACACCTCTTCAAATTCTTGAGTACAAGTACACAAATTGTGTTCTGTGAGATCATGTGAGAAACATCAAAAATGTATTCCATTCAATTTTACTACAGTTGATCTAAAAAAAAAAGGTGCAAAACAAATTCAAACACGTGTTTTAAAATCTAAAAAAAAAAAAAAAATCTTTTTTCTCTAACACAAATATAAATCAATGAACACAACTGCACGAATCTGCTGCTGTTAGTCACAAATTCAACTTTACAAGTTACGCCCTCATTTTAACTTTGGCAGCAGGGGGTGAAGTTATTGACTCCAGCTCAGAAGAAAATCTAAGCATTTAAAATGTAGGTAAACAATTGAATTTTGTTCTGTAGTGATTAGTCTTGCAGCAGATCTGGAGAAGCCAGAATATGTGTATCATATATCTTAGAAAGGGCATAGTCATCTTCTTGGACTGCCATGGACTGTCATCCTGGAGCCCCAACAATGATTATAGTGAATGATTGCCTTCCGGAGTTCCTGTTTTGTACTTAAACACATAGGGGTCTCAAGCAAATAAGGAAAAGCTGAGCCCATTTGGTTAAAGAAAAAAAAAAAACTGCAATGAATACCGAAATAAGTACCTAATGAATACAAAAATAGTAATTATGAAAAACAGGATATAAACATCATATATAATGTAACTGAAACACCTTTCAAGCTGTTCTATGTGTTGCTATACTCTACTCTACTCTGAGAGCATTACTAACTCATTCTGTCAGAAAACAATCTCCAGCTGAGAACCTATGTTAGAAAGAAAAACATCAAGCACACTCGACTGGTGAAGTGCAGGACTATATTTACACAGCTCTGCTCAATCCACAGATTTTTGCTCGGTTGATTTTTTTCAACATTATTTAAGGTGTACATTTTTTCACTTAAGATGTGTAATAAGAAAATGTGAAGCCTCTTTATTACAGCAAAATATCTGCAAGATTTGCCTTTGTTAAGGAGCCTTCTATAATCTCCCGATTGGAACACTACGTGCTTTTCTTTAAGTCGCTTACGGTGAATCATACAAATGGGGATTTGGTTGTGTTCTCTAAAATTAGACACTGCGTAAGAATGCAATCTTCACAGGATTTTTTGATGGGAATATTTCGAACAAAAGCAGGTGCTTGCTGGTAAAAATATGATATTAAAAATGTTGCACTCTTAAAACCTGCATTGTTGAAGATGTTGTTTGCCCTTTTTTATTTTTTAGATGTTTGCAGAACATCATTCCACAGTCGTCTGGCATCTAATAAAGCTTTAAATTGTTTATGTAAACAGATTTTATAGTGGTAAGAAGTAATAAAAACAGACATGTAGCAGTTTCTTAAGGTAGACTTTGTCTTCCATAGGGTGACAGACTTGTTTCTCTAAATCTCGCACGCACGCCTGGAATCTCGTCACACCTCAGCTGTTCCACTAACGCACCAGTTTCTGTCTGACACTCTTTTCAGCTGCACCCTAACGGGGCCTCTGCCCAGAGGATGATTTTTTCCTAATGTGAAGCAAAATGTCATTTGATAGGTGGTGGTAATGAAACGGACCTCTTCTGTGAGCCTCCTCCTGATTGGCTGTGTGTACTGTACATGATCACACAGGAAGCCTAGCACTACTTACTGAGGAATATTAGTACTTCTTCAGGAAGAACTGCTGTGAATTCCACCTAACCCAAGTACTGATCCTGTTGCAGAAACCTCCACCACTGCCCTACCTCCAGCCATTGTCTTCACTTATAAAATTAAGTTGTCAGTCAAAGTCCTCCTGGCACTAGTTCCATTGTGATGCAAGGGCCAATCAGGAAATGGCTCACAGCAGAGGTTTGTCGCCGCCCCACCTGTTCAACGTTGACACGTATTTGTGTCTAATATGTACTAATATGAGAGAATGTAGGATATATTTCCAATGCTTTATAAAATAATTTATTGCTGTCTTTCAGTTACTGTAAACTGTGTCGGTAAGCTTATCATTTTGATCCCTTGCTTTTTTTTGGTTTCTTTCTATCTATCCACAAAGCAGAATGCTGCATTGGCAGTAACACACTACTCCAACTATTCAAATGTTGCAAACCAAGTTCTGCTATTTAAACTTGACTGTAAGCATTGATGCTTAACTTGCTGTAGACCTGTGTCTACAGTAGGGTTGTCAAAATACTTACACTTCAAACTGGATATCCATACCAAGGAAAATAAGGTCATGCACTATACTATTATTGATACTATGAGGATAGAAAATGACAAATAATTAAACTTATTAATAGGCTCTTTTGTTCCCTGTCTTTTTTTACTGGCTGAAGTGATTAATCCAGGTGTGCCTGACCTCAGTAACCAGTAACCATAATAATTATGCAGACATACCTGGCTTAATCAGTACATCAGGTAATAAAGGACAGAGCTGCCTTAAGTTCAGGATATATATATATATATATATATATATATATATATATATATATATATATATATATATATATATATATATATATATATATAAAAAACACTTACATCCAAGAATGGCCGGTTTTGGGACTACTGGATGACCCAATAGGTGAACTTCAAATCCAGGTGGGGGGGAGGGGAGCAGTGTCACCGCCACACTAACCCATCTACTTCATGCTTTTGACCCGGCCCCCCATTCCTACATGGCCTACATATCCTGCATAGGCCAGCCAACATGAGTCCCCGCCCCCACAGGAGGCATCCCACAGCCCCTCACTCCACTAAGTGATGGAGCCAATCAACAGAGAATGGCCTGATGGGGATGCACATGCTGTTACTGATTGACACTGAGTTTTTCCTTACTTTTCCAATTCACAACAATAGTTTTCTTTGCGATACATAGCGCAATGAAAGCCATGCAAAAAAAATTTTCGAGAGAGCGCTTAAGTCAAAGTCACCCGGCAAGCAAAATGATGGGGAATGTGAAATTTTAAAACCCAGGCACAGTGATAAGTCTTTACATACCAGTACCCAGAGCCTCTGAACCAGTGTGTATAACCATAACGCATGAATATAATTATAAAGTTCATTGCCTGTGCACAGTGGACAGATATTAGATTGTACAAAACCCATCTTGAATAATCTTTGACCTGTATAGTGCACTCTGTGCAGGATTTTGTATTATATTAGTTGTAAATTGGGGTTTCTAGTCATGTTAGAAGTTCTTAGACATATCTGAGCCCAGATGTTTTGTTTAAAGCTGATTGATAAATCCTCTTCCTATTCATAATAGGACGAGATATTGTGTCATCTAGTTTAGCTAGTGTCCTGTATAATGTAGACAGCAGTTTTGGGGGGTTTAACTCTAGGAACTCTTATATATTGGTTACTAATCAAAGTTAGCCACTAGGCACTTTTCTTTACTTCAATATTATTTCTCCACTCTCCATGTCTCTGAAAAGAGCAGTGAATAATCATTAAAAGCCAGCAGCAACATCGGATTTGATGCTTAAATTTAGCCTCCGGCAACGTTCCATCAGAAATCTTTAAAGCATAAAAAATTGAAAATGTTTTGCAGAAAATTTTTAAGCTATCAGGAACCATGTTGCATTTTTCTTATAATCCTAACCAAGAAGCAACATGGCCTAAAATAAACTATATCCTATAGATTCAGTACTAGTTATTCTAAGTAAAATATATATAATAAGTTTATTTTGGCTCCATGTGCTTCATTTATTTATTTTCTTTTTGGATGAGAGGAATGTATAGAAATCAGGCAATTTTGTTTATTCTGGAGGAGCTTTGCCTTGCCTTGCCTTACCTTGCCAGTACAATGTGGGACTCTCTTTGTCTTTAGTGATGCTATAAAATAAATGACTAAGGGGGCACTTCCTCCTCAACAGTGAAAATATAAATATTGAAAATAATATAACATGGCATAATAGACAAATTCTGAGCTTCTAGTACATGAACTGACAATCTGAATGTGGTAGCTAAAGTTAAGACTCATGGGGGCAGCAGTTTTTGTCCAGTTGTAAACCGTGGTTTTACCTGTCAACGAGCTGCACCTGGTGTGTGCTTTTGCTGAAGAATATAATCGAGTTCCAGATTTGACATATTACTGCTTTGTGAAAGTATTTGGCCCCCTTCAACTTTTTGACCATTTGCCACATTTTAAGCTTCAAACATAAAGATCTAAAACATATTTTTTGTGAAGAATCAACAACAAGCTCGACAATAATGAGAAGTGGTTATTCCGCCCGCTTGATTAATACTTTTTAAATCCACCTTTTGCTGTGATTACAGCTGCAAGTCGCTTGTGGTATGTCGTTATCAGTTTTGCACTTTAAGAAAGAAGTTTTTGCCCATTCTTCCTTGCAAAACTGCTTCGAGCTCAGTGAGGTTGGATGCACAGCATTTGTGAACAGGAGTTTTCAGTTCTTTCGATAGATTCTCGATTGGATTCAGGCCTGCACTTTGACTTGGCCATTCCAACACCTGGGTATGTTTATTTGTGAACCTTTTCATTGTAGACTTTGCTTTATGTTTTGGATCCTTGTCTTGTTGCCTCAGGCCGTTTACAGACTCCCACAGGTTTTCTTCTAGAATGTTCTTGGATTTGGCTACGTGATCCTCTTCTCTGTCTCTGCTGAAAAAAGCAGGCCCAAACCATTATGCTGCCACCACCATTTTTAATAATCATGATGGTGTGTTGAGGGTGATGAGCTGTGTTGCTTTTTATGGGGAAACATAACATTTTGCATTGTTTCCAAAAAGTCTGATTTTGGTCATCTGACCAGAGCAACTTCTTCCACATGTTTGCTGTGTCTCCCATGTGGTTTGTGGCAAACTTTTATGGATATCTTTAAGAAATGTCTTTCTTCCATAAAACTCAGATTTGTCCAGTATATGGCTGATTGTTGTCCTATGGACAGAGTCTCCCACATCAGCTGTGGATCTCTGCAGGTCATCCAGAGTGACCATGGGCCTGTTTGCTGCATCTCTGATCAATATTCTCCTTGTTTGAGCTGAAAGTTTAGAGGCAAAGCTGGATCTCTGTCATTTAGCAGTGGTCTGATATTCCTTTCATTTCTATATCATCATTTACATAGTTCTCATTAGGGTGTTTAAGCTTGGGGTATCTCTTTGTGTCCAAATCTGGCTTTAACATTCACAACAGTTTCTTGGACATGCCTGGTGTGTCCTTGTTATTCAGGATGCTCTCTGTACTATAAAAAGACCACTGAGACGATCACAGAGCAGGCGCATTTATATGGTGGCTTAATGCATAGGTGGATTCTATTTATCATCATCATTCATATAGGTCAACAATGGATTATTCTGAATTCCTCACTGAACTTCTGGACAGAGTTTGCTGCACTGGAAGTAAAGGAGCCAATTTTAAATTTAATTCTTTAAGCTTGAAGCCTAATATGTGGCAAAAAGGTTGAAATCTTTAATGGTGGCAAAATACTTCTGCAAGGTATTGTATGTATTTAAAGTATTAGGCTGTTTACTTTGAATTACTGAAACAGCGTACCCAATGGATCTAACCCTTTATTTCAACTTTTTATTTTCGTCTACACACTCCTCCGCTGCAAGTTGGACAAGTTCTAATTATCAGACTGTTGTCTGCAAGCCTGAGAGAAGGTTTGTGTAAAAAATATCCCACTAGATCAAGAGCTGTTAAAATATTTAGATCACAGCATGTCTGAGACCAATGATCATGCAATGCTGAACCTTATTTAATCCCAATCCTTCACCATTCTGATGCTTGGTTTAAACTAAGAAAGTTTTCTTCATCTTCTCCACATCATTAAATGCATCACTCAGCTGCTCTGCAAATGGCCAACTCACTAATGAAATACAGCAATTGATTTGCTGGGAATTCTTTTATTTTCCATTGGTTGCTCGCTATCTCATAAAAAAGAAGAATCAGGAGCTTTTAACATATTTTTCAGAATTTATATTTATGTAGATTTGTCCTAGATAATTACTAAGCATAATAACCAGAAACAGCAAATCAAAGGATCAAGAATTACATTTGTTCCTAATTAAACTAATGGCTATTCAGTTATTATTAATTAAGTAAAAGAGAGAAGATAAATAGAGAAGATAAAGGAACATAAAGATCTAACAAACAAAGATGAACAACTAATTAATCTACAACCTAATTACAGGGTAAATTTAAATAGTTTTTTTTTATCTCTACGCTGATTTTTATGTTTTTTTAAACTATTTCCCATCCTTCTGTTTTTGTTAATGGTTTTATAATCTAATGACTTCATTTTATGTTCAAATTAAAGTCAATTTAAATAGAAAATATAAACAATTTGTCTCAAGTATTTTGTACAAAACAATAAATCACTGCAAAGTGAATGTGTTGATTAATTCTGACAGCAGTAGTTTTTATATTTGCCAGCTTGACTTTCAAACATTCTAATCAATACAGTCTAATCAATATATTGATAGAGTCATTACAGTTACTGAGGCAACTCAGAGGCCTCGCTCCCCTGACTACCTTCAATCATTTATGTCAATGAGACAGATCAGGAAAATGAAAGTTTTCATTTTTATTCTTTGATTTTGAAAGGCTATCTGTTTACTGGCCAGAACCTCTTTTTTAATTGCTATCTCTAACAAATCAGAGTATGTGCCCAACAGCCATATGAAATAAATCAATATTAATTAGAATAAAGAAACTATTATATCTGATCTAAAAACCAACCCATTATACTACAGGTTTCCTTCACTTTTGAATGCAAACAGAGGGCTGCAGTGGACTGCAGGACTGATCCAGACCTTTTGAACAATTTCACTTCACAATTCTGAATATGTGGTGTTTACTCTGTATGTCTTTTCAAGCATTTATGTTTGAAATTAATATTGTAATGCTAAGTTATTTAAATGCATTTTTTTTCTGTCACATTGATGTAATGCTGATGTTTTAAGAATGTGTTGTCACCCTGACTCCGCTTGTGAATAATCACTTCAGTGAGATTATGAAAAGACCTTACCAAACATGTGATTATGAACATTGTTGTCATTAGATCAGGAGATTCCTTAACACTCAGACCACTTATTCAATCCCTATCTTTCCACACTGTAATGCTTGGTTTCAGCTGTTGCATTTGTCTTCACCATTGCCACATGGATCAACAAACTTATCAGTAGCTCTCAGATACTGAAGACCAGCAGGTGAAGTGGTGGATATTCTTTAACTTTCCTCACTGCCTTGTGAATTAACAGATTAATGTTACTGTATTTTCCATACTATACGCACACTGTCAATTATTCATTTTTCATACTTTTTTCATGTATAAGGTGCATCGGACTATAAGGAACATGTCATCTTCTTGCTTCCTCCCCTTTCGTACCATTGTTTAATAATATTGAATTCTCCCGCAGCTGTTTTTATAGCCTTGAGTTTTAAGTCCACAGTCGAAAACCTGTCTTTTGACAGGAGCCTTTTTAGGGTCCTTATACTGTAATATTATGGTGAATCACAGTATGTACTACTCTAACATGCTCCTGACTATTGTAGCTGTAATGCTGCAAGCACTGTGGCTTTGTAGTTTACCAAAGCCATACAAAAACACTTGTGCTGGGTACAACACAAATTTTACAGAATCTGCTTGTTACAAGGGAACTCCTTCAATTTACACAGAAAGTAACGCCAATGTAAAGACTTTTTGATAAATGCACTGCTATTCAAATATTAGTTGAGGTCAGAGTACAGTATACAACAATTTTCACCTCAAACCTGTTAAAAAACTGTAAAAGGGACTGCTTTTTACCAAATACAAATACCACATTAAGATGATGGAAAGGTTTTCTGTTAAGGGCTAATTATCAACGTTGTGGTCATCAAGCTCTTATTTAACTACACTCCAAGTAAGCTTCTGTTACTGTCCTTGAATGCCTTTGTCCAAAAGACACCTGGGTCTTAGTTATAAAGCTTGTGCATGTACAAAATGGGGCATGAAAACTTTGTACATTGACTTCCACATAAAGGAAAGGATAGCTGGCTATAGATAAACAATCTATGATACATTTAGAATTTAAAATATATGCATTATTTATAGATAGAAATATTTTATAATTTATAATTTTTATGGGCAAAAAATTGATTGAGGCTTCATGCCCCAGTCAATTTATAAACCATCCAAAATAACTGACAAATAGTCGGAAACTACTAAATAAAATGTGTTATAGCCTAAACACATACTCATATTAACTCTATAAATATGTATGCTGTTTCACCAGATCATGAAGTTTTTTTTTTTTTATGATTATCAATTAAAGCTGCTATCCAATCTGTGGTGCATATTGGCTCTGACAGGCGCAAATTGATATTAAACATATTTAACAATTAATTGACTCTGACTTAAGCCACTTTTAGAACAAAATAATCCTGTTCATTTATTCATAGAGCTGAGATATCACAGTCAGTGTTGGGCTCAATGTTGCTTTAATGTCCTTGTTAATGGGACTATTCCATATCAGACTAAATGTACAATAATAATACTTCATTTAATTTAAAGTGGCTACCAAATATCCAACTTTTAACCACACACACCAACACCTCATGTAATTTGCATTTCTTTCTGCTCTCTTGGTTGCCATTGGTAACCATTATATAGCATTGATTAACTGGCTCATTTCAATACAGAATGATATTCATGTGGTGCTCTGCATGGGCCATTTATGGTGGATTGTGGTTGTGAAATGGGCCCACCATGAAGTGGAGCCTTGGATGCAACTTCTGAGGCACAGCTGTGATCCAGGACAATTGCTTGGTTCCGTGAGTGCTTATTGGTTTATAAATCAGGATTTCTTTTAGTGTACTCCATTTTCAGATGTTTTCTATAAGTACACTTTTAGTATGGATTCCATGCAAATTTTCATAAATGAGACCGCTGTACCTTAACTCAAGCCTCAACAAAGGGTAAGCCTCATGTCCTTAAAGTCATAGCATTTGTTTATAACTCATCTGCCTGTCTACTGTCAGCCACATTCTCTAGAGCAATTACTGATATCACAAATTCAAATGACAGCTTATTTTACTTACCTGCCTATGTCCTGTAGAGCAGCCATTCTCAGTTTGTGGGCCCCTAAACTTACCTAACCACCACTTATCCACCAAAAAGAAATTCAAATAATTATATCAGCCAAACTTAGTAGTGCTCAAACTCTCCCCAGCATTAATTTGCTGCCAATTTCTTTCAGACCTCAGATCTGTTGGAGAAAATCTAGTTACTGACTGGATAGCAATTTGCTTTTGTTTTGCTGCTAATGACTGTTGACAGACAAGCCCATGACCTTTTTATTTTCAATTTTATGCATCAAAAAACACTGAAGAAAAACATTTTATATAGATTATTCCTCAATATTTTCCATTTAAATGTTGTTATGAATTCCTCTTATTGAAAGGAGAAGAAATAATTATTGTTGTGTCAAATATTTCCTCTTTTGCTGAACACAGTAATTTAAAGTTGAAATCAAAACTATTCAGCTTGCAAAGGTAAATGAAACCTGATAATAGGTCTGATACGCACTGCTTATTATGCAGTGTGTTGAAGTGGTTAAGTGGAGGGTAAAAGAAGTATAATTTCATGACAAATAATGAACGTAAAACAAAACTGGGTTTGAAAGGAGCCAAAGTATAATGTATGTCTCTATAAAGCTTCTCAAAGTATCATGAACTATTAATACAAACTTTATCAAAACATACTATAAAAATTACAATAATTTGTGACCAAATCCTACAAAAATTAAAGTGTTTATGAAATTCTGTTGTTAAAACAATCAGAAGATTGCTGCCAGTCATTTTGTGCTGGGTGCATCTACAAAGGCACCTATTATAATGCTTATTTTTCAAGTCTTAGCTAATACTGCCATGAGCTGTCCTTTCCCCCCAGTCACAAACCAAAGGGATTATTGCATATGGCTTATTGCTTGCAGCTTAGTGGTTTGGTTTGTTTGGCTTCTCTTTATCATTGAACTCCAGCCTACCATTTACTAAGTGGTCAAAACAATAGCTAGGGCTTCTTTTTCCAAAGTTTTTTTTTTTTGTGTGTGTTATTTAAGGCGCTATAAATATTTGTCTGTGTTCCCTTTTAAATTGTGAAATATATTATTTTGCTGCTTCAAGTAAATATAAACCCATCAAAAGTAGTAAAGACCTAAAAGAATCCCATTTATTGAGGTGCTTTTGGTATTTTTTTTTCTATGTCAGCTTATTGTGAACAAGGTTAGAATGGTGACTTTAATTTCTTTAGCAGAGACTTGTTCATAATATCCTTCTCAGTTTTTCAACAATCATAGAAAAAGGCTCAATAAAAAAAAAACACAGAAACTTAAAAATCATGCTGATAAAGATAATATAAATACATTTAATGCATATGATTCAATATCACTTGTGTATATTATTATATTATTGGTCCTTATCTTAGGCTTAAATTAAGAAAATTGCAAGAACAAAGTCTGCACAAGTGAATAAGTTTATAATCCATCCATCCATCTTCTCCAGCTTATTCTGTCAGGGTCATCGTGGAGCTGGTACCTATCTCTAGCAGTCTATGGGCGAGAGGCAGAGTACACCCTGCACAGATCGCCAGTCTGCCGCAGTGCAACACAGAGACACACAAATGCATAAAACCATGCACACACACACTCACACCAAAGGACAATTTAGTGATGTCACTTAACCTAACAGTCATGTTTCTGGAGAGTGAACTGTTATGCAATGCCAGCACAGGGGGAAAACATGCAAAATTTGCATCTTGAACCTTGGAGTCTTCACAGAACATTTCAAGGAGGTTTCCTCTGCACCACTGGTCCAATGACAAATCCTGAACGAGGGGCAAGGTTGTGGTAAGACACCAGGCGAAGGTCAAAAACAGAGGCAGGTAGTAAGTAGTTCAGGTATGGGGCAATATGGGGGCAAAGGTTGGAACCTGCAGCAGTGGTCCGTGTCCAGAAAGCAGAGATAAATGTAATGTCCATGGAGCGAAGCAGAACAGAGGGATTTAGGGAGCAAATTCAAGGTCATAACCATTAGATCAAAACTGACGGGACACTATTGCTTGACATCTACAAAACAGAACTGCTATTTGTAATCTATATTACTGCTGAAAAACAGACTGAAAAAATACAAATCAATATGTAGGGAGGATTTATTTTCATATTTCAGACGGCTTTTTATCACTAGACTAAGGTTAATTTCAATAACTTCATAAATACTAGGGCATATTTGCATTTATTATCATTGTTTTTAATAGGATTACATTTGAAAGACCATTTAAGTGGGAGTGGGTGATTGTTTGTGTTGTGAAGTTCAGGTCCTGATGTGTCTCAGCTTATCTCAGAGTAAAGTGACATACAGTTAATGACCAGAGATGATGGCCACTCTTTGTATATTAATCTAAAAGTCCTAGACATATGCATGTCCTGAAGTTTGGTCAAATTACGTCCAATAATCTTTTTTTGGAGTTGATTGACACATCAGTACCTTGTTTTGCCTCTGAGAGTTTCAGCATGAACAAGACAGTGACGGATGAGGAGAGGATGGACTCTATGATTGGGAATAAAAATGCACCATGAGTTTCTTTTGACAGATAATATTTGACTAGGATCACGGGAACAGATAAGACTGGGCTCCCCCAAAAGTCTGAAACCAATTCCACTGCTTTGACAGCGTTGAGTTGCAGGTTGTTATTTTTACATCAGGTCAGCTGGTTTTTCAATCCCACTTTGGAGGCAGAATGATTTAATCGTGACATGAGCCCAATGTGGATGCTGTCAACTGAAACATTTTTGAGTTTCACAAACTGATGACTGGAGGTATACCTGTTGTCTGCAAATCAATTATGTCATAAAAGATGAGGCTCTTGCTTTAAGAGGCCTGAGTAAATGCAGAATGCAAACTATCCATCATCTTGGCCAATGACCGCAGGAGATTAGAAAAAGCCACCCCATGATTCTAAAAGCAAAATTAGATATAGAAAAGTCAATGAAATTTTGAATGGTTTGAAATCTCTTTCCTCCTCAGTTCTTGTAAAAGAAATCTGACTGCCTATCTTCTTAGCAGCTGTTAAACAGAATCCTTAAAGTGCATACATGTACTGTTCACCTGCTGGTCTGTCCCACATCTTCACATCCAGGATCAAACTCAGAACCTTTCACTGAACCTCCTCCTAAAATACAATGAATTAACCCTGAAGGTCCTCTTATCTTCTTTGCAGGGGTTAAGTGCACAACTTGTGTATTGTATGAAGGTCTTAGTCCTTGACATGGCCATTACAGGCTCAAACCCTGGCCTGTTGACTTCTGCTACCTGTCTTCCCACTCAACTCCCATTTCCTGACAGTCAATTTTCAAAAACAGTAAAAAAAAAAAATAGACAAAACAAAATGGGGCCAGCAGGGCTAACAAAAAAAAAAAAAAGGAGATGCACCGTGTGGAATTCACCCCTGTGTGTGAGAGACCTTCTACAAACTTCAAATATTATTGATTTTATTTAAACTGTTTTTTTTTTCTTTTGGTATAGAGTCAAAACAAAAAAAAAAAAACTGTTAAAGACAACAAGATATAGTAATATCAAATGTTCTAATGCTACCTAAATAACAGTCAAACTGGGATTCGTGTGTGAACATGAAAGAAAAACCCGGAAGAGTCACCAAACTAACTGGAATCTGACAAAAGTTATAACTAAAAAAAAATCAACAGTGCTTTTTACCACCCTTGACAGAATTATTTCAAAAAAATAAACCCATGAAATAGGCCTGATCGTACCCTTAACTTAATATTTTTTACACAGCCTATTAACACGACATTTTTAATCAATAAATGAAACAACTTTATTTATCCCAAACAGGGCAATTCAATTACCATCTCTCTCTGGTCAGTACCAATCAATCAAGAACAAATTATACAGTTTACAAAATTCTCACCGAACCACTTTCCAGACATAATGTCTGTGCAGCTGAGATATATAAAAAAAAATAAATAAATGATAATAATAAATAAATAAAAACAACAGCAACATGTTTTGGTTCTGGCCAACAGAGTTTAAAAGCTGAATGGCTGAGGGAAGGGAATAAAGGAGTTTGAGTATCGGTTGGTTTCCTGTTTGGCAACAACATAACGCTGCTGTTCTCTGTTGCTCTCAGAATATGGTTAGTCTTTCTCTGGATGGATTTAGTTTTCTAAGCAATTCAAATCCTACAAACAGAGCTCAGGTCTGACATCTGGACTCCTGTTACCTTACTACAGAGCTTAACTATTCTGTTCAGGCTTTTTTTTCTTTGAGGGATAATACATGATGCAAACACATTAAAGGAAAAAGATAAACTGTTACTTTCAATAAAGCCATATAAAGCCATTCACCCAATTAAAATACTTTATGTGGCTGCATTTTATCACACGCTGAAGAAAAATCAGCAAAGAAGATTCATGCATAGGAGAGGGGTTTTTTCTAGACGGTTATATATAGTGTCTAAAAAAATCTTTTAGCATCATTTCTCGCTTATAAGCAAACTCTAGGAGGTCAAGTTGGTCATCAATAAGAGAACGAATGTTATCTTTTAACCCTTTTAACGGCACTCAATGAAATACTTTGAAAATCCAAATTTCCAGCCAATAGCTGCTGTAATTGGAATCCAGGAGAATACCTTACTAACTTTGTAACATTAAAAAAATATGTGTATTTTGATGGAAAAAATTTATGTCAATGTAACAATTAACGCCAACTTGCCCAATATATTAAATAAAATGACACAAGTGCTTCTATAAGAAAGTCATGAAAAACACTCTGAGAGTAAAAGAAATACATTTTTTTGGTTCAACATAGTCTTAGAGGCATAAATGCTGATACTGACACTTTTGTTTTTTAGTTTATAAACCTAAATATAATGGTTAACTAGACTTATTAACTTTTTATCTTTTTTTTTTACTTTTTTTCCAACTGCAAATGCCAAAATAAGATGCACAGCCATGTAGCAGGATCTTTGCTTAATGGCTGGATATAGATCTAGTGCTTCTAGACCTCACTGAGGGACGGGGGGGACTCCATTTGTAAGAGGTATGCATGTGATCAAAAACGGTAACTTGCCCTATAAAGGGCAACATTTTTTATCACTAAGTATGTAAGGCCATTTTGTTGGAACTCATTAAAGGAATAGTAGGCCTACACCCAAAACATGATTAGCCTTCATTTTCTACTCACCCCCATGCTGAACAACACCCTGGAGTACTTTTTTGATATCTCAAATACATCTGGAGATCTGGGAGGCTTCTTGCTGTCTGCTGACATTCAAATAATGGAGGTCTATGG
>NW_015150557.1:1209984-1227698 GCF_000732505.1 Cyprinodon variegatus
GCTTAATGGCTGGATATAGATCTAGTGCTTCTAGACCTCACTGAGGGACGAGGGGGACTCCATTTGTAAGAGGTGTGCATGTGATCAAAAACGGTAACTTGCCCTATAAAGGGCAACATTTTTTATCACTAAGTATGTAAGGCCATTTTGTTGGAACTCATTAAGGCTGCGTTCACATTGCAGGTCTTAATGCTTAATTCAGATTTTTTTTGTGAATGCCGATTTTTTGCTCTGTTGCTTACATTTCCAAACACAATATATGCAGCTAGTATTTAATCTCCTTTGTGAACTGCTTTCACAAAACGTAAGTGTCCCGCAGCAGAGGATGCAATGACGTCATAAGTGAGCTTGCTCTGAGTTCACAGATGTGAACAGTGATAGGTAGTGCTTCTTATAATCTTTAATTTCTTTCCCAAGCACAGCCAATGCATTAACAATAAAATCTCTTCATGAAGGTTCAAAATAAAGACTGCTCTCCACATTACCATCCACCATGGTTTTTGTTTTTCTTCCCGCTTCTGCGTGACAAGATCCAGAATAGTGACCTTTGGTGAGTACTAATGGCGTACAGATCGGATGAATGCGACCTGGCCGTTCAGTCACAGGTCACATTTGAAAAGATCAGATACTGTATATATTGGACTCAGGACCACATAGCCTAGTGGCCTGGGTTGCATTTGAAAAAACCTGATCTGTGTTGTTCAAAATGTCATGAAAAGGTCAGATACAGGTCGCATATGGGCAAAAAAGAAATAGGATTTGGGTCATTTCAGGCTGCTGTGTGAACATAGCCTTAGTTACTTACAGTGGTAGGATTTTGGGATCTAATCAGAAGTTTTCCACACTTTTGATATTTGCCCAGAATCTGCACATCTGGAAAAGTATACCAAACACACCATTGAGCTGTTTGGCACAGTACCTGAGAGTGCCTCCAGAAATACTCTCAGGGTAAGAGAGTGGTTATATGCAAGACAGATTTTGGAAACTCAGAAGTGACAGGCATCCAGCTCAACTCAGACATTAATGGCAACTCCATGTGAGTTTAAAAAAAAATAAAAAATATATATATATATATATATACACTGCCTGGCCAAAAAAAAAGTCGCCACCAAAAAAAAAGGTAATTCACTCTAATACTTTGTTAGACCGCCTTTAGCTTTGATTACGGGACGCATTCGCTTTGGCATTGTTTCGATAAACTTCTGCAATGTCAAAAGATTTATTTCCATCCAGTGTTGCATTAATTTTTCACCAAGATCTTGCATTGATGATGGTAGAGTCTGACCACTGTGCAAAGCCCTCTCTAGCACATCTCAAAGATTCTCAATTGGGTTGAGGTCTGGACTCTGACCCTGAACCAGTCTTTCACAATTTAAACCTGATGAATCCTGGCATTGTCATCTTGGAATATGCCTGTGCCATCAGGGAAGAAAAAGTCCATTCATGGAATAACCTGGTCATTCAGTATATTCAGGTAGTTAGTTGACCTCATTCTTTGAGCACATACTGTTGCTGAGCCTAGACCTGACCAACTGCAGCAACCCCAGATCATAACACCGCCCCCACAGGCTTGTACAGTAGGCACTAGGTATGGTGGGTGCATCACTTCACCTTCCTCTGTTCTTACCCTGATTCGCCCATCACTCTGGAACAGGATAAATCTGGACTCATCAGACCACATGACCTTCTTCCATTGCTCCACGGTCCAATCTTTATGCTCCCTAGCAAATTGAAGCCTTTTCTTCCGGTTAGCCTCACTGATTAGTGGTTTTCTTACGGCTACACAGCTGTTCAGTCCCAATCCATTGGGACTCAACAGTTTCACTGAGTTTCAGTATTAAACATAGCCCTGAGTTCTGCTGTTGTTTTTCTTCGGTTTGACCTCACCACACGCCGATCACGATCATTCAGGATTTTTTTCCGGCCACATTTCTTCCTTGAAGATGATGGGTCCCNGGAAATGAGAAGCAAGTCATTGCACCAGTTGGGGTTAAATAACTTGTTGCCAGCTGAAAGATAATCGCCCATGCAGTAATTATCCAATAGGAGGCTCGTACCTATTTGCTTAGTTGAATCCAGGTGGCGACTTTTTTTTGGCCAGGCAGTGTATAAATATATATATATAAAAACATATAGCACATTCTCCCAAAGGCTTTGCGGCTTGTCAACATATCATCTGGCAACTTCTAGACTTTTTTTTCTAGCTTTTTTATTATTTGTTTTCAACAATTGTGTCCTTCATGGTGATCTCTTTTTAGGTCCACATTGGCTCAAACAACAAGAGATGGTGTAATCCGACATTGGTGTTCCTTGAGTTGGAAGTTCATTTTTAATCTCTTTAGTTTTCCCCGGCTCTTTTGTGTGCTTTCCGATTAACCATCTCTTCGATTTGTCATAACTTTTCCTTCTTTTGCCTCATCCACGGAGGTTGGCTATAGTCCTTAAATTTCGGATTATGTGCAATTGTAGTCACAGGAACATCAAGCTGCTTGGAGATGGTCTTATAGCCTTAACCTTTAACAGGATTGTCTATCATTTTCTGTATAATCTCCTGAGACAGCTCTTACCTTCAATTCATCTGGAGTGTGATACACACCATATCACCAAACAACACAGTTACTACCTGTAGCCCTATACACAAGCCCAGAGACTAATTGTAAGATTGTAGACACCTGTAGTGCTAATTAGTCGACATGCCTTGTTTGAAATCTCTCTTTGGTCACATAATTTTCAGTCTTTTCTACATGTAGGCCTACTATAATTTTTTTCCAGGCTTATTTAAAAAATGCATTTTTTAGATTATTCAGTTGTAGGATGGTTGGAAAGCAATGTCCGACTTGCATTTGTTAATTTTCATAGAATTTTATTTATCATTATTTTTGTCAGATTCGAGTTATTTCTGAGCATTGTGCTTTTTCCTTTCATTAGCATGCAGTACCAACAATTTTATCCAAGTGTTAAAAAAGCAAGAGGGAAACTAAGAGAAAATCAAGGTATATAGTGCCAGGGGAAGAAAAGCACTACTTAATTTGAAGTGGATTGGTTAGGATGTGTTTTATAAATTTTATACAAGTGCATTAGAACAAGATTTATAAAGATCAATATGTAAGATAGTCATAATCATCTCAGCCTGAGTGAACACCAACAAAACTAACTGATAACTATGAAGGAAGTTTGAGCAAGATATTCAAAACAATATTTGAAAACAATGTGAATTCATCTGACATTATGACAAAAAAATCTAATAGGACTTGACAGATTCCTTGTGACTCTACAGATCCACAGCCTGTAACACAGAAGTTACTCTGTATAAGAAAGAAAGAGAAAGTCACATCAATAAAAAACATCCAGACCTTGTCATTTCTAATGTTGAAGTTGGTCAACTGCAGCGAACCATTGTCATTGTCAGTATTCCTTCAAACTGATGTTGTCACATAAGAGAAAGAGAAGCATGTGTTGTTAAAATATAACAGTTGACAAATTCTCCTACTGTAGTAGACCCTATTGTTGTGTAGCTTCATAAACCTACTATTTACATTTCACATATTTTTCCTTTGTCCAGTGTAAACATGGACTAAGAAAGAAACAGTTAGACAAGTTTTTTGGATCACATTCAAAGGACTGTGGCCTTGTGGTTACAGCATTGCGCTTAGAATCCAGAGGTTCTGAGTTCAAGCCCCACTCCCACAGACTGACACTCTGGGTCCCTGAGCAAGACCCTTAACCCCACACTGTTCCCCTGGCGCCTCACAATGGCAGCCCACTACTACCCAAGGGTTAAATGCAAAGGATTCATTTCCTTGCTCTGTACTTGTGACAGTGTAAAAATATATATATAATTCTAAGTCTTGATGTTTGGCATCATAGGGATTTTAGTTTTATCCTATTTGAAGTGTTCAGAAATTTGGACCATTACACCAATCTCCTTAAGAGTCCTAATTAATCCCAATGTGAGAATGCAAGAGAATTTGTTTAAATTTGAACAAAATAACATCCACATGGAAGAAACAGAACAATAAGTGCTTCTTTTTCATTCTGTAGGTAAATAAAAGGATGATTAAGAAACACATTAGAAGCCACTTTATGGAATAGAGATGCGGTTGAAAGAGCTGTAAAATGTTGTACGGCCCACTTACCTTTTAGTGCTGGGCTATAATGCATATTCACTGCTTAATGCGCGTCAAAAGAATGACGTCTAATCGAGCATATCAAAGTTACTACTTAGAGTCAAGGAAATCTAGAATGATACCATCTTTATAGTTGTTCAAATATACGTTTTTAAAGACCTGCTTTTGTGCTTTGAGTGAGATAGCTCAGACTGAGCTTTATCACTGGTTTGCACGGTTTTGCAAACTTTAATGTTGCAAAAAATAAAGACAATATTAACACTAATTCACATAGTTATGGTGGGTGTTGTGGTCAAGGAATTATAAAATGAAGCAACAACAGAGGTCAGTTAATACATACAAACTATTATTACCTTAAACATTTACTTAGAATAGATTGTACTACTATTTTGAGAATTTCCCACTAAAAACAAAATATCTGGATGTTGAAAATAATATTTTTTATATATATTTAAACAAAACCACACAAAATAATATGTATATTAACCCGTTATTGCATGTTAAGATGTTCACAAGATGTGGTGTGTGATTGAGCATGAGCCAAAGGCCTTATTAGAGTTCAAAAAGTAATCGATTTTCACTGGATGCCTATATGGTACCTATTAATTTTTAAAGACCACTGCATCTTCTGTCTCCTGAAGTTAGTGGGAGTTTGGTAGCTTGCAGTATCTTTTTTGCTTGATGTAGTTGTGGCACATGTTTGACATTAAGTATTTCATCTGTCATATTGTTGTTCTCCATCCACACTAACTGCAGGTTAACTGTAACCTGCAGCTACAATGAGGGAGCCATTGTAACTCCATACTGATTACAAAACATGAGTTTGTCCTCTTTTCACTTTATTTCTGTATGATCTTTATTTAAATATAATCAGGGGCTATTGAAATAACCAGGACGACACTCTGAGAAAAATCTAATTGCAGAAACAACAATATAAATATGATCAAAATACAAATTCTATCATCCTTACTGAGGATTTCATTTTGCTAATCAAGCCAGCTTTGATATAACCAGAATAACTTGCCTATGAGGCTCTCCGGAGGCTTTTTATCTTCCTCTACTGAGCTTCCACTTCCACACCCTTGTTAACTTGACAAATGGGACCAGAAATTAAAGCTTACAGCAGTCAACCTTGTTTAGGTGTAATTTAAATTGGGAATATAATCACTAAACATTACATTTTTGGAACATTGTTATGAGAAAATGCCAAATACTTTACTTAACACAAAATGGCAATGACAGTAGTTCCTGACTGCAAGATAATTTCCTGGCTCGTGTAGCTGGAAACTGACCAAGAGTTAAATCTGCACAAAGAACAAGACAAAGAGGCAAAACTTAAAGCAAATGTCAGAAGGACATGATTAAATTAATCTTAACACCATTTTTATTCAACATTGATAAAACTGTATAAATGTGCAAAACATTTTAAACAAAACACTTGTAAAGGTTGTTTTTTTTTTACCTTTTTTTTATAGATGTGAGCAATTGTCTGATAAAAAAGGCACTGTTTAAGATTCCTTGCAATTCAAGAAAGGAATATTGTCTTCGGTTTTAAATTTTGTTGTATGCTCGTAGTAAGAATCAAAGTGCCTTGCAAAAATACATATTAAGCTTTTGAATGTGTCCTTTTCAATATGTCTCTCATTCATCCACCTGAAGGAGTTTTTGGACCTCTACCGACAAGCATGGCGTTTTCAGATTAATTCATGTCCAAGCTAAAGAACTGTTTCCCAGTATGATGCTGCTGTAATTTTGTGGGATAGTGCGTAGTTACATACATAAAAATTCTACATTAGTAGCTCATTCTGATTGGATACCAAAATCTTCCAAATAAATTACTGCAATCTGTTAGTTTATTATATTTTACTTTTGGGTTTTACATTTCTTTTTTTTCACTATTGGAAAAGTAATCAAAGCACAGCGTGCATATTTACCATCACAAGACCATGTGACCTAAGGTATGATATTTTGCATGTGCATCAGTAAACAAGGAAGAGCCATAGACATATGTTGTGTCTATGGGAGCAGCAGAGGGGCAAAAAGAAAAAGGGAAATTGCATGATCAGACATGCAATTATTAGAAAATACTGGATGTCCAGTTGTATTGCTCACATACATTGCTGTTTCACTGCCAGGTTCATTTAAGTACATGCCCTCATTACTGTAATACCGATACCAGTGGTAGCAAAGCTATTCTCAGGCTATTAGTTAGAGTGCTTGAAAAGTTTAAACGAGATGGTATGCATACAATATTTGTCACAGTTCAAGTTTCAGATTTTGTAATAAGCTGCCAGCAGATGGTGAAGTCGTATGACAATTATTATGCCTGTTGATGGTGTCAGGTGCAAAAATTTACTTATAGGATAAAAAATGACCAGGTAATTTTTTGGGGGACAAATCCTTCAAATAAAAGAATTTATTTGAAGATGAATAATTAACATTTTTTGTGTGGTTTCATAGTCATAATATATGACTAGTTTCCTTTAAAGCTACTGTGTGTAATTCTCAGCAACATCTAATGGTCAGACTGCAGACTACTCTCCCTACCGCTTCTCTCACTCCAATACAAAGACCTCAAAATCCGCATTACCTTTTTTGTGAAGTGATGACAAGGTTTTTTTCTACTTAAGAAACTTTATAAATGCTATTTTATAAGTTTATAAGTTATATATATGTCTACATGTAGGGTGGAGATTTTATATAGGCCTAACTTGCCACAGTCACATTCAAGCGTAACGGGGATCTCTATAGTGACTAGGTTGTGAGTTCTGTGCTGACGTAGCGCAATGATGTCTGCTTCCATAAGTATGCTCCTCCTCTGTAATTATAAATAGCAATTTATACACATAAAGTTTAAACATAAAGATTGAGACTTTCAGTTAGTAGATGATAATAAATACATACGCATATTTATGTATAATATGTTACAATTTCTGTCAGTAAATCTCTGGAATTATTACACACTGTAGCTTTAAGTGTGATATAAAGTCAGTTTCACCTATGCAGTGTTATGCATTTGCCAAGGTTCAATTTTAAACTAATCCAACGGTTCTGTTTGCAGATTTTCTCTCCACTGCTGTAGTTTACTAAAGCTCCTTTAAAGTACATTAATTTTATTTGGATTAATGCTGTTTTGTTTTAGTCTAACCCTGATATTTGTCCCTGAACTATTTGGCTTGTTCATTCATCCAAATAATTCTATTTTTTTAGACTGAAGACCTTAGACGTTTGTCAAAGAACATCAGAGACTAAGTATATATACAGAGTTAAAGATGCACACAGATGGGCTCTTTTGCTAGGGTGTGTACAAATAGCTTTCCATCAGACAATATTCTTAAGGAAATTGACCAAAACGCTGCAAGCTTTTCTAAAATGCAGTGTAAAATCCACAGAGACTGCAGATACTCAATGAGTGTAACCCTCGATTCACTACTGTGATTGAAGTAGGCATCTTGTATTTGAAGATTTATGATCAGGAGAAAATCACTGAGATGGGCTTTTAGAGGACAAACACTTTTATTAACTGTTGGCTGACTGCTGAGTGCCATCAGCCTAGGGTGAGGTTTTCTGAAATTGAAATACATTAAAGTTAACACCTCACAGGAAGGTTCTTAAGTACTGTGAGCTTTTCAGTGAAGAAGCTGAGATGACAGAATGGACAAACGTAAAGAGAGGATTTTGCTCTTTCTGAACTAAAATTTGGTTTTTGTTCAGAAAACTTCCTATCCCGGCAGCATATCTGTATATTGCTGACTTCAAGTGAAAGACTAAGATCTTGGCAGCTGTAACATACCAAAGGAAAAATACCAGTCTTAATGTGGCTCATCATTTTACATATAAAATGTCAAACACACACTGCAGTGTTCTGCTATCATAGCATGGCATCAATAAAGGGGGTCTTTAAGGGACTTGAAGAGAGAAATAAACATCTTGGTTTGCAGGAGTCCCAGATTTACCTAAATATTGAGAACATGCTCAAGTAATGTATTAAAAGCAGATTGTTGGCTCATATTTATTACTATTACACCCTTGATGATATGACAGGTAGGTATTAATTGAGTCTTAGGGTTTTGTTGTGTCTCTGTTGCTTAATTGTTTTATGTTCTCTAGTTACTACCATTGTAGTTTACTCGTTGTGGATCAGATTCTTAGTTTATTATTGTGTATTTAACAAAAAATATTACTATCTTAGACTTTTTTTCCGGCATTCCTGTCTGCTTCTGTTCATTACCTTTTACCTAAACAGCTCTTTTACCTCCACAGCCCTCTTCTTTGATTTCAGGTGTTTCTATCTAGATTAGTCAACTATGTGGCCATCCAGCTTTTATTATTTTCTCCTGCATATAAGATTTGCTCCACTCATAAAAAGTTTTCTCCACTCATAAAGGAAAGCGTTCTAATCCACCCTACTGTGAAGCCCAAGGGTGCTCTGAGAAGCATGTGCAATCGAGCAGTCATACTTTAAAAGCCGATGATAAATGTGGAAGTCAGACAAAAACAAATGGAAGATGTAATTAAACCAACTATTAAAATTGCATGAGTTTTCATTTTCATTGCCTGTCTGGTGCCTAATTTCCACAGATTTTATACAATAACAGAACAGAAGGTAGTGGAGGTCGGGCGGCTCTTAATTAAAGGATGGGGTAACCTTTACTGCACCTCAAGCTACTTATTGAATAAAGAGAGCCTTAGGGCCATTTTTGTCATCTAGTCAAAGCTGAACAGGTCTGTGTCAAATATGAATTACCCTTTGGTGATTTTCCGTACAATTAATACTGTTTTAGCTTTCCCCTTGTTTTAAGAGACATTGTGACAACCCCTATTTATGAGAGACTGATTTCTATCCAATCCCTCTATATTTGTCTGCTTAAAAAGAAATCTATTGCATTTCTAAACGCTTTTTAAGTTGACAAGACAGCGTCTCAACATGTCAGAAGAAAGAATTAAACATTTAACAAAAGACTAACAGATCACAGCTTTATTCTGTAATAAATGACTTTCTGTTAAAAACATTACAAAGAATTTCGAGAGGTTGATCTTATATAATCAGTTTTTGGCAGTTGTATTATCCCTTTTTAATATAAGCTGCCTGCAACTGTTAGCAGCTACAAAGATTCAAGCCTTTACTCAATCTGATAAAGTGAAAATCGCCTTCTTATGCCTAATTAGCTGCAATAGTATGTGATTGGCAGATAACTCTCTACTGAGAAACATTGGAATATAATACTTTACAAACAAGCTTCAAACACTTCCATGTTCCTGCCAGTGGTACCAAAAGATGTTCCCACTTCTTTTCCATTTGGACTGAGCTGCTCATCGGGTTCCTTAATGTGCAGCTCACAAACCGGGAACAGACTTCTGCTTTCTGCTGTCGTCTTATCTTCCACCAATTTTCTTTTTGAGTCTGTGAACAAATCAGTCCGTGCTGCTTCAAGTCTGATATTTTCCATCTGAAATGAAATAGAATATGATGGTCTCAAGGTCAATGTTGTTGTAATAATACAGGTCAGGGAGAAAATGGATGGAATCACAATACTAATGTTTTTCACCTTCTTTAAAAAGTTTTATCATGTATGGGAGGAAATATAGCTGGCTATAAAAAAAATCTGATCATTTTAATGGAATAAGAATGGATTCATCTAAAGGGTTATGCTTGACCTTTCCACATGAAGTGCCAACTTAAAAAGTGTGTGGGTGTGTGTGTGTATCCAAGCTGATATTGGAGCTTTGAAAATCAGCTCCTTCAAGTCTAAGTTCATGGTTCTTAACTGGAGAAGGGTCCTGTATAGGTCAGAGGGGAGTTCCAGACTCAAGGGAAGGAGTTGAAGGACCTTCAAATCCTGTTCATGAGTGAGGGAAGAAGGGATTGGGAGTCTGACAGATGGATCGGTATGACTACCGCTGTAATTTGATACTGCACTACTGTCATATTGTAGAGAAAAAACAGTTCCAAAAGGCAGAGCTTTTGAATGACTTGTCATTTTCCTTTGGATATCAATCCCCTAGGGAGTGGTTCCAGGCACGCCCCACCAGAATGGGACCCATTGGATGCATAAAGACGAAAGAGGGGCCTTGTCTGCAGGCTAACCCTAATCTCTAGATAGCAGCAGCAAGATTATTTAAAAAGATCTAAATTGAAGTTCTGCCGGTATTTCCAATGTAAGATGGCAGCATAAAATAGGAAGATGGGAGGGAAAAGCAAAAGAACAATCTTAAAATTTCTAAGTCTAACTGGACACAGAAGAGATGTTTTAGGGTACATGACTAGACTGGAAAAATCTACATAGATATTTTGGTAACAGCTTCTGTCTTTCTGTATGTTAAGCCCTCTTCACCTGAAACAAAATCATCTATTTATTGGGTGAAAGTTTTCATGTATATAGCAACCACAAGTTTTATACTTGCTGAACTTGTTTTAAATATGGCCCTTTGAACATAAAAACTGTCAAACTTAAAAGTTTAGGTTTAACAAGTAAAACATGAAAATCAAAGGTTGTGTTTTGAAGTTGTTCCATTCTTGTGTTCCATTCAAAAATACCAATATCTTGTTTTTCCTTTTTTGTTTGTTTAAAGATGCCCTTTAGGCTTATCAACATATAAATCTGCTCTGTGCTGTGGTGGCATTCACAAAGCTCAAACTAGTATTCTGCACGGTATTTCTACAAGGCGAAGTGTTATCATTTAGAATATACTACTAACAAAGCATTTAAAAACCATTGACTTTCAGCCTTTTCAAAAAAACTAATATTCATTCTCACATGTTGGAAGAAAAGATCAATATGAACTTCAACATTCTGCAGTCAGGACATAACTTGATTCATGCCGTGAACAAAGCCTTTCTTGGGAAAAAAAAAGGTCCATCTTACATTATGCCAAAAAAGATTTTTATACAGAAAATATTCTTTAACCAGCTTTTCCTCCCTTTTTCAAATTTCTAGAAAGCAACTGAAGTATTTCTCACTCACCATTCACAACAACCCACACGGTGCTTCTCCGTCTTGCTTTGAAATGTATGTAGTCAGCTCATTTATATTTCAGTCAAACGGCAGAATGTATATTCAGAGTGAGGTAAGACCACTATATCTTTACCTTTACCGGCAAAAGTTTGACAGGTGACAGGGCTTGTGCTCATACAAAACATATAGATTTTATTCTATTCTGTGTAAAAGGAGAATAGATAACTAGAGTTTACTGTGAACTAATAATAGGAGAAAGCTTTGGCGGTTATAGGAAGATGTGTTTCTTCTTAACACCCACTACTTTTGTTTTCTTGTGGTAATTCTGTGTTCAAAGTCATCAAACTATAAGTATAAGGCTGCTCAACAACAGAAAATAATTACCTTATTTGTTAATAAATTTAGTTAGTTATATAGTTATTTATTTTGTTATCTATTTATTTATTTATTTANGTTAGTTAGTTAGTTAGTTAGTTAGTTAGTTAGTTAGTTAGTTAGTTAGTTAGTTAGTTAGTTAGTTAGTTAGTTAGTTAGTTAGTTAGTTAGTCAGTTTTTGTTGTAAAGCAATGTTTTTTTTATTACCAGGTTATCTTTGAATGAAATATTTCACTTTTGGCCTGTACATTTCTTTCCTTCCAAAACCTTGACTTTGTTGCAGGATTTTACTGTGCAGCCATTCTTTTGTCGAAACCCAACACATGCTTGGACTCACTGTGATGCTGCAAAATTAAATCTCTCTTTATCTTCAGCTAACAGACACCTGGAGGTTTCAGGTCAAAATGGCTGGTGTTTTGTTTTCATATTTCATCCACCTTGACATAAAGCACAGTTCCAACAGCCTTAGCTCAGCAAGGCTGCCTGCCCATTGTTTCACATGTTGTCTTATAGACATACACCATATGAATTTAGGCACTAAAGAAACTGAGCTTTACCTATTATTTCTTAAAACTTCAGTCTCTATACAGTATGTATATTTTTTCAAATAATGTAGTTTATGCTCTATTGTTGATTATATAACTGCTATCAGAAAAGGCACAGAAGCAGGAAGTCAACATGTGACAGAATCAGACAAAAAAATAGTAGTTTTAAATCAGTGGGCTGGCTGTCAATGGCCAGTATAGTTGGCATATAGTGAGAATGTTTTAAATATATGAAAAACACAAAAACGGTTCTTGTATTAAATAATCATATAGATGAAAACACATTACCATTCTGACCAAAATGATTGAAAAATCCTTATTTGAATCTCATGTTTTTTTTAAACAGCTTTGTTCTTGAGATTAACAAAATATAAAGGCTATAAAATTGTTATTTTAAAGTGCAGAAACAGATTTAGTCGAAGCTTAAATTCTCCTCAGATTTCAAGGGCTGTCCTGCTTTGGTTCAGAGTTTGTTAACAGGCTCTAGCTTTTTTCCCCCATGTGACGACATCTCATTGAACTCTTTATCATTGATGTCTGCATCCAGCTGGTCTCAATCATGTATTTTGAAAACCCTGTCTTACTCTTTCTCTCTGTAAAATATGTTAGCAATTTTGAAAATACATTTTATGAATGTGTATTTTAGGATAGAAGATTTAAAAAAGCAACATTTTCCTCACAGTAAAGAAAACGCAATGGAGAAGAAAGAGATGGAGATCAATGACAGTTGCAACCAGAAACAATATACTGCTGAATCAAAACACAACTTTGATGCACTATTGTTGCATTTTCTTATATATGGGAAAATTCCTTAATCTTTACATAAATGTTTTGACCTGTTTAGAGTTACCTGTTCTGAATTAACAAGAGAGGAAGACCTATCAGCCCTCCAGCCTTAGAGTACCCCCTCAGGGAGACAGCAACTGTTTGAGTCAAGGCCAAGAGATGTGTAGAAAGCCAGGGCAGAAGCCCCCGTTGGTTTCAGAGAGAAAACAAAGTCTGAATCTACTGAACATACTTGTTGGTGTTCTATAAAAAGGCTGTTTCTAGCTTCTGACCTGGGCTTTCTTCTTTTGAGCTTCAGATGTTTGTGAATTCTTTTAAAATTTTTGAAGTGTCCTGGTGGGTATTTAGAAAACCTAAACTAGACTTGTAACTGTCAGTTTACTGCTCCAGATTTAGAGAAAGAAAAAAGAAAGAAAATCCAAATGGTTTAAACACTACTGCTGTTTGTTTTCAGGATTCCCTTTAAATGGGGTCATGCAATTGTTTGTTTATATTTCAGAAGTGAATTAATCACTGTTAATTAATCATTTTTCTTAATTTCAAATCAGTTTAAAAAAAATGCTTTATCGCTCCAAAAGGTAAATTATTAATATGAATTATAAATTATTAGTGTGATTGCTTATTTTTCTCAGTATGGATTCTTTTTATTTACTAGGTAAGTGTTCATACTGTTATTTTGAAAATGCATGTTTATTTTGTATTCCTCTCAGTCCTTTCATGACAATAGCAATTTGGTTCTTTGATTGAGAAAATTTACCATTCAGACTGATAGGCTGGTTTTATTATTTTAATACCAACTACTACTCCCCATAGATAAAGTGTAAGCTTTAGTGAAGCACCATCCACTATTTAAAGAACAGTGTGTAGAGAAATGAACACCTAGGCAGGGGTTTGATATTTTCTTTTGGGAGAAAACAATAACTTTTGTATAAAAAACAATAAGAAAAGTGAATTCATTTTTTTCTCTACAAAACATTGAAGTGGTTCTGAATATATGAGAGCTGAGTGATTGCGTCTCATTTGTTCGTTGTTTTATAGTTATGCAGATCTTGTTCAGGACTCATTCGGTGAGGATTGCCTTCTAGTTCTTTAACTTTTCCACTCGTCAGACTCACCAACTATTCTCTCTGCCTGTGCATTTTCCAGATCTACAGGGCCTGACAGGACTGTCTCACCTCTTGACAGTTAATTGCTAACTGCAGTGTGTGGTACTCATCCAGCTGTCTGCCTTTCACACTTCCAAACCTTGACTACCTGTAGTCTGTTTTAAATCTGCATGTTCTTCTTCTTTTTTTGATCTACTTCATCATGGATCCATTGTTTGCATTTTTAAAAAGCACTTTCTTCTATGGCTGTAAATGTTTTTTTGTTGCGGGGTTTTCTGTTTAGTCTTGAGAAGCAGCTACTGATTTTTTTCCATTACATTTCCTTCTAAGTTTTCCCTAAGTATTGTTTTACAGCCTAATTTTCACTACAACATTTAGTAAGCTGGCATTAATTAGGTTGCTGTTGCATCGCACCACCTGGTTTGATTCTTGTTTGTCTTTGTGACCCAAAACACAACCTTGTCAGAACTGTCATCTTACTACCTGAATCTAAATATTTTGTCGCTCAGTCTGTTTTGTTTTTTGACAAAGGCCTCGTCTTTAGGTCTTAAAGATTAATTGATGTCATATTTGTTGTAGTCCAGTTTCCATTTAGCAGTTCTTGAGGCTGAGCTTGCAGTTGCTGAAAGGTCACCTTATCATAATAATTACACATTTATACATTGTAGATTATATTATTCTTTTACATAAGCTTGAACATGGTGTGCAAAGACAAGGAACATGACTTGGCTGGTTCAGATCCAATTTGTCTGGTAGATTTCTGTTTCGTCATGCTAATGTTAAATTTTGTCACACAACCAAGTCACAGAATATCGCAGACTGGTTCTTTAGTATATTGTCTACTAGGATTATATAGAAATTTTTATATATATATTCCTATTAAAAAGTTATGATGAAAATAGGAGGAATTGATCGTTTTATATTATATAATTGTAATTTATTCTAACTAACAGAGCTTCCGCCCTCATTAGTTCTTTTCCCATCCAATTCTCGTAAAGATTTTCAGGAAAAAAGGAAAATGTGAATTAGATGTGATCCTATCTGGTTTTGTAGCGAACTAACCAGGCAATGCAAAGCTTAATGTTGTCATACGTTAAGGTTATGCATTGTTATAACAACCAGGGAGTGGAGGTAGCTAAGTAGCATGACTGCGAAGCAAATCAGTACTGGAGCAAAGTTTGATGAATATTGCAAGTTATACTCATGTCAATTAGTATGAGATACATAACATACCCTCTGGAGATGTCTAGAAAAATACAATTAGTCAAAGTAGTTACAAATAAAGTGAGAATCAATCCTGTTTTAGGCTATATTTTCTTTGCTTATATAAACATTAATTTTACTGGTTTAAAATTGAGAGTTTTGGTGGACGGATCAATTTAAATGAAAACAATGTGTAGTTTTATGGAGACACGTTTTAGTCTATGTGCATTTTCTACTCTTGCTATCAACACCATTCTATGTAATTTCTGACAAAGTATTAAGAAAATGTTTAAAAGTTCCCTTTACATTCAAATTTCAATTGATTATTTCATCAATGTGCAGGAAGGGAGGGAGTCCTCAGGCAGGAATTTCTCGGCATAACACCATTGGTGAGTCAGACATAGTGGAAAAATTGCAGATCTTCTTTTGGAAAGTAAGCTTGTAAGAGCGATGCAAACAGCAACTTTTAAACAGCGCGTACACAAGGAGAAATGGGCTCGTGCATGCTATGTTTCGCGACTAACTTAAAAAATGCGTTTCCACATCCTGTTTAGTACATATACTGCTTTTCAAAAAAAGTCAAAAACCACCTCAAGCCAATGTTAAAAATATTTTTTGATAAATTAAGGAAGTTTGTTTGAAATAGTTGCCAGTTCCATTAAAGACTTCTAATCCAATACTCTAAAATGTTTATAAAACATTTTGATAAAATCAGCCTGTAACCCTAATATTAACACCATGAGAACTCCTCGGTCATTTTCTTGTTTTTCGTTAGTGTCTGCCTTTTTGGACACCCTGCCGGTCCCAGCACACTGCAGATGTCTTCCTGTTTTAATGCCATTGTTGCCTCCAATGTTGCCACATACTCGTTTAGTGGGTCATAACCTGATTTAGACTGCAGTATAATCACCATTCAACTACAAGGGGTCTGTCTATTTGTAATGCATTTGTTTGATTTTATCATACAGTTTATTACCAAAAACACTGAGTTACTTCTTAAAATCCTTGAATTCAAGTGTTTGAAGCACCTCTAATACCCCCAAAGATTACTACAATGGTACTTTGGTCGCTTTGGTTTTTGAAACTGCAAAAGTGATCTTAAACATTACTGATTAGTTCGTATATTTAGAATTATACTTCAAAGCTAATCTTCCAGGTGTTTTTTTGTTTTTGTTTTTTGTTTTGCCTATTGGTCTATAGCTATATACTGTACATACAATACATTTAAATAAAGATGCATAGATAAAGGTATATAGATAAAACAGTATTAAGGTTCACAGAGCCTCAGCTATGAAATACAGCTTAAAAGTTTGTATTTAGTAGTTCTACATAAACAGTTAAGCGAAAGTATTTAGAGCTAATCTTTTAATTCTTCCAAAAATATGCCTAGCTGCTCCACCCTGTTTATTGTACTGGTTAAGCTCCTTTATAATCTCTGTAATCTCATTACTTTTTGGTATATCAATCTTAGACTAGAGATCATGTATAGGTATAGCCACCTACAAAGATGTTTAAATGACAACATGACTGCTTTTAAAGGGGTTACTATGCATAAAGGAATGTACAGATCTCTTGCTTTTAATTTTACACCATGTGAAGGAAAATGTAGGTCTTAAAAGGGAAAATAAGTCCCTTACTCTTTTTATACAGTTGTTTTCCAGAAAATCTACAGTAATAGGCCTACTTCTCATGGATATTTTTCCCATGAAAATGGGTTTTCCAATGTAGTAGACTGAATTGCAATGTGCATTCAACTATTTTTCATCTTAACTCCACCAATCTGTCCATCTTCTTCTGCAGAACAGAGTACAATTTCCTTCTTTCATAGACTCGTTAAGTGAAGTGTACTGTTACAAATCCTGTGATGGTAGGAAAATAAGTCAGAATTTCTGCTCTCCGTCTCAATCTCTTTGACAAAAAGCTTGAAAAACAAACAATGCAATATTCAACTGTTGAAGGAACAATTGTCCTCTGTGTATCTATGGTGATAGGCAATGGGTTGAAAAACAAGAGTAAACGGTTAAAGAAATACTGCTGAGGAGTTTTCAATTTTCCAGAAACTATTATTTTTTCAGTCAAATCAAGCATGAATAATACATTATTTAGTAGCACTGATGCCTTGCAGTAATAAGGTTCCGGGTTAAGTTCCCGGCCCGGGATATTTCTGCTATGAGTTTGCATGTTCTCCCTGAGCATGTGTGGGTTCTCTCCGTTTACTCCGGCTTCCTCCCAAAGTCCAAAAACATGACTGTTAGGTTAATAGGCTTCTCTAAATTCTCCTTAGGTGTGAGTGTGAGCATGAATGGTTGATTGTCCTGTTTGTCTTTGTGTTGCCCTGTGACAGACTGGCATCCTGTCCAGGGTGTTCCCCACCTCTCAACCACTGACAGCTAGAGGTTGATTGATTTTATTGATTGATTTTATTGATTTCCCAGTGGAGAAATTTACTCGTTACCTCAGCTTAAATAGTCAAAAAGAGAAGAAGAAGAGGGTGCCAAAGTGCATCCACATATGACAGCTTGTTTTGTTTGTTTTTTTTCTATAGCAGGATTATTATTCAGGGTTATTGCACAGGGTGTCTACATGGGTATTTATATATATATATATATATATATA
>NW_015150557.1:1227708-1245937 GCF_000732505.1 Cyprinodon variegatus
ATATATATATATATATATATATATATATATATATATATATATATATATATATATATATACAGTTATTGCATCACTAGGTGTCTAATATAAAGAACCCGGTTACTGCACAGATAATTAAATAGCAATTGCACATTATACATTGTACAAATTATTATCGTTATAGTGTGGCAATGTAGAGGCTGGTGGCAGCAGGGATGAATGACATAGGGTAGCGCTCCTTTCTACAAACAGAGTGTAAAAGTCTTTCACTAAAGGGGCTGCTCAGCTCCTCTACACTCTGGTGCAGAGGGTGAAAGGGATTGTCCATGATGGATGCAAGCTTGGACAGCACCCTCTTCTCAGCCGATTCCTCCATTGAGCCGAGTGCGCAGTGTATGACAGAAACAACCTTTCTCACCAGTTTGCTCAGTCTTTTTCTGTTTCACTCTGCACTGCCAGGGGCCCAGCTGACAACAACGCAGAGGAGGGCTTTTGCCCCAGCAAGGATGAGCGTGATGCAAAATGGATGGATAGATGGATAATTGAAATCTTCTGATTTATTTTCAGCAATAAATCTGAATTTATTCTGTAATTATCCATATTATTATATCTATATATTCTCTATATATTGCAGTTTCAATCAACAGTTTCAGGATTAAGAGTTATTTTTTTTTAGTTTTTGATTATATTGACTTATTTAATGCAGCTATTGTGATCATTATGTCAATTTATTTAGTTCACTGTTTAAGGTAAATTATTTGCTTAGAATTTTCCTTGCTAGGTTATTGCTAAGGCAATTTCTTATTATACTGTCACCTGTGGCAAAAAACATAGAACAACAGCACTCTTTTGCTCGTTCTCGTAGCTTGTGCTCTTACTTAACAAGTTTTTGTTGTTTTTTTTACTTTTTTAAACTTGCTCGGAGTTGCCATTGGTGTCTGAGTTGAGCTGGATGCTGGTTGCTATTAAGTATCGGCGAACTCCATCTTGAATACAAGCTTTGATCGTTTGCTAGGTCGGACCCATTCAACGTGGACGTGCTTGACATTACATCTGCCGAACAGCTTCAGGAACTTCCGACCCGAAGTGCATTTAGGAAAATAGGCAACAGGCTTAAAGATGCATTGGTGCTGAACTACTGAGGTGTTCATCTGCTCATCAAACAATGTTTTATTCATAAGGAATCAAATAAAAAGGCTATTTTTAAAGATATTTTTTCTGTTAAAATGTACATAATGTTTTTTTAAGGTAAGTTTTTAAGTTTTAGAAATTGTTGCATTTTACTCTGTCATCTCTTATAAATAGACTTGATCAATATATCTGACGAATGACACAGGGAGGCTGTCTATCATGCTTCAGGGGCAACAAAACTAGTAGGAATTACCACCTTAACTAAAAAGACTTCTGTTTACAAAGTTTTAGGGGATGTATAGGTGAAAGAATCTTTGAATGAGGCGTTAGCCACTTTTCAATGTGGCCTATTAAGTTCACGTTTGTCTGCTCTTTATTAGTAATGCCGTTCCCTTTGCCATAAGAAAACCACTAATCAGTGAGGCTAACTGGAAAAAAGGCTTCAATTTGCTAGGGAGCATAAAGATTGGACTGTAGAGCAATGGAAGAAGGTGATGTGGTCTGATGAGTCCAGATCTACCCTGTTCCAGAGTGATGGGCGAATCAGGGTAAGAAGAGAGGCAGGTGAAGTGATGCACCCACCATGCCTAGTGCCTACTGTACAAGCCTGTGGGGGCGGTGTTTTGATGTGGGGTTGCTGCAGTTGGTCAGGTCTAGGTTCAACATCAGTATGTGCTCAAAGAATGAGGTCAACTGACTACCTAAATATACTGACATCAATGGACTTTTTCTTCCCTGATGGCACAGGCACATTCCAAGATGACAATACCAGGATTCATCGGGCTCAAATTGTGAAAGACTGGTTCAGGGAGCATGACACATCATTTTCACACATGGATTGGCCACCACAAAGTCCAGACCTCAACCCCATTGATAATCTTTGGGATGTGCTAGAGAGGGCTTTGCGCAGCGGTCAGACTCTACCATCATCAATGCAAGATCTTGGTAAAAATGTATGCAACACTGAATGGAAATAAATCTTTTGACATTGCAGAAGCTTGTCGAAACAATGCCACAGCAGTCCAACAAAGTATTAGAGTGAGTGACCTTTTTTTTGGTGGCGACTTTTTTTTTGGCCGGCCAGTGTACTTTGGTTCACTTTCCTCTGTGTGTTTTTTTGGTACAGCACAACATATATAAACCAACACAAAGCATCAGAGTCTAGGATTTGCACCGCTCAAATAATAAATAATAAAGGCAGCTTACAACTGGACAAAAACTGTTTGGATCTTTAGCTTGAGGTTGGGTCTACAAAGTAAAATTACAAAGACCAACATAGATAGAGTTTAGTACCCATGGCTGTCTCTCTGATGAAAACACTAAAGCCATAGAAGTTATTTACTCAGTGAAAGCAAAAGTAACATAATGGTGAAAAAAATTACCCTAACCCTGCAGCTATGGCAGCAATGTATTGTTCATAATAAACAATTATATGTGTTTGACAATCCAGGTCAAACACCAGACTTGATTATTATCTGTCTGTGTCACCTGCTGATCCAAAACTCTAAGCTGAAACAGAAAATAACTTGCAGCTGCACTAAAAGCAAAAAAGAATTTTATGAGGAACTGTATTGCATATATGAATACAATTGCATGTTGAACCTCTCATGTGTTCTTTGTCATATCAAAAAAATGTTGCCATACTTTAGTGACTTGTGGTTGTAACATTGAATGTGAAAAGGTTCGAAGGAGGTAAATACTTTCCTGAGGCACTCTAAATGTTCCTATTTCTATCAATGAAATAATAAATAAATTTGAAGGAAATAAATATATTGGACTGATTTCCCATCTTACAAAGTCTGTTAGCGAGCAAAAATGAAGTCTTAAACTGCACTTAAGCCAGTCTCTACAATAGGTTAGTGCTCTACTTCAGGCCCTTTCTTCTCTTGCTCAAGGTTTATTATGTGTGCTTAAGTAACTTTCACTTAGAGAAGCTGTATTTTCAGTCTCAAAATCTGAGCCAATAAAATGCCAGATCCAGTGCTAATGTTGCCGTCTCATTTGGGGATTTTTTTGCACCTAAAATGCAGAAAAAAATTGCCGCATTGTAAGTGCATCTGACAGCTCATTGCCCAAAATAGGAAAAAGTAGACAGCTGAAAAGATGGCAAATACCAGCAAAAGGTGTAACCAGTAACATCCAATCATTGTGTTTTGCTGTTGTTGGACTTCATTTGGCAAGTTTATTTGCAGTTTAGTTGGGCTGTCTCAAGGCAGTGGTTCAGGGGTTAATGGATATATTGCAGTAAAATATTTACTGTACAGTCTTCTTTGTAATTTATTGTAAATTCCCTAACCTTTCTGAGATTGCTGACTGATGTGTAATAAACACCTGTAAGGTTAACTATCTTATTTTTTCAAGGCTCTAGACATTTTTAAGTTCACAATATTAAAGCTCTCATTAATAAATATGGGTATAATCACATCTGAGATGTTGCACTGGGAATCCAATTAGCACAAATGCCAGAAAACTGTTAAGCAGACAGCTACTTAACAACAGATGTACATCACTTCAGCTCTGGCATAAGAATGCATCTGCACAATCCCCAGTGAGTGTCTGTAATTAGATGCCTCTCATTGGCTTTGTGTGCAAATAAACCAATAAACCTAATCAACCACAGCTCAGTTTTGCAGTTGTCTGTGTCACAAACCTGGACATAGAAGGTATAAATTCACACATTTAGAACTGACCAAATTTAAACTGTCTTTGTACAGGCATATAATTGTCTCTGTAAAATGCCTTTGCGATGGCATGTGTTGTGAAATGTGGTTATATAAATAAACTAAATTAAAATAGAATTTAATGTAATTCAAACAAATTTCCCCAGCCTCAACACTTGTTATCATAGTAAAAAGAATTTGCAACTTCTGACATTTATCAGGTTTTATAATGTAAATGGTGAGGTCTTTACCAGAGTTCTCAAATTATTGAACTTACTCTGAGTGTTTAACACCATAGATTCCATTTTAATAAACACAATGGAAATGTTTCAAAAATAATTAAGTATTCTTTCCAGTATACATTATTTACATTCTTTAAATTTTAAGATGGTTTACTCTAACTCTTTTTAAACCATTTTATTTGAACGAAAATGTAACACTATTTCTCAAAATTTAAGGAATTTCACTAAAGTTTCCATCATAACAGAAGCTTTTGGGGAGAGGAGTCAAATTTTGGAGCCTAAAGATTTTTATGCACTCTTTTCAACCTGGGTGGTATGCCCATAAAGTGCAAATTGGGTTGAAACACAAAAAAAAATGAGTAATTTACTTCAAATAAGTATTAAACTGAAACAAGCAACATCAGCTGATCAAAAGTTTAAGACTATATCTCAAAACCTCCACAACCCCCTAGGTTAAAACCACGAGTGGATATCCAATTTCTCTTAATCACTTCAAAAATCACTTGTTGAGCTAGATGCTACTGTTTCCAGGTGACCAGATTGTTGTTCCAAGTGGTGAAGATGGCTTCACTGAAAGGATCAAGCAGCAGGGCATGAAACGCAGAGGATGCCGGATTTTTGTAGCTTAGGTGACTGTGCTTAAAATATTTATCAGAAAGTTTAAAGTATCATGTGCGGAGCTGCACAGCCTGAAGCAGCTCAATTGCCATCGCTTCATTAACTACATTACATCAGTGTAATATATATCAAATTAGGCATGTAAAATATTTTGCTGCATGGCTGTTATACTGTATCAAACTGTGAATCATTGATCGTTATTAGTAAGTGACAACCATATTGGTCTATTTATACAAGATATATAATTAAAGTCACTTCTAAAAATAACAATGATCGCACTGAAATCATTTTTAAGATCTAATCACTGATTGAAAAAATTATTAAATAAATACTTTTCACATGATTAGTTATCAGTCGTTCAGATACTGTCTCCATCTGAGAGGAAAACAGTAAGTTTGTGCATAATTTAGAATTAAATACCTGTTTTAGGGCTAGTTTAGAAGAGTGTGTAACATACTAAAGGTTTTTCAGCTGTGTTTATGTTCCACCCTCAGCTTAGATGCTTCACTGGTAAGCACCTGTGAGACGATAAGTAATCCCAGCAGCAGCCCCTGTAACCCATTGAGTTTCTGCACATGCAATAAACTCGTTTTACACTTTCCCTTGTATTTTGTCTGTTAATGTGTGTGATATGTTGTATGTTATAATGCTATTTCTAGTAAGATATACTCTTTTACTACACATGGACCTGAATTATCCACCACTGTTTTAGGGAGATGTTTATTTCTTAAACTGATGGAATTTGTTTTTTTGCAAAATTCAGTGCTGAGTAGGCGGATGTGTCCAAGGGCTTCTCGTTCGCTGCAAAGTCCCTTTGTATGTTGTTGTCATGATGTTTGAGTTTGGCAGGTCTTTTAAAGAGCCTGATGTGTAGCAGCGCTTCGGTGGCAGAACAGTGTGGTGTTGATGTTTGCAGAAGTTTCAGAACGGATGAGTAAATAAAACTTTCATTAACATTCTGGTCGAACATCATAATTTGGTGAGAAATTCAAGTTCAAAGACGATGAGATTGTTGCAGCCCAAGGCGACAGAGGAAACGTTTAACAAAATGAGTTACCTATTAAGACTCAGCTTTTTGGATCAAGGGAACTCGATTTAAAGTTGGAATGAGAAGTGGAGAGAGAAGAAAGGGAGCATTTGAGCTGATTTGCTCATTTGAAAGAATTCAAGCAGATGGAACCAAACATCCATTTAACAATTACAATTAGTGTTCTATTAATTTTGACATAAGAGAATACATTTTGTACAAACATCCAGTGAAAAGGATGTTGAAAAAAAAAATGAGCTACTGGGTCTATGGCTAAGAAGTGGAACAAAGACGGTTGGCTTTTACGGGTTTAGTGTGTGATATTTGGTGTAGCTCAGGAGAAAGATTCCATAGAGCTTAGAGATAAATCTCTGACTATTACACTGTTAAAGCCTCACTCTTGTGAGCCAGTCCCACAAGCTTCAAAACATGATGCCATTACAAAGACTAAAAGCAAACGTGTCTCCCAAATGTAGCCTAAACTTCTGAGTGAGTACAGAGTAAACCCTTTGAAACAGGCAACAGCTCATAAATAGATTCTTGCTCATCGTTACCTCTTGCTCCACAGCGATCACCAATAATATTCCTATAATATAGTAATAATATTGTTATATATAATATTCAATTCGGATCTGTTTGCCTGACCTCTCTTCGGATTCCTGCTGTTTTCTACCTGTGGACTGAACCTGGATCTACCTCCTGAATTCGACTTAAATTTCTCCTCACTACCTCTTCAGATCTCAGATCTTCTGGCCTGGACTTTGGTGAACCTCTTAGATACCGGCTTTGGCTTCATTTTCCAGGAAAGTCCTGCCTTCCTTCATCTGCTTGGATCTGACCATCAGCCAGTTCAGCAGTCTTCAGGCTCCAGCTCCTGGAACGTTCGCTGTGTGCTGTTGGCAGTCATCTGACTGGATTCCACCCCTATATCCTTCCAAAAAAGTAAATAAAAACAATCCACTGGACTTTGATTCCAAGTTTGAAGTCGTTTCTCTTCCCATCCAGGAAGCTTTTTCAATTCAAAATGTCAGAAATAGCTTTGAGTTTGAGGCTTTATAGAGTGGACCAAAAAAAAACCTTTAGCTCCTTTGGAGTCAGGGTTGTTTGGCTTCTTTTTTAGCCTGCAGTACCCGATACCTGTCTATGCCTCTGAAAGGGGAGTCGTTAAAGGGAATTGTTGTCCTGGCTGAAGAGGCGAGGGGTTCTGTTCCCCTAAAAGGGGCTGGGGGTTGCGATGATAGTGGGAAGGAATCAACTCAATCGCTGCATTGTAGGTTTTTGAAAACTGAAATCTGAGTCCACCGCCTCTATTTAAGGTTGTTTTTTCTTTCTTAACATAGATGGCTTCCTTCGCACCTCTCTCAAACCACCTGTCTTCTTTGTACAAAATGTGAATATTCTGGTCCTCAAAAGACTGTCCTTTGTCCATGAGGTATAGATGTACTGCCGATTCTTGTCCTGAGGGTCGCTCCTCTGTGTTGGGCCATGCATCTGTGGAGAGGTTGTTTGGTTTTGTCCAATATAAAGATCAGAGCATTCCTCACTGCATTGAATGCACTCCTCTTCTGGGCATCGACTGAACTCTACGACCAGAGATTACGGCCTTTGAAGCCATATAGCTGCTGAATCACAGACCTGATGTTTCTTAATACGGTAAATACTTTTGAGTGTTACGCCTGTCTGTTTGCTTCAAATTCTGGGTCCTCTGTTCTGAGCCCTGACAGTTATGCCCCTCCACCCACCCTGGCTGTAACCCAACGTGACCGAGCCAAAGTGCAAGGAGTAGGCACCCTGTGTCTGCAGAAATTCATTAGTGCAAAATCATAACTCATTTCAGTTTTTTAATTCATACTTCCTGCTGGTTTAAATGATAATTATTCAATGCTCAATTAAGCCAGGCCTAATTTGTGTCTAAATCACCTGAGAACTGTTGCTATCCAGAACATGAACTGAAGAAGACTCTTGGGTGAGAGGAGGAACGTCTACTAAAAAACTTCACATCCAGTTGCCTAAACTGAATTTGTTATCCAGCTTCATCATTTCAGCTGATTTCTGATGCCCTCATTGTAATTCCCTAGTAGGATTATTGAGTTAAATAATTGGTTATTATTAACTATTTATTATATTTTAGAATAAAAGAGGTATCTGTCCGTGGTTATTTTATACCTGTTGCATCAAGGGTCAGAAATTCCTTTTGATTTAACATCTCGATAATGCAGAAACATTTCTTGTGGTTTTGTTAATGATTAATAAATACCAAATGTAACTATAAATTCAAATTGTTAACAGTTAGTAATGTATAATTCAAACTCAGATAAACAACTGCTTTAAAAATAAATTTTATATCATGTGATTATCCAAGCTGTAAATTATAAATATATTTTCATAATTGATAAACAATGACTTTTAACAAAACACTGTTAGTTATAATCTACTATTTTAATATATGTTTGATATTTGTAATCAAATAACAGTGTAGGTGATGTGGTTCGGTCAGCAGTGCCATCCTCACCTTCCAGTAAAAAGAACTAATCTCCTCTGGAGCAATGATCTTAGATAAACCGAAAAGGTATTTCCCACATGTATTGTGACTTATAATCCTTCTGAATCAAATGCCCCGCAGTCTCAAAATGTTGTATTTACCCTGTCTGACACCTCTTTGAAAAGGTGTAATGTGTAAAAATAACTCATAATTTCCCTGAGAGTTGATCCTTCCTCTGAAAAATACTCAGCAGCTGTTCAGCCTAAAGTGGGTTCAAGGTCAGAATTTATTTTCATCCCTTTTGAAGAGGATCTGATTGAGTAATTAGTAACTCCTTCCCTCAGTCATTCTGTTTAATTTATATATTTTTTAAATGGCAGCAATATTTGCTAATTATTGAAATATAACTAGGAATTAATATTAGACTTAGAATTTTGTATACAAGTAGTGTATACAAAATGAATAATATCCTCATTATCCCACAGATTATTTTATATTTTATTTAGTAACTCTTCTTAAAACTACAGTTTTGCTATCCCAGCATGGCTTATGACTGATATACTACACTGATGTGATCTACTTTAAAGTTTACTGAAATTATGCTGTTTTAACTCGAATTACTTTAATAGATTGACTTTGTTTGGTTGTTTCAGGATCTCAAGGTAATCCTAGTTTGGAACCTCTTTACATAAATAGCATATCTCAACTAATGTTACATGATTTTTGGTTGGTTGTTTTTATGTGGAACAGTAATAAATGTTAAAAATATGTAGTTATTCTTGCATCCCAGCCTCAGCTCAGTAACCTTCATTTTATAAGCACCTGTGAGAATGAGCCTATGAAGACATCTGTATGTTTTTCATTCTCACTCTGCTGCCAGCCATCAGCAGCAGCGGTTCCTGCAGCCTATGAGGGTGGCTTTTCTAACTCTAAATAATTCAGTGCACTATACTAGTGAACATCAACACTCACCCTGTTCTTGTGTCATTTATGTTCAATGTTCAAGGTGCTGTCATTTTGTGTAAAACGAAGAAGGAAAAGAGAGGAACTCATGAGAGGTCCAGCAGATTTGGCTATTCAGTTCAATTTAAACATATATGAATAGCTAGTAGAAATAAATGATCTTTAAAAGTAATAATCCAATTTTTGTTTGAAATAAAGACAGGAGAACAAACCTTCTCTTTTCCCCACTAAGATTCTTGCAGCGCACTGCAAGTCCCTGACATCTGCAGAACTTCCAGCTGGTTTTATTTTTATCATTATTTCTGACACAGACGACAGACATTGTTATCTAAATGTTTTGAATTAGATTTCTTCTCTGAAAAAGTAAACCAAGGCTCTGTTGGAATAGAAAAAAAAATCTATATTTTCCCCAACCACAGTCTGAGGGTAGACAAAACCCTCAGAACAAAACAAAAAAAAAATTACCCTGCTGAGTTTCTGTGTGAGACCTAATCCAGCGATGAGGGGATGGTGGAGAGCCCCAGAGAGAAACAGCAATATACCAAGCAGCTAACAGGCAGACTTAAAAGTGATATCTACAAGTTTAACTCCTTCCGGCCAGTAAGTGGTGCACCAGCGCTCCTCAACTCTCGTTTTGTACCTTTTGCCTGGTCCGCTAATGGTTATATTAGCCATATCAAATAAGGTTGCTAATTGTCCATTAAAAGAAGGTATCTGTCCATGTTTAAGAAATAAAATAGGTGTCTAATTCATTTCAGGTTTGATTTAAATGTTTAAAAAATCAATTAACACATAAAGGCAAAATAAATTCATATAGTAGGTAGAGTGGAAGACAATACCTGTGCAATAATAATAATAATTGAACTTTCTTGATCTCCCACTGGAAAAAATTTACCTCTGCTTTTAACCCATCCTCTTGGGGAGCAGTGGGCTGCCCTTGTGTGGTGCCCGGGGAGCGGTGTGGGGTTAAGGTTCTTGCTCAGAAACTCAGAGATCAGGCTGTAAGGATCGAACTGGGTACTTGCATCCTTAGAGTGCACTGCTCTAACCACGAGGCCCCTCATTAAATAATGTCCCTTATTTAATGTTTACTGAGTTGGCAGCCCTGAAACCAAACATGTCATTTACTAGTTAAGAAAAAAAGTGGCATTATGCTTTGCTTTCTTACATTGGCATTGTTCTAAAGCTTGAAAAATCTAAACCCTCGCTTTGTTTCTTTTTTTGTTATTTCGTTGGCTTGAGCTCCATCTCACATGACTTCAAGCTACTATTACTGTTAGTGAGGAATCCTTTCCCGTCAAAGTTTCCATGGTACCCAGAAATAAATCCTTATTTGTTTTTAACCCTTCAAGAATAGGGAATTAGCAAAATGAAAATTATTGGCCGAAAACTAAAGACAAAGAATTAGGAAGCTAAGGCCAAAAACCAAAACACTAAAAGAATCAAGAAATAATCAATTAGCCCTAGTATGAGTAATACATTTATTTTTCACCATAGGTCTGTGGAGAAGCTGTTTCTGGAACTGTTTTGATGAAAAAGTTGCAGCTATGACATTAAGCATGTTTTCCTTAATCATACTAACTAAGCTTAAATCAACGTGGTTAAAATTGGGTTGCTTTTGCGTTTATAAAACATAATCTAATTTCTGCAGCAGTATGATTTCAGATTTGGCCTTCAAGTAAGACTCAAAATGAAACAAGTCGACTTTTCTTGACTTTGCTCATAAACCAGCTCCCAACAATAGAGATTTATTTTAATTTCCTTATTTAAAGTGCAGATACCTGTTTCATAAGGTTGTGAAATAATATAAATTCATGCTGACCTAGAGCACATCATTATCTATAAATAGGAATAAATGAAATAGTATTAGAAAGCATTTGAAATAATTATTATGAAATATACAGTTACTTGCAAAGATATTGATATACTTTTGGTGTTTCAACAATTTGTCACATTACAACCACAAACATAAACATATTCTATTGAAATCTTAAGGTAAAGACTAACACAAAAGCATGATATAAAACAACTTCTACAAATAAAAACTGAAAAGTGTGGTAGGAAAAACTGGTGAACCCACTTTTCCCTGGGTGCAAACAATTGCCTTCCTAAGTTGCCTGATGATCGCTGGTGACTAAACAGAGACCACCTGTATGTAATCTAATCCTCAGCACAAATACACCTGCTCAGAGGTTGGTTACGAGAAGATATGGGAGTAAAGAGCATCACGAAAGCCAAAGAACACACCGGAATGGTTAGGAATAAAGTTGTGAAAAAATGTTAAGCAATCCTAGGCTACGAACGAACAAGAACGAACAAGAAGAGTACTGATGAGAAATGCAGATAAGAGGCCCATGGTGAATCTGGTCGAAGATTCACAGCTCAGATGGGGAAACCTACCCACAGGTCAACTACTAGTTGTGCACTGCACAAATGGGGTCTTTATGGAAGAGTAGCAAGAAAAAGGCATTGCTAAAAGAAAACCATATGAAGTCACATTTGCAGTTTGCTAGAAGCCATATTGGGGACATAAACATGTGAAAGAAGGTGCTGGGGTCTGACAAAACAAAACACCAGACTGACTGAGCTAAATACAGGCCATTATTTAGACGAACATCTGTTGTAGTCTGCAAAATGCACAAGACTGGGGCAGAGGATCATGTTCCAGGTGGACAAAGACCTTAAAAAAAAACATGGCTACAGTTTAAAACAAAAAATATTCTTGTTAGAATAACCCAGTCAAAGTTGAGAAATAAACCCCAAACAATAATCTGTCCGGGCGATCTAAAAACTGCCATTCACAAAGGCTCCTCATCTAAACTAAATGAGTCTTAGCTGTTTTGCTAAAGAATATTGTCACTAATTTCAGTCACTAGATGAGTGGGTGGTAGAGAGGTATAATTGCAGCTGTAAATGCAGTAAAAAGTGGCTCGGGAAAGTATGACTCAAAGTAGGATTCAGACATGTTTAGTTATTTAGCCTCATCCAAAATTTCATTTTAATGAGTTTCTGATTTGTTACTTGCAGCTGTTTCATGCTAGTTTTGGATCAGATATTTTAGACTGAGGGTTGTTAGTGACAGGTTGGTGCTGTTTGGAAAGCTAAGTAATGGAAGACAAACCTAATCTTGAATTGGGTTATTCTGCTGATTTGTCCATCTGGCTGATAATCAGTAATAAGGGGAAAACATGTTTGCAAGGACACAGGAAATTCTTAGAAACTAGAAGCACAAGCTATGTTAAGAAATGTCCCAGACTTAACCCAACGGGGGAAAAAGAACAGCTGCATCGTGGATAAATAGAAAACAAACCTCAAGGAAATAACTGGTTTCAAAATTCAACGGGATGTATGATCTATAGATAAAATGTAGAACTAAAGACTAGATCAGAAAATACTAAAAAAAAAAAAAACTAATACTGAAAATACACATCTTCTTTAAAGTGTAACTTCTTGGTACGTTGGGAATATATGTAGAGCAGTACCTTTTTTTTTTTTTGCTTGGATGCACATCTGCAGTCACAGGCAGAGATAGAAAATACTCAGTTGAATCTATCCCCCTGTGATTGGTCAGACTTCTCATTATTTGATGTGACACTGAGCCTCCTCCTCTACAGTCACCTGAGCAACACACATCCAAACAGTTTGCTATCCTGCTCCTCTGTTACCTACAGATTATAACAGGGCTTATTTGATATATTTTCCCTCTGCTTTCATTGAGCTAACTCATCAATTTCACCAGTGACCTGTTATGTTTTTAGCTACTGGATTTTCTAAATAGATAAAGGCCATTGGCCATGTTAAGAGTCAGGCGAGTGCTTTTTTGTTGTTTCCAAGAGTGTGTAGCCAAACCTTATTTTTTTTGTCCTAAACATAGGCCTGCCATTATATCATGAACCTTAATATGAATCTCACCTTTTCCCTCTGAGTTATGGCTTGCTTAAAATACTTCCTCAAGGAAATTGATTTAAACCAGTCTTCGACCTCATCTGTCAGTCTAGGAATAGCTGTCATCGGGCGAATCACCCCGGGTTTTGTCTAGAGTAAAAAAAAAACAACATTAGCTTGTTTCCACAGGCAGCTTTAAAATACACACCTCAAAAGGTTTGGGGGGGTTGTTTGCTTTTTCATAAAAGCTGTAGCAGCAGCTTTATTTAGGTAAAAGATTTTGTACCTTTTCAATATCTGTCAGTTTTCTCTCCTTATTGGCAGATGGGTGCAAGCTGCACAAAGATGCCTAAACAAAGAGAAAGCATTCAATGCCTGCTGGAAATATTGACAAAAGTCTGCATGGAAAACTGCATTCAAGTGTATAAATGACATCTCTTTATCGATTATCTTTTTTTTTCTTGCCGTCTACATTTACAGAATGAAAATAATGCTCTATGGATCAGATTAGATAAACAAGAAGAGCACTGAGTCGCTATGTATATAACAGTAATTTATTTAAAAAATGCAAAAGCAATTTTTTTTTTGAATACGTTGTTTAGTTAGAGCTACTGTACCTTTAACCATTCGTTCTCTTGTTTGTATAGACACTTTTAAGAAACAACCCACTCTTGTTTGTATAGACACTTTTAAGAAACAACCCACTTTTTCAAACTTGTTTTTTAGTTTAATACTGTGTTTACTGTTTTTGTATGTTGTTTAATTTATAGAAACTTCTTATAAATTTGTGCAGCACTTTGTGACCCTGGTCTGTGAAAAGTGCTATAGAAATAAAGTTTACTTACTTACTCACTTACTTAGTTTGGAATTTCTCCTTTATGCCACTCCTAGTGAAATGTAGTTAATGTTCCTATTGTATATTGAATTTAAGAAAGATTCTTTTTTGAATGTGAATTAAAATATGTTTCGTTAAATATCTGTAAATTTCCAAGAGGGATATTAATTTACTAGCTACATTTGACTTTAAAAGATAGAGATTGAAGTATAATGGAAGCTTCCTCTTAAAATATTTAATTTGAAACAAATATCGGAACATAAATCCCTTTATAATCACTGAAGTTAAATCTAAATAACAGGATTTGAAAGTAGGGGTTGCCTTTTCTACTGGTTTCTTTATGCACATGCTGCCAAAATAAATTTGCTCTCTTTGATTTTCTCACCAAATATGGAAATCTCTAAAGGAGCATATTTACCTGCTCTTTTTAATTTTATGCATCAAGCTTAGAAATTGGGGTTCTAACTGCACTTAAATTTAAAAAAAATTCTTTCAACATGCAGGCAGCATCCACCTTTCATGTTTTTATCAATATGCTTCCCAGTGGAAAAATATCCCTTAGGTGATAAAATGCTGACTTGACAGTCATAAATTCCTTAAACACTTTGGTGAAAATTCTAATGATGAAATATTGAAGCAGCAACTTTTAGCAGCTTTAACAGAAGCTCTGTTGGGATCAAGACCTTGATATGGCTGGAAAGGGAAAAAATGACAGCTACTCACGTATTTGGTTTCACGCCCCAAGGACTTTGAAAATGCGGGATTGTGCTGGAAATGACAAAGCAAAAAATGAAAGAAAAAGAAATCTAATAAAAAGAAAACAGTGCATTTCCACCTATCAATGTGGAACACTTTTATAAATTCAGTCACAACCATAAAAGCAAAAAAGGTGCTTTTATACTTAAGGTACTTAATCATCTTATTTTTTATATCATTATATGTTTATTTTTCTTTGTCTCATGTATTTCTCAAACAAATTGCCCACGGTGGGATAAAGAAAGAGTCTAATTCTGTAAGTCTAAGTTTATATTTAGAGTGTGTTAGGATATTTTCATCTCTAAAGCAAAGATGTATTTGCCTCAGTAAACTTATTTTTTGTCAGCCCTGATTTAGTCCAGTCTGGACAAGCAGCTTCTCTCAACCCACAGAAAACTGACATAAACTGGATGACTCTTTGAACTGATCGTGTTTCCTCTACAAACTTCATGAGCCTGCCTCCTTTGATAAAAAATTAAGAAATGTGTTTTTCTCACTGATGCAAATTTTATAGAATCAAAATTATCTTCAATCTCTCTTACTGCTAATGTTTAAGGACTGAGAATTTGTGTTTCTACAACTGACTGAAGGAGTTCTGGAAGTGTTTGTTTCTTAAAAACTTTTTTTTGTTGCTCAAACTCAAACTTATGGCTAATGCCTCTCCTGTCTGCATCCTGTTAGTCTACTGGCTGACAGCTGTTCAGCAGAAAGGGATTAACACGCTTCAGAAAGGACAGTAAAAGAAAACATGGGATATAACTCCTCCATTCCTTGAAGTAAGCCACTTTTGAACCCTAGACGGCATCTAATGTAGCTTGCCCGAGCTGTAGAGGAAAGCGACAAGACTGCTAATCTGATCCAGCATGAAGTTTTCACAAACACTGATGATTTAGGAGCAAACCCCTTATGTTGCTCCACTGTGTTTTATTTATTCCTATATCAGAGCGGGCCTTTACAGTAAATGACCTGTTGACAAGCTTTCTGGAGATGTGCATTTTAATTTTCAGCAGGATCAACACTCATTGTTAAAGCTGTCATCACCTGGAAATCTAACTTCTTCATCTTTAAAGGTGTGTGTTGGTGTTGGGCGTTAGTTAAAACCGGCCCGACAACCTGGAGTCTGAGAACAGCTGAGTTTTTTCTATGTCGTTCAAACCAGGAAAAGCCCTCATAGCCACGGCCTCCATCAAGCATGGCTTTGGTCCTTGATATTATTCGTACAAAGGTACCTCAAACTGTTGTGAGTTGCAAAAATAAACAAGCAAATGTTTTTAGTTTGCCTCCATGTGTGGACCATATTACAAAGAAGCTGTTAAGTTTATCGTTGATAGCAATGTTCAACTGACTCTCCTTGTAACCACTTATGTCTACATTTTGCATCCGAATGTTTCAGCATTGGGACAATGCCAGGTGAAGATGGCTTTAAAATCAGGGACTCACCTGCAAAGTCACTAAGTGTCGCTGTTTGTGTAGCTTTTTTCCATTGTGAAGGAGAGCAGGAAACTATAGTAAAGAAACTATGGCATCTTTTAATGTTACTAATGCTATCTCTCCATGTAATACTTACAGATTTTAGTCTTGTTTTGTTTTAAACCCCCTCATTTTGTTGCTCTACCATATGGTACTTTATAAACTGCTCTGCATGTTTTCGTTTATCTGAGCAAAGGACATATTGCATGAAGTGCTTCAGTATTGTTATATCTGTACATGAAGGCATACAGACACAAGTCAAATTGTTGTGTGAGAAAATAAAAAGATGGAATGAAAAGGGGGTCAGAATGAGCATTTTATTATTTTTCTCCCTTACAACGTTAAATTATACACTTCAATAACTATGCAGAAATAAGTAGAAATTTGTTGGAATAAGTTTATTTAATTACCCTTAATTTGAGCAGGAAAATAAAACGATCTGCCAATGGAATGAGTATGTCTAGCCATAATTTAAGATAATTAAGTATTATGAACTTGAAATAAGAAGCTGCAGTTGTTTTTTTTTTTCTTATTTTAAATGTAAATTATCTTATTACATTGGCAAAGTGTCTCACTTAACTGCTCAGTTCAAAAGAATATACACTTATTTTAAGAAAAATTGAATTACTTAGATTTCTGTTTTTTGCACTGTAGACAATTGCAGAGGGATTTTACTAAGTTATGACTCCTTCAAATAGAAGGAGAAAATAAACAGCAGATCCAACTTCTCAGACAACCAGAATGTTCTGTTAAAGTTGGCTGAGCTCTATTATCACCTCAGCTCCATCTGAGGCTGTTTGCCTCCATATTACCTGCTTCAATCCAGTAATTAATGCAGTAGAAGCATTGATGTAAAAACAGCCATACTTTCTGAATCCTTTCCACTGGTTTACACTGTGATATATAAACATATAATCCTTATTTTATTGGAAATAAATAAATACTTGATTTATTTTTCATAATATGAACAGCAACTTGTAAAATAAACTCCTAAAGTAATTATATTCACAAAGATATTATTTTACTGGTGACTTGTCCAGAGTGTACCACCCCTCCCACTGGATGTCTGCTGAAGGTAGGCCCCAGCCTCCTCCAACATTACAAGGACAAGGAATGTTATGAATGCATACCTGTATGCATTCATAACTTTTTATTAAGCCTTACAATTCGTAAATCAACTGGTAAAAAATGTGCTTTTGAAGGACTGCATGCTGACCTTTCCATATTCCAGTGATGAGTAGTAATGGTTATTTTTTATGTGAAAATAGACATTTAAAACAAATACCTAATTTAATAAACAGACACGATTTTGCACTGTTTTTTAGTTAATAAATTATTTCCTGGTCTAAATCCAGCAAAAAACTGTTTTAATTTCCTAATCTAATTCCCAAGACTTGAAACTCAACTGCTGGAGTTATTACAACCCATCATTTTCTGAATGAGGATTCAGTAACAAATCTTACCTCAAAATGCTTCTTGGTAGTCGATGACTTTGAGGTCTTCTGGCCACAGGATGTGTTGTAATAATACATTTAAGAAATAATTAGAGTAATTAACTTTCAACACTATGAACCATCATTTGTTGTAAAGAATGACTGAACTCACTGGTGGACCGGTGTTTGCAAGTATCTCATCAATAACTGCATAGAGTTCCTCTGACTTTTGCCGGAGTTCAGCAGGGGAGCACATCTGCAGACAGAACAGAAATATTAACACTTTTGTTGGAAGTATGATGTATGAATGCAATAAAAGATTTTTTTTCAGTCTTACCTCTTCATGGGTGTCTATATCAGATCTGTCCTGGGTGTTGCTATAATTACATTTTTCCTCTACCTCTTCATCTATAGCCTGTGAATACAAAGAAAGTTTCAATCGAAGAATTTTGTTTTCTTACGAAGTGTCAAATCCTTATAAATGGCACCTTTTCCTCCGCCATCATGTCCATATTCTTTACTTAAGATGTTAATGGAATTACGTAGTTGCATAAAAACTCACCATATCTGGTTTCCAAAACTCTGGCTGGACTTCTTCAAATTCATTTCTTAAAATGTGTTTTAAGAAATATATTTCTCCTAAAAGCCTAAAGACTTATCATTTCATAAGGAGAAAAAAATCTTTATAGACATTGACTGTCAACTCTAATTGTGTCAAATTAATAATAAAAGTAGCAGACTGTTTAAA
>NW_015150557.1:1246259-1246579 GCF_000732505.1 Cyprinodon variegatus
GAAAGTATAAAAGTTATTTCCCTCTGGGATTATTAAAGTATTTCTGATTCTGATTCTAAAATTTTATGAAGATGATATTGTGATCTTCTTCACTTCATTAAAAATCTTTCTTTTTGAAATAATCTCCAGAGGTTCCAGCGGAGTTCCTAGGACAGAGTCGGCTTTCTTTATTAGCTTGATGAGCTTATACAAGTCGTTTGCTCTGATGCTGTTACCCCAGCATCAGGAGCAGGAAGAGATCACACTCTGATAGTTATAGAGGATATGTAGCCTCATGCAAGGTTGTATAGTAACAAAGTTAAAATACTTTACTACTGTAC
>NW_015150557.1:1248054-1262005 GCF_000732505.1 Cyprinodon variegatus
AAAACTAGAAGAAATGTTTTATAAATGTTTTAAGACAAAAAAAAGAAATAAAGAATTAAGACCAGAGAGTTTGAAAAATGGTTCGAAAGAGCTAGTAAGGTTCTGCTTATTCTTTTAAGATTCAACAAAATTCTTCTGCAAAAGTTAGGTGTTTATTTGGGTTTAAGTAAAACAAAAATGGCAATAATAAAGAAAAAACTCAATTTTACAAAACCTTCATTAATAATCATGAACAAGGATGTTGACCTATGTTGCTTTTCTTAGATAATATTTGAGAATTATAAGGAAAAATACTTTGCATTTTTGAGAGGTGAGACTGTTGTAATGTGCAAATGCTTCAGACAGCACTGCTGAATAACAAACTGATAAATATATATCTTACAGAAAAAGGCTTGGGTATGTATAAAAATTAAGAAAAATGTTCTCATGGGAAACTGCAGAAAAAAGCCAGAGTGCAATTTTTACTACACCTCTTGTGAAGTGTCCAAAGAAAGTGTTACGTGGAAAGGACCGGATATTCAAATATTTGTTTAAAAAATACTACTGAACGTGTTCAGGAAATATTTAATCATAAATTATAAACTTTACAGGTTTGATTTAAACTTTCTTTTGCACTTCTACCAATATTATCATGTAAATTATTCCCACCGACACCTGGCAAATTTATTGGGGATTAAAACCGTCTTCTGGATGTTTAACAGGATAACTGGATGAATTAGAGGGATTAGAGTTAAATATGTGAACTCACTTGCTGGTCCAAGAGAATTGTGTTTGTTGGGATTGCAGCCAGTGATTTGTAGCTTGACTTAATCTTGTGTGCCTGCTGCTTAGGGGAAGGGAAAGAATAAAGCAGACAATGAATACAAATTAATCATTATAATTGCTGCTGCAGATTTCTGGCAGTTTATGCAAGAATATTCTTGTAAAATGTATGGAGATAAGAATCATTATGCATTTTAAACTTCTTGGAGCAGGTGTTTTAACTCACTTCTGAACAAAACAGCCCCTTTGCATCTCTCCTACCACCTTTTTCTTAATGTTCTGTTTAATGTTATCCCATATATCAGCCAAACACAAAGTAGCAGCTGTTGTGTGTGTATGGATGCTACATTTGTTTTGATTTTGATTTATTAAATGTATCATTTTATTCCACTTTAATACCTAAATAAAACCCTGTTCAGCCAACTTGCTTCAGAAGTCAACCAATAAATAAATAAGGCCCAACTCTATGTAATTAATATGAAAAACGTTGCTTTGTGAAGCTGGCAGTGGTTCGTAATCCTATGAGAATCTTGTGTCAACTCATCAATTGTCATTGACATAACAAACATAGCATTTGCAATTATGGGGAGGATGTTCATACGAAAGTATCAGAGGGTCATGACTGCTCTAGGCCTCCGTAGAAACAAACCCCAAAGCCTTGAAATAATATTTACAGCAAAAAGTTGCTCCACAAATCATTGATTTAGCTTAACTTGCATTCAGCCCTTCCTTTTTCTATCATATTCAGTTTTCCTTTTTCTATCACAATTATCTACCTTTGCTTGCTTGTCAGAGATAATTCAATATATGTTATTATTTGTTCGCAATGTGAAAGACTTTTAAAAGAAAAAATATAAGACAATATTCTATTTGCAAGATCTTGTGTGTTGGGCTTATTCATTGTTCCAGACAACAAGGGTGCTTTGCTGCCCAGATGGCTCATTACTGTAAATGTCCTTCAGTTTATGTTTTCTTAATAATGAGTCACAAAACCACTGACTCATTCATACAAAAAGTTATTAAGTTTCCCTGTTAAAATAAGTATAAAACAAAAAAAAATCAACTTCATCCACCAGCTTTTGAAGTCTAAATCCTATCGTGTTTTTTTTCTATTCCAAGGCAGATTCATATTAGAAATAACATGACTACCAGATGTGTTGTCTTCAGCACTAATGTGAAAATCTCTACCAATTGATAATCTATACCAGCAGCAATGGGTCATGTGACAAACACAAACAGAAATCTAAATACAGAGCACAACACTTGATATCCTAACACCAGATGACATGTCATTTTAACTACTGTGCGTGAGAGAACAGTGTGAGCCAGGAAAAGAAATAACATCACCAGTGCTTCAGACTCATGCTTGTGACAGACAAGGACACTACCTTTCTTTTTTTATCCTCCCTGCCTGAGCAGTCTGAAATCCCACTTCCTGGCCTTGGGGATGGCGTGGAGCATTGGGACCAGGAAGGTGAAGAGGTGAAGTCTCTGCTTGGTGGGGCAGGAGAGGGTGTAGGAGTGGCTGAATTGGTGGGGGATGACCAACCAGGAAAAGCTACTGTTTTGTAGCAAGAAGGAGATAGGTTGTGACCTTTCTGAAAAGTCTGAAGTGTGGAAACAGGGCGGCTCCCCTCTGACTTGTCACCCCCAGACTTTGTTGTTTGTTGCAAATCCAAGAGAGAGGAACCTGTTTCCAAAGGTGTATTTTGTTCAGGAGCGGGACGCAGAGGAGACGGGAAGCCAGGCTGAGATCTTAGCTGCTGAGACAGCCTTTGGAGCCTTGAGAGAGATGAATTTGGTGGGCAAGTCCATTTCAGAGGCACAGAGTTCTCACGCTCTTTAATAGATGTAGAGGTTGGGGGAATTACCTTTTTGGAGTTATTTGTATGGTCTGTGAGGAGCATGGTAGGGCTTAGCTTTTGCAGCTTGGAAATAAAGCTGTTGGTACAAGCCCTTGTGGCAGGTTTTTCATGCCGCACCATGGAAATGGATTTTAAACTTGGGAGCAGAGGTGGGAAGGTTTCAGGGATCGTGTTGCTTTTATTTAGTGGAGGTGAAATTACCTGCTCTCTCCTAAGTTGACTGCTTGTCACCTGAATTTGAGGACCTTCCATGAGGGGTTTGCTTGACTCTGCAGCTAGAGGTGAAGGGTGAAACATGCTGGGCTCCCAGTTAACACGGTTTCGACTGTCTACAGAGGTGGGCATAGAGAACCGGGAGGAAATCTCCAGGGGAACAGAGGCCACACTGGAGGCAGCTGAGCATGCATTGCAGACAGACAGAGTCACAGGGTTAACAGGCCAGCAGGGGGTGTAAGGCCTCTGCAGCCCAGAAGACAGCACAGGAAGACGACCTTTTCTAAGTATCGCAGTGAGGAGGGAGAGCCGGGTGAGAGGGGGGCGACGCCGGGAAGGGGGACTTTGCTGACAAGTGGAAGAGGACAGACTGTCACAGGATGAGAAACAGGACTGAGGAGTATGAATTAGACTTGAGCCAGGAGCAAGAACGTGCCTCCTGATCTGAACCACAGAAGGAGAGAAGACTCCAGAGCGGATAGATGAACACTGAGAAACAGTTCTGCTAAAAGAAGTAGGAGAAGCCACAGAGGACGGCTGCATGGAGTACCAACTCCGCTCTTTATCCAAGCCCTCTGAAAGAATGGACTCTCTGGAGGAAGAAGGGGTGGGGAAGAGGTCCGGAGAATTTATGGGACTAGTTCTGTCTTCTGACACAGACACTGTGTTTGCCATGTACCCCAAGCTATGTTCAGAATGCCCAGAGATATCGTAGCACTGCTGCCAGGAACTGCCCCTGCATTTATCAACAACTGTTTCCATAGAGACTGTCGCCGTGGCCTCATGCTTGGGTGTATTTTCAGAACGGGCACTGACTGAAGGAGACGACTTGGATCCACAGAAGCTTTCATGATCTGGTGGACTATACTAAAAAAAAATAGATTAGATAGATTTTATTTTCCAATTTTGTCTAAGAATGAATCTAATATAAGATAAGCTAAAACCTCTTGGACATGCAGAATAAAATGTCAGTTACAATTAATTTATACTTGCCTTACTTTCTTATAAATAATCTGTTTACTAAAGATTAAATCCTTAAGGTTCCAATTGAACACATTGTAGCAATATTTCTTCTGTAGATAACTAATTTTGAATGAATAATAAAATAATTCCTTTTCTTTTACTCATTTTGATGTACCTGAGGTTCTTGCTCCAGTTGGACAAGTTTCCGTACTCCTTCCTCATAAACGTCCTTGATAAAGACAATCTCCGCTTTGCAAATGTCTTCCTGTGACATGGCCTCTCCGGTTGTCCTCTCCTGGGACACAGCAATGCTCTGATCAGGGAGAGAGAAAAAACATCTATATGGACCAGCACTAGTGAAACCCGAGAAGAGCCGAGGTAAACTTCAGAGAGCGTCACTAAGCTTTAGGGTTGAGCCTGACTTTGCCACAACACAAGGGCCCAAGCTAATCAGCATGTCAGTCCAAATCCCATGTCTAGATATATGCAGTTCCCACCTCAGTCTGTAGAAATGGCTGTTTTGTTTGAGGCTCATTTATTGTTTTAACATCCTTAGAAAACACATTTCGATGTGACCTGATCATATATTATACCTGTTGTCTTCTAGGTCACTTCAAAATGCCCTTGACAGACCATTTGATCTGGCTACATCAACCTTTAATCCCTTGATAATTAAGTCCCAGACTCTTTAAAATGCTAATGTTTTAAAGAACCTTTGAGTGGAGAAGAATTGTGACAGAATGCCCCTAAAAACATATTAAATAATCTCACATACCTTTTTTTTATTTTGGTCATTTGAAAGGTCAGCTACCTAACAAAATTATGCAACATTAAGCTGATAAAAGCAAATTTGTGATTTTTGTTAAATATTTATCAGACGTCTACTACTTTAATAAAGATTTTCCTGAGATGAATAACAAGCTGAGATGTTTCCTCAAAAAATTAAAAGTTTTTATTAGATTCCTTCAGCACTATTAAGGTCCAAATTTTTTCACACCTCTAAAAGACTTAAGAGTAACCTTTATATATTACAAATATCTTTCTCCTGCCTTCTATCTGAATCTGAAATCTGAATGTGAAAAATATATTTGGATGGAAGCCGTAGATTAGGTTCATGGCAAACAGAACCTCCAGTCTCATGGAATGCTCCTCACCAAACATTACTCATTCAAATACTCTCATGCCAGCATTTGGAATGGTTTAAAAAAATGCATGCCTCCCACTGAGTAATTTATAAATAACTTTTTTTTTTGTCCAAATTCATATTTCTATTACATTGATTTATAGGCTCTTTGTATATGAGATATGCATTTACTATTAAAGATGTATATATGTATATAAAATGTTAACATTTATTTTTAAAAAATCTATTGGAGCTGAGTTTTTCAACGTGGGATTCACAAAGGTACTGCAGGGGATGTCATGAAGATTTTTATTCATAAGCTTGTGCCAGTTCACTTGCCACCATCTTCACTAATATCTTAATCAAGTCTGTGTGAGATTCCCTTATGCTTCAAAATGCTGCATCATCATCCTGGTCTCCTAGAAACACACTGGGCACAGGGTAAAATCAGTACAGGTCATTTCCCCTGACGGAATCACCTATAGGTTCCATGCAGTTTGCTCACCAAGCAAACAAGTCTGCAGGTGATGCAGTCAACCTGGGACCATATTTTATCCTGTACCCCTTTGAAAAACCACAATATACACCACGATCATGTTTGTGGACTTCAGCTCAGCCTTCAACATTGTCAGTCCTGAAGAGCACCAAGCTCATAATGCCTGCTTCAGCGGATCATCAGCAGAGACTCCTGCACATGGGGTGTGTTCTTCCCCCATGGTTCTCTCCGCACACAAATGACTACACTGCAATGGACTGCACCTGAATTTTGCAGACATGCCTAGTCATCGGTCATCCATGTCATGGTAACCACAAAACAGGCTTAGATCAGAAACAACCAGACTTTCGCTTAGTTTTCCTGAAAACATTTTGACACTTAGCATCACCATTGGCTCAAATGTTTTTATTTATGATGAAAATGACCCTAAAAACATAGAAATTCGTTCATTGGGAGCCTCTTGAATAACCATGAATCAGACAAATAAAAGGCCTATAGAATGAGAACTTCAGAATGAGAACTTCTAGGAAAAATAGAAAGTTTGTTGCTGGATGGCTTTCAATTGTAGGTTACCGTTAATTATTTTCAATCAATATCATACTATGGATTAAAAAATGTTAATTAATTCTATTACTTAAAAAATAAAAAGCTGCAAGATAAACTAATTATGATATTTACATTGTTCTTAATGAGTCTTGAAAAACTCATTTGAATTTTGTTCAAAATGTTGTTGCCCAATGTGCTTTTCTTTTCTAAAATCCGAGTAACTTCAAATAACAGAGCATTAGAAAAAGCAAAAAGACATTTTCAAAGATATCTGCCTTTGTGCTTTCACCTCAAGTAATTTAGACAGCTGAAGGCAATCTGCGATTTACAAAAGACCAAGGACAAAGAGGAAGAACACACTCTAATTTAAAGTGGCATAGTCATTTGACAGAGAATTCATACACTTGTGCTACAAAGCTCTTGCTGGTGACTTGACTGCAAATTTATAAGCGGAACTTGAGAATGCTATTTCTGAACTTTACTATGAATTCAGGAGGTTCTGGGTACAAAAACCTTATTATATATATATATATATAAATATATATATATATTTTTTTTTTTTATCTCGATGGATTCCTGAACCTCTTAAAGTATTTCTTGGTAGTTATTTCTAGTACACTGTGACTTTTGCCTTTGTATGAACCTTGTGTCATGCATTGTGTTAGATCTTCTGTGTAGGAGACATCATTCTCTTGATGTTCTTGTATACAAACTTAATTATGCTCTGGTCAGGGAAGTGCAAACATCAAGGAAGAACCCTGAACTTGATTCCTCTGAAGAATTCCTCAGTGAATTGATGGTTAAGATAGTGTTTCTTTAAAGCAGGCAGACTTTCTTGATGCTTAGATTTTCAACAGTGGGGTGTTCACAATTGAATAGCATTGTATAGCATTGCTTTTGGCAGAAAAAAATTTCTCTATCTGGAGCTATTTTTATGCTTACAGTTAGGCTTATCTTATCATTTTACAGTCATAAAACCAAGTCCAAAAATATATTAGACTTACAAAGAAAAGCACATTTGGTACACAAACCACAGAACCAAGACTTTTGTTGTTTGTTTGCATTTTTTTAAGAACAAACAAAACAACTATCCTCATTTATGTGTTTGATGAATTTAGTGCTATGCTCAATGTGACTTCCTAAAGGCTTACCAATCCTTGGGGGGTATAACATTGCAGTAATTTCATAAAGTAATAGGGTCATTCCCCCACCCTTTAGTAAAAAAAATGCTTTGAAGTCAACATCAGGGAGCCTGCAAGCTGACTTCAGGCATCCAGCACTGAGGTGCCATTCTGATGGCTATGTTGGATAAACATCTATTAGCAATCCTTCACCTTAGGGGGCCAACACCTGCCCTGTGGAAAGGTTATTTTTAATGTTGCAATGCACTTACATTATCTGTACATTTCCTTGTGCCCTGATAAAATAAAACGGAAAAAAAAAATTAAAAAGAAATTGTATGATGCTTGTTTCTGTTAATATCTAATTTCTGTTTTAAAATGTCATGCTTTTAAATGTTCACATGATTTGTAGCATTGCATCTAATTGGACTTCTGAGGTCACTTTTGAAAAATCTTTGATGTTCGAACCTCACATAGCCAGAGATATCTGAATATGGTTAAAATTTTCTCAATTTAAAATGGAATATCTCAACATTTGATTGGTGGATGATGCAACTGAGATGTAATTTTCGCACAAAAATGTACTTATTCTCAATATGATGCTTCAATACTTTTGGTGGAGGTTAACCAAGGTTTGGAAGTATGTTTCTGGAAAGGTTTTAGCCTTTACTCCGAAAGTTCACGTTTGAGGTCAAACAGTGGCCGTTTTTACAAAAAACTTCAAGAAGGGATTGAGCTATGTATTTTATTTTTGAAAAGGTCAAGGTTGACAAAAGTAACTCTGTCCTTTTGTCAACCTTGACTCAGCAGACTTGAATGGGGATAGCTGGCTAGCAGACTGAGGGAGGAATATAATGCTGACGTCTAAGATGGGTGAATAACAAAACAACGTCCAAAAACATGAAAAATACAGAGAAATATCTGTTACAAGAGAATGAAGATGACATGTATAAAAGTACTTAACCAGCCAACAACAAAATTGGTACAAAGTTTAATGCACTGAACTCTTAAACCATTATCGTTTTGAAAATGTAATGGCAAACAGAAAAAAATCCGGATCATATTTTAAGTGCCAAAACTCTAACAATAAGCTTATTTTGCTAATATTATGCAAATGCTTTGTAAAAGAGGCTACTGATCCTCAATTAGCTTCCCCTGGCTTGCACTCAGGGCTCCAATTCATTATGATGCTTTTTGTCTAGTTGGTGTGAGGACTCTCAGGAGGTCACTCAGATTGTTCTGCTTCAAGCTCACTCATCCATGATTTCTGCAATGGTTTGGGGTCATGCTGCAACAAGAGAGTAAAATTATCTTAAATGTCTAGGGTAGCTGAAGCATACTGAAGATATTTTTACTAAATTTAAGATGCTTAATCCCCCCTATAAAAAAAACCCCACAGTGTAAACCCAGCTGCACCAAACTTTACTCTTACAAAAGTAAAATCATGTAAGCATGGTGCCAAACCAGGTGCTTTATATTCATTTTTAGACATACATAAGTGCTGATTATCTCAGACTGGAGTGTAGCTGCTCAGCCATGGGAACCCAGTTCATAAAGCTTTTTTGGTATAGTTCTAGAGCTGATTTAAAGCACAAATGAAGTTTGCAGGTTTGTAGTTACTGACTCTGAGAACATTCTTGAGCTCTCTGAGCATTATGCACCCAGCATCCCCTGACACGTTTCTGTGATCTTATGTAGCAAACCATTTAATAAGACAATTCTTGCTGTCTCCAGTTGCTGGAAATTTGTATTATATCTATTTAGCTGTTGATAGGTTGCACATTATCAAAGCAAAAGCCTAAAAATTCATTGGGGTTCTAAAAGGAATGCATTCTTTCACAAACTGTGGAAGAAGTCAGTGCACCTAGATACTGAGTGTTTACAACTGTAGTCATGCAACTGAAAGGAACATCTGGGCATGATGATATGGAGGAATGAGTTAATGCTTTTAGCAATAAAATGTGTAAGTATATTCCTACAACTCTTTTTATTTAATGGGTGTGACACAATTGGCATATCAAAAGATTCTGCAGTAGGTAAATTTATTCTTCCCATTTTTCCCTAAAGATGAGGTATAAACGGAGGTGCCTTTCTACAACGCTATAGGAAAGTGAGATTGATTACTCCCCCTTAGCAAAGAAATTTAATCCTGAAGCTCCTTACATGATTAATCACTTCAGAGGAAAATCTTTTCACACAGGTGACAGTTGCAGAAATAGATTTTCTGCCTCATGAACCTTTTTGGGTTGGAGCATTATTTTTCTATTTTCAGAAAAATATCAGCCCAGCATGTTTTGTGTTTTTTTTTTTTTTTTTTTTTTTTTGTAATCTGCTTGCTGAAAAGCAGCATGTTAATAATTATTTTGATCACCTTCATACTTTGGCAGCGAGGACTTGGATCACCGCCATCTGGATCTGCCCACAGCAAAACGAGCGTAGCAAACCGCAGCACTGTTTCTCTGTATTTCTTTCAATCTAAGTTGAGCTCTGTAGTGATGTATGTGCAAAAAACAACAACTTAAATTTTAAAAATTTTGCTGATCACTCTTTTGAACCTGAACAGTTGAATAACAGGTTCTAAAACAAGTCTTCTAAAGTCTTACTTTGTTACCCTTTAGGTCTGCACTGCTGCAGCTTCTGTACCTTATCTGATTTTCCTTTTAGGGTTTCAGACCTCTCATCCTTGGCAAGAATGCTTTCAACTGGAAGCTTGTGCACCAGAGGCACAAAGGTGAAAACTGCAGGCTTAGCGGGCATCCCTGTTGAAACCTGCAAACGCAAGAACAAAAAAAATATTTAATTATTAGTTTTACTGAGACTAACACAAAATTTCAACTTGCAATTAATGCTGACTGCAATACAATAGATGTTCTTGCCATTACGAAAGTTTCCGGACAGGTTAAGGTTGAGGGTTATGTAACTATTCCTTACTGCTGATGATCTATCATTGCTTAGATACACACACCCTCAACACACCGCACCCACAAACACTTGAGTTAATTAAGAACTATGCGGTTCAAAGCTATGACACACCCAGATTCAGGGAAAGGATTTAACTGAGGTCAAATCAATTCATGTTCTCCTCAAGCCAAGTTTTAAAATAAAAAATGAACATTCAAATTTAAATTAAAAATCCATGTACTTCTTTGCTGTCATTTGATTAAGTAATTGGAAGTGTTTTTAAACTGAAACACTGTGAAGAAAAGGGTGAAAGAAGTTGTTTTTTGGTACGTATGAGTTTAATGTGACAGAATCTTTACCGATACACCATTTTTATCCTTAATGCCAAAAAACAAAATTAAAGATAAATACAAACACACCGTGTTAAAGATGAGGAAGTACAGTCAAGTATAAAAAAGTAATAAAAGTACTGGTCCAAATAGTAGGCTGTAAAGACTGTATTCCCTTAGGACTTTTATAGGTCATTCCATCCCCACGTGAAAATACTCCATATCAGAATAATCAATACTCAAAAACAGATATTCTTAGATAAATATTTATGTCACAATCGATAGAAATGGAGTAGCTCAGGATCGAATGTGAAAGCCTCTTCTGAATAAGTGCTGAAAAATGGCCAGCAAGTCTACAAAATCGCCTTGTTTGCCTCTTCAGTCAAATTAGCAGCTTTGCCTGAAGCTTACAGAAGCTGACCAGAAACTAATAAGAGCCTCTGGCAACCTACCCTGATTGAAGTTCATCAGCATGATAGAAAAATTAGCAAAAAAACAGAAAGTGAAAAAGACTCTTGATGAATGCATTTGTATGGACCACATATGTTTTTTCCTCCAGTACATTAACACCACAAATGTTTCTATTTTTGCTACAGAGGAAGGATTCTTAACTATAATTTTATTCCAAATGGGTCCTAGCTTGCCTACTAATTTTTGGTTTTGGACTAATTAGGACTTAATTATGATTAAATAGAACACTATGCTTTCAAACATGTTGCCCTCTCTTCAACTCAAGTATTTTTATGTTTTGAGGAAATTGCATAGTCTTATGTGCACAAGGCTGAGGGAGTATTTTGTCTTTGTCATGATGCTAATTGTAGTGAAGTTGTATAATATTGTAAAATACTTTATTGGCTATTGTATATTTATTGTATATTGTATATTGAGTGTTTCTAACATTCAATATACAAGTCAGTCAAGAGAGGTTCTTTAAAAAATTATATATAAAAATAAAACAAAGCTACAAATTATTCTAAAAGAACAAGTCATTTGACTGGTCTGCTAACAATGTTCCCCTTTCTGTAAAGTTATAAAACCAAACTCTTCAGAATAAGTCAGACAAAACAAATGTTTTAAAAACTTTAGGATCTGCAAAAAAAGAGAAAAAATACAGGCAAAAACTTGTGGCATTGGAAATGGAATTAAAATTTCAAAAACCATATTTGAGTTGCCTATAGCGAATATTTATATGCAAAATTCAGAAGTAATTGTAGTAGTTTGAAAGTAAAGTAAAGTAAAAATAATAAAACCTTTATGTATCTAAAATTCCCATTTTGTGGGTGGACCCTGAGATAGACCAGAGTAATTGAACAGAGATTCCTATTATGTTAAATGAATAGCAGCAATTTTTTCCAGTTTGCATTAAATGTATTACACAAAAAGGAAGCATCAGGTAAATAAGTGTCATTGTATATACATGCGTATGGGGGTTTTCCTATCCTGTAACATATAAATGGCTGCTTTTGTGGGACACTGGCAGAGCTCCCATGGTTTCAAGACATAAGCGGAATGCTGAAAATGCAAAACCTGTTGCACACTATACTAATCAAGTGTATTGACAGCAACAAGTAGCCCAACTGTAACCGTTAGCCTCTCATTTCTTTACCACACACTTCTTGTGCTTGTCATAGATTAAATGCATGGTTCAGTTTCAAATATTAATTAAATTTTTTTATTTAGCTTCACATCAATAAATTCTGTTTCAATTTGGTGAACTTCACTTTCAAACTATTGAATATTGCATCTACAGATGTGCATTTCAAATTTAAGTTTCTGATTGTAGAGGTTTCTGCCCATAGGAAAAACTCAACTCATTTCAAAGTGAAAATAAAGCCGAAAAAACAGTCATGAATGTTTTTCATAAAACCTGAAAGTTATACTTTATTTGATTCCTTACACTATACCCATCAATTTAATAGTGTCTTTGACCCAAGAAGACAAAGTTCCTTCTTTCCTTTCAAAGAAAGGAATTAAATCATTTTATTCAGTCATCTTGACAGGTTATATACTCCGAAATAGATCTGTTCCATCAAATTCTGACTTTTCACATTTAGAATCCATACGATTCCCACATCCAAAGCAAAATAAATAGTTTAGAAAACTTTCTCTTGTTTTCTTATAAATTCTGGACAACCCTTGTTTCATTGTAGGGCATCTTGGGTTATTCAAGCATCATATTGATTAAAATATAATGAAAAAATAATATGTCTCACTTAAAAAGTACTGATATATTTATTAGCAGAGCAAATAAAAGTACTGCATTTCAAAGTTAGCTGATAAAAAAAAAATTGTGTTTTTTTTATAATTACTTTTTTTCAGGAAAAACGTATGCAATGTACTATAACATGTTTACAATACATTTTCTTATAACAGAGATGAATGGCTTCGCTGACGTAGTTTTTTTATCCAGAAGATCTGTTTTTAGGGTCAAACTATGCAAATATTCTAAAGCCTGCAAGAAACTGCTCTGAGCATTATTAGAACATCAGAGATTCACAATCATTGGGCAACTTTTTATTCATGTTTGCAGTTCCAGGGGCTTTTTTCTGCTTTATTAAACAATAAGATCTTATATTTTCAAACTATTATTTTGCTTTGAAGCTGATTTTCCTATTTTCAAATAATATTGTTACTTTGAAGGTCCACCCACTAGAGCCATTTCAGGGAGCATTCTTTATTTTTATGCAATTTAATTCAGTCCTTTTGAAGTTGAGCTTTTAGCCCAATTGTCTTTCAGTTAGAGCTTGTTATCCAAGACAGTCAAATTGTTATACTACTTTGGTTCAGAAACCCCAATAATACCAAGTAAAACCTTATGTCAACCTCTACACCGACAATACAAGGATCCCATTTTACTAAATTAGAAAATTATCTTTCAGTTTTATGTGGAATTATTTGTTTGCATGTCCAAACAATGGAATGGGGAGTGTGGGTCCATAGTAAAAAATAGGCTTAGGATCTACTGTAAGGTTTAACATTATGTGCATTGCATGATTTTGAATGAATTAATCATTAAAGAATGAATAACTTTATTTCAGACAATCAATTGCAAATTTAGAGTATACAAACAACTAGTGGCTAGCTAGCTCAAGTGGTAAGTCACCCATCCTGCAAACAAGAGGCTTGGGTTTGTATCCCAGCTCGGGGGAATGAACTGCCAGTGTGGGTCTTTAGGCAAGACCCTTCACTGCTTTGGGGAGTGGTGGCTAGTGGTTAGGGCGTTGCACTTGGAAGGTTCTGAGTTCAAGCCTCACTGCCACAGACTGCCACTCTGGGTCCCTGAGCAAAGACCTTTAACCCCACACTGCTACCAAGGTGTCGCACAATGGCAGCCCATGGGTTAAAAGGTAAAGAGTTAATTTCCCTCTGTACTTGTTACAGTGTAAGGACAACAAAACAATGGAGAAAAAAAACACTATTTATGAGTAATTACATTACAAGTTTTTTTTTAAGTCTGAAAAGAGCTAAAAAGAAGTGAAACTTTCTTTTAACAGTTCTTAACATTAACAATCATCCCAATTCCTACTTAACATCTGAGTCTGTACTCCAAAAGTCCATTAAAACATGAAACAAATAAGAAAAGAGAATAATTAGTCACTAGTATTCTAATATACTAATAAACCCAGAGAAAG
>NW_015150557.1:1262015-1266639 GCF_000732505.1 Cyprinodon variegatus
GAAGTATTTGTACTTCGTTACTTCCCATCTCTGTATGCAGACGATGTGGCTTGTGAACCACACTTTAACATCCCCTATCCAACCTAATTCTCTGATACACATGCTGATTCCACAGAAAGAAATACTTTCATAATAAATTCCCATCATATTTTGATTTATAGCAGGTAGCAATGTCTCAGATTTTTGAATTGCAAATGGAAAAGTGCAATTTTTGTGTCTCTAATGGTATAAAAATGAAAGTAAGTCTTTATTTTAGAAAATACTTTATAAAGTACAGATCATGAAAAACCTTAATACTGTAAAACGTAAATGTATTTGGTTACTGTACACTCCTCACTCTTTGAAAGGTTTGTAATGCACAATTTTTTATATTCAAAAATGACTCCACTGAATATTTTGTACTTATAGACTGTTGTTTTTAAGAACACCTCAAGTTAATACCGTATATATGCTCATGAATAGTTCTCTAATGGAAACTGAAACTTACAAATGGTGTTGCACAAGAATAATAAGAAGGTGAGACTGGGCAGGATAACAGGCAGACTTGATGGAGAAACAGAGAGCAGGGGATTGGATAGAGTTGGAGAATGACAAATAACCTGAGGAGTTATCAGGGGAAATGTGGAGCTATTGAGGTAGAGGGAAGGCCGTGCAGCTGAATGATAGACCAGTTAACACAAGGAAGCTGAACCACAGAACATATAGACAATTGACAAAGGGGAAAAGGGAATTACTAAACTGAATAAAAACAATAAAATACACAACAAACAACACAAGAAAGCTCATACAAGAAACAAACTACAAGGGCAAAACCTGGTAGATCATAAAATAAACTAGGAAATTAGAAAACAAAAACAGAAATACAATGCATAAAAATAAAGATGAAACTAGACCCTATTTATTTCATACTATTCTTTTGAAAATTTAGTGGAAGTTTTTATAAAGGAATTAACTTACTTTAATCTGATCAAATTTTGCATTAAGGAACAGTGATTAAATATCTTTCTTTTTGTTATTCAAACCATAAGAGCTCTATCATCATTATTATGTTTTGATAAGGAGAGTGAACTGACCCAGAGATTACATCCTCCATCAATGGAAATGAGATGGGTTTTTTATTAATAAGAAAAGCTTAATTTTAACAACTATAAGTTTTGAGAAATTCTATAACTACTTATCTTCATAACTGATTAGATCTATGACCTACCAGGATGCAATAAAGGGATATCCAGTGGCTAAATGTGAGTTTGATTTGTTTGTGTATATACTGTATAATGCAGTGAAACAACCAATCAGTTTATCCATTTGATTTAACAGATGTCATTAAGTCAGACACACACTCTAAAAATTTATGTTGGGATTAATGGCATTATATAATAACATTGTTAATAACTGCAACAGTTTTTTATTGAAAAAGTAATCTAATTACATTTTAAACATAGGTAATGCCGCTATTTACTTAAAATCTAAAATAGCATGTCAACTCAGTCAAGCAAATTGTTGTCTTAAGTGTACTCTCTCTGCTGTGGGGAGACATTTTACTCCTCTGCACAAGCAGGGAGCTGAAATAGACATACATGATGCAGATTGCTGTATGGAGCTGATAGAGGCATACATGACCCCGACTGGATTAGGAGCCACTAATTGGATTGATGTTAAGCATGTCTTTACACAGGCTCTTTCCAAACACCTGGAATTGCAGCTCCTACCTCCTGTTCCTAGCTCCTATCCCATTACATAAGAACACTTCCCAGGCTGGGAAAGGAACTCCGGGTAGAAAATCTTAATAATATCAGATCATAAAATGTTATTAATTCTCAAACAACATCAGTCTCCTCACTATTACTTCATTAAAAAAATAATCTGTCACTCCTTTAATTTTTTTTTATAATCATTGTTTTTTTCAAATACTCATCCAGATAAATCCACAGTTTTACTTTATGCACTGAGATACAAAGCAGGACCTTTTGAAATCCTACTTCCTTGTTTTGTTTTTCGTGCCTGATCTTAAAAACCAAGTACTCTGTTAAAGTCACTTGTCATCTGCTCTTTCTTAATTTAAAGATAACTAATAAAATCTTTAAATTAACTTTTAGTTTCTAAATATTTCAATAATTGTTGATTTGTTTAATCTAAATCCAAGAATGTGTCCTTTATAGTAAAACTATCCACTTTCTTGACAATTACAATTTTGGCCCTTAGAAAAAATTAGAAAAGCTGTCTCCATCTGTCAAAAGTAATTCATACATTGGGAATACCTTAGATATATATTTTTTTGTTATTTTCTAGTTTTTTTAGTAACTATGCCACACTTGACAGCTTAAGAAAAAAATCAGGTGATTAGTTCTGACCTTAGATGAACATACTTTATTTGATCAGCTTCCTTAGTTCATTCATAGGTTCTTTCATAGGAAAAATAATTATTGGTATTTTATCAGTTAAAAGACCTATTGTATTTGTACCCCACTAAGAAATGCCTCTTCAGTGTAGTTAATACAAATGTTATGAAATAAAGTAACATTAGTACTAATAATTTTGGTTTGATGATTATTTACCAGATTCAAACTTCTGCTCAAAATCTGAGGGGATTTTGATTCAATCAAAATTGAAATCTCTACATATGAACTACCTTTTCCTTTGAAGTAATCAATCAACAAGATATTCACATCTCTCTCTGAAATGTTCTAATCTGGAGCCTGGTGTTTTGTTTATACAAGTTCCAAAAATTTTCCTTGAATTTTTCTTTTTTATTTCATCAAAAGCAAATAATATGCATTGTTTTTTAAATCTCAAGGAACTTCAGACAGACAATGCAAACACCCACTTTTGTCCTTTACTTTAATTATACAAACAAGATCCTACCGTTCCATTCCATCCAACATTTATAGATATATTTTACCATGTTTCAGACAATACTTGAAAGCAGCTTTTTCAGATATTCATGCATTTTATGTACATTTGTATGAAAACTTCTGGAGTTAAGTAAAGTGCAAACTTTTCTTAATGCACAGAACAATTAAATTGTCTATCTGTATTATATTTTGTTTAACAAATAACTATTTGGATTAATGTTTTTTTCATAGTCATGTATTCTGTGAAAAAAACAAACATTTAAACTGATTCTGTTGCTGGTATTATCTTGAAATATTTATTATCAAAGGGAGGGATGAAGTTGAAGAAAAATACAGGAAAGACAAATAAATCATGTTTTATTTTGTCTATTTCCTTCTCTGTCCTTTTATGTTTCTCGAGAAAAGCATTATATCTATCCATCATTTCATGACCCTGGGTTCCTGTCTTAGCATATGGGCTGACTCCCATTCAGCGATCTGCAGTGTTGACTCCAGATCAATCTCCTCCTCTGGAAGGTTAATATGAACTCAGCCAGTCCAACTGCAGCAGCTTGGGGGTTATCAAACACCTTCACTTAAATTCTCTGAAAAACTTTCAGTCTTGCTGGAGATAAAATCTATACCGTTACTTGACTTTCTTTTCATTACAGTAGGTTCTTTGCTCATGTCTTTATATTTTGCATGTTCCTTAGAAACAGAATCCTTCGATCATTTACCTGTACAATTTTTACTCTTAGTACAGCATACAGCACTTGGTTTTATGGCATATGATTGAAATCCAACAAGAATAGCTCTGGGGCCTTCCCTTGTTCTAGGGAAGCAACGGGTGCAGCCTCTCCACATCCAATTCATCCGTCACTTCCAGTTTTTTGTGAATCACTCTGTTCACAAAATCAATTGTGTTATTTCCTTCACAGTTTTCTGGCACTGAGCAAATTCACATGTTGTTTCTCTAGGCTTGACTTTCAATTCCTCACAACTGATTTCTAATTTTCTTTGCATTTGGAGTACATATGTGACGATGGTGACGATTGACGATGTGGCAACCTCTGTTATTTCCTCTTGATTGTTCTCCATTTGTTTTTGTCATTTTCCTGTTGTTTGCTTTTCTTTTTCTGCTTGGATACGTTGTCATATATTGTCACTACTCTTATTCCCCACTCTGTTTCCAATGATTTTCCATCTTTTAATCTGTTTAATCCAGAGTTAAAACCATTTTCATTTAGTTTTTTGCTTTAACAGATTGCCAAATGGTAACAGATAGGCATGAAATGGGACAATGGCCACAAGAAAAAATTCACTGGGTGTCATCTTGGTATTATAATAAAGTGAAATAAAGAGAGAACAATAATGTCAATAAATCAAAAGACTGAGAATACGATTTGGCAGTACAACATAGCATTATTTTGTCTGAAACTAAACATTAGTCTCTTGCTAAATGGTTTTGTCTGCAAAGATTGACCCATGCAACAAATCTATAAGAGCCCCTTCTTCAATAACCCTGGACAACAGGTGTTTAGCTGAAATGATCCCTCCAGTCCAGTATACAGGCTAAAAATAAAGCCCAGCAGGTAAAGCACGAAAAACATTAACTCACAAACAGAATCAGCCACAGGTTCTTCATACTGTGGGCTGTGTCTATTAGTGTCTAATGTGAAGGGAATCTTCACCCTTTGAAGCTTTCCTCCAGCTTTCAATTCTTTTTCCACAACTTGACTTTTTCTCACAAAATGTTTATCATGTTGTCAATGCAACAGAGACTTATATATATA
>NW_015150557.1:1266825-1273100 GCF_000732505.1 Cyprinodon variegatus
GAGAGAGAGAGAGAGAGAGAGAGAGAGAGAGAGAGAGAGAGAGAGAGAGAGACACTGTGTCTGTCACTGTTGTGTCCAGAGGCTGGAGGCGCTCCCAGGAGACAGGTCAGTGTACAACTAGAAACATGGAAGAGGCCGTAGGAGACCAACAGCCCTGCACCAGAACTGCTATCTTCAACCTTGTAGGAGTAAAAGAAGGAGCACTGCCAAAGCTCTAATAAAAACACCTCTAGGAGGCCGCAAATGTGCATGTGTCTGCACAAATGGTTTGAAACCAACTCCACAAGAATGGTACGAGGGCCCAAAGTCAGATGGGCTTGTGCTCCAAGCCAAACACTGTGCACGAGGCTTCAGATTTCCCACGGGACCCTCAGGATTGGCAAATTCACCACTGGGGCTCTCTGCTCTTCATAGATGACAGTAGGTTCCTCCTGAGCACATGTGACAGATATGACATAGTCTGGAGACCCTAGGAGCCTGCAACATCAATCATCATGACCAGTAAGTAATGGTTTATGATGGCATTTCTTCAGAAGACAGTACACTCCTCCATGTGCTCGCCAGAGGTAGCCATGACTGCCATTATGTAAAGATATAAGATCCTCAGACTTCTTGTGAGACCCATTGTGAGACCATATGCTCACAAGGGGTGAGCATATGGCCCTTGGTTCCTCCTAATGCAGAGCAATGCTAGACCCCGTGGGGCTGGAGTGTGTCTGCAGTTCCTGCAAGTTGAAAGCATTGAAACTATGGACCGGCCTGCTCGTTACCCAAACCTGAAAGCGACTGAGCACATCTGGGACATCATGTCTCAATCCAACCACCATCATGTTTCACCACAGACTGTCCAGGAGTTGGCGGATTCTTTAGTCCATATCTGGGAGGAGATCTATCAAAAGACTACCTGCCACCTTATCAGTAGCAAGCCCAGGCATTTTAGGGAGATAATACAGGAAAGTGGAGACCACACACAAAACTGAACCCCATTTTGACATGTTTTATAAACATTACATTAAAGTTGGAACAGCTTGCAGTGTGTTTTTCCACTTTAATTAATTCATTCAGATCTCAGATGTGTTATTTGAATGTTCTTCTTTGTTTATATATGTATATATATATATATACATATATATATCAGTGCCTCCAAATCCGAGACCATGGCCTTGAGCCGGATAAGGGTAGAGTGCCTTCTACTGTTTGGGGAGGATGTACTGCCTACTATTGGAGGAGTTTTCTTGGGGTCTTGTTCACGAATGAGGGAAAGATGGGGCTGGAAATCGACAGGCGGATTGGTGCGGCATCTATTGTGGAGCGGGTGCTGTAACAGTCCATTGTGGTAAAGAGAGAGCTGAGCCAAAAAGCAAAGCTCTTGATTTATCAGTCGATCTATGTTCCTACCCTTATCTATGGCCATGAGATTTGGGTCATGAACGAAAGAACGAGATCCTGGATACAAGCAGCCAAATGGGTTTTCTCTGTAGTGTCTTTTGGGTCTCCCTTAATGATAGGGTGAGGAGTTCAGTCGTTAGGGGAAGACTGAGAGTAGAGCCGCTGCTATGTAGCCATTGTTCGAGAATCTAGCCCTTCCCACTTCTAAATTCCTCTTGGGCTCAAAGTTCGAAACCAACCTTGGTTTGACTTTGAACTTACTGAGTATTTCTCTTTGTTATAGTTCTTCTAAAGTCTTCCTGGTTGGGTGGAAATAATCCTCTCACTTCTGCAAATTATCTCCTTCCCAAAGTCACACCATTTTTCAACAAATGATTTAGATAGCCAAGGAGCCAGGGACAATTTTATGGCATTGTTCATTATTGTTCATTGGGCTATAGGAAAATTGCTAAGACCTCCACATATACTTAAGAACCAGAGCCATATATTTATTTGACACCATCAAAGAACTTATCCTTACAAGGGTGACACAAAAATCCATTGTCCACACTCCTATATAAATTCTAACATGCTTTATTAGTAGGCTCTGGCAGATGATTAATCATTACACAATTCTAGGACTATATATACTAGCACTCTAACCCAAACTGAAGACCAAACAGCCTGTTCCACTGCTTAAGATGAAATTACTAGGTGTATTTTAAACTTGAACAAAGAACAAAAAAATCTTTTACCTTCTCTTAATGCATGCGGCTGACCTTTAAAAATTGTTTCTTACTCACTACTTCCCAGAGTCAAACTGTATCTTGTGCACACACCCTGGCTTTCCTTCTTTTATTCCATTTAACAAGAACCTCGGCCTTTCCTTCAACTGCCTAACACCAGGCACAATTGAATCTAGTTCCCTAAATCTTTATCTGAAAAGTACTGGACTTGGGTTGCTACACTTAAGAATAAGAAACACATTACTTCAGTCCTTGGGTGGTGAAATTGGTTGGAATCTTCTTTCCCATTCCATCTTAGGTCTTACTCTTCAATCTTTAGAACCACTGGCCAAGCTTAAAACTACACTAAATAACAACGCTGTCTTGATCCATCAAATATTGATTATGGACTAAATAGCAACAAGAACTGGAACTTTAGTTTCATCTCTCTCATCTCAGGGAATGTCTTCTTTGTTGATGCAAGTTCCAACACTGGTCTGTTCTTTTCCTCCAAGGATGAAGAACTGAGCACTTAAAGAAGGGCTCAGTATTAATCCTACTCCTCAGCCCACTCCCTCTCTCTCTTTCTTCCTCTCAAAGGGAGTTCATACAGGCAAGTGGAGGCGGCATACCCTACTGAGCCTCACTGTGACCTGTTTTAAGGAAATTACATCAAAGCTGGATCAGACTGCAGTGTATTTTTGCACTTTAATATTGTGTGATCCCTTTATTGTTGTATCGTGTGTACATACACACTTGTGTATATATTTATATAGAAGAGGATTTCAAATGTTGATGTCATGATTTGTAAATAGGAAAATACTACAATCTAGTGGTAAAAAGAGTTAAAGATTGACATCAATAATTATTTCATTCAACTGAGTACCTGAAAGCATATTTTCTATCTTTGAGGTGAAAAAAAATTATTACAAGGCCAGCATTTGAACAGTCATAAGGGTCTTAAACTGATAAAACTAACTAATCAGCATTATCAGCATATCTGATGCTGGAGATAAATTTTAGAACTTTTTACTGGCACTGAATAATTATAAAATACACAGGACAAACAGTGAATATATCGGAAATTTTTCTTACATAACATTACTGTATTCCTCAGACATCAAAATCTTTCTTTTTAAAAGCAGCATTTGAACATGTGGCCATGTTTATATCAACACTATGTTGCATCTGTTATTGCATTCTATTTAAGATCCAGTAGTTTTGTGATACATGTTGCTCATCTAATTTAAAGGGCGGAAGTAAACATAGTCTTAGATTAAAATATTAATGTATTTAAAATGACACATCCATTTCTGGCAGTGTGATCTCAATCAAAAAAGAAAACAATAGAAGCCAAGCAGGCTTATAATAGGAAGCGGAATAATCAAGGGAATTGTCTTCTCCGTATTTGCATCATCTAATAAATTAGACAAGAAAATACATAATTAAACTGATATCTTGCAACTGTTTTTTGACTACTGGTTAATCTACCCGCCTAAATGTCATGAGATTTATCTGTTTGTATCCATAATAACGCAATAAATTATTGACAACTACCTTATTAAATAAACCATTTCTGCTCTACCTATTCATTGTATGACCTCTAATATAATTCCCTTATGTGGCACTACATGATTGGAATATATCAATGCATTCGCTACATACTGCTTAAACTTGTGGAGACAGATATGAAACAAACATTAGAAATGGGTTTGTGGCAGAAAGCAGCCATCATAATGAAAGTATTTACAGATCATAAGAAATTATTACATTGTTTCCTTTATTTGCCTTGAGATTTATTTTACAGACTTAAAACTATTTAGAGCTAACAAAATACAGCTATTATTTAAAATTGTACACCATCTCTCAATTTAAGGAATTAACAAATAAGTCTAACTTGGGTCATCAAAGAATGTATAATCTTCTTAAAAGTGAAAGAAATACCATACTACACAAACAAAATTTTTATTTGTTAGATAAAGATTAAACGTACTCAATATATACAAATCTTAAAGATTAATCATGTATTTATGTGATATTGATCATATGAAGGCATTTTATTGCAATTTATGAAAGGAGTAAAAGAGGTTTTTGACATGTTCAAAGAGATTAGTTTCTGAAATATGAAATAAAACCATACATTTCCCTATCATCCATCCACACATCAATCTAGCAAGTGTCCTATTAAAGATGGATTTTTTTGGACACTCAGAGACAACCGACACACAGCTGAACTCAGACACCAATAGCAACTCCAGGTAAGGTGAAAAAAGTGGGAAAAAAAGACCTTATTAAGTTACAGTACAAGCTATGAGAATGAGCAGAAGAATACTGCAGCTCTGTGTTTCTGCTACAGATGACGGTATAATTGGAAAGCACTGTAATACCTTTTTGTCAAGCTTAATGCTTTTTTTAAAAATTGATTTTGAAAGGTGTTTTTTCTAAAGACATCCATATTGGGGTCTGATCGGCAGTGGAACAAGACCAGAGTAAATATTAGGGCAACTTTAATCCAAATAAGTCAAGATGCTCCTTTCAAAATACCTTCAGTATTTATAATTTCTTACCCCAGGTAACATCACACTTCTAAACAAAAGTCCTGTGTGTCAGAGCAGTAAACTGCTGTGCTTGTTCAATGAATGCATGTGTCATTTCAACTTGTCGCCAGAGGGGGCAAACGTCTGCAAAATCTTCTGAACTTGAGCTACACTCCTTTAAGAAAGTTTTTCCCATAATGTCTGATTAGACTCTATTCATAAACACAATCCTCTAGTCATTCTTTCCCCCCCAAGCCCTAAAATCAGCAAATATCAAAACATCTTCAAAAGAACAATTTAGTCTAACTGCTACTGCAGAATGACAGGCATATCTCAGACCTCCCCTTTATCAGTAAATTATAGAAAAAGCTGTGTTTCAACCATTGAGTACCTTCCTTACACTTCAAAATCTTCCAGTCAGCCTTCCTTGCCCACCACAGTAAAGAGACTTTCCTTGTCAAGATGTTCTATGACATCCTAATAAATGGAGGGTGTGGAGGAACCACAGTACTGGTATTATTGAACCATAGTGCAGCATCCCAGACTGTTGATGACTAGATTTTGTTAGGTCCCCAGTAAAAGTGGACTGGCCTTTCTGGGAAAGAGCTGGACTAGCTTAAATGTACTGTAGGACAGAGGCATGTATGTAACTTTATATCAAAGACCAGAAATACCTCATGTGGTGTTCCCCAAAGGTTTGTATTTAGGCCACTTCTATTGAGTATCTAAATGTTCCCCATAACTCAGATTTTAATAAACATCTAAATCAGTTAAAATGCAGAACTGTTCACTATGAACCCAGTCCAGCTCCGGGAAAATGCATAAAAGTAATCAATGCATGGATGTGCCAACATTTTCTTTAGCCTAAAAATCCAACACCAAAACTGAACTAATATTTTTTTGGCCCAAAGGAAGGGTAATGAGCTTTCATTATTGCAGCTACAATTCACTGATCAGACTCAAAATCTGTGTGGGATGGATTAAAACCTGAACACTTAGATGTACACAGTGACTGTAGTAAACCTGAAGAAAGTTTTCAGGATTAAAGGACTACTATCTTAGAAGGATTATAAAAACTTACCCATGAGTTTATCTATAAATAGTTGATCACTGCAAAGGTGTCTTTACAGGACTGCCTAAAAAGATAATAATTCAACTGCAGTTGACGCCGAATGCTGTTGGATTAAAGATGTATGTTTATTAATGACCCAGACCATTCGGCTTTACTGGTTCAAGTATACTCAGCATACTCTGTATCGAAAAAGAGATGTAGAAGTAGTATTTGGTCCTTATGCTTTTCTTACTAACCCCAAGAATACTTTAGAAGCACTTAAACCCTAAGTTGCTTTAAAACAAACTTAAACCCCAATTTTTAGAGTTGCCTTTAATTGTTCTTTTTCAAATGTGAACTAAAACCTCATTAGATTAAGTTAGAAGTCCAACATTTTCTTTACCTTCCTCTGTCATCCATGTCCAATGTCTTTTTTCTGTTTGGCTTTCTTTCCTTAGGCCCTTTTTATATAAAGCACTTTAAAATATGTTGTTTCTGAAATATGCTGCACAAACAAATTTTGCTTTCCTTTGCTATATGATGTGCTCTCATGCACGTTTTTTAAAATCCATCTTCTCTTTCAATCATATGCCT
>NW_015150557.1:1273694-1281062 GCF_000732505.1 Cyprinodon variegatus
CTGCATGCATAATAAGGGATCGCTGTAGAATCTATGAGTAGATGCAATCAGCTGATTTTTCTTAGATAGGAAACTTATAACTAATCTGATTGTATTGTCTCTGTAAAGTGACAAAGAGTAAGAAAGAGGCATATAAATAAACTGAAGTAAACTGAATTGAATAATATTGGTGTAAGCAACTGAAAAATGTAGTTTCCATGTTAAGGCCTCATAAATAGGTGTAGATAAAAAATGATCTAAAAGGAGGAACCCGGTCTTAGAATAATTATTACCTGGTGCAATATCCTGCTGATAGTAACCTTTAGGAGTTGGGGAGATTAGAAGGACATATTGCGTTTTAGAAGTGGCTCAGTTGGCACTAAAAAGCCAAAAACAAATCCAGGATATATCCAATCCTGACTGCTACATCACCACTAAACTGAAGCACTGACATGAGGCAGAATAAATATACACGTTCATGCTATTTGGGAAAAAGACTGGCCCTTATTTGTGATGGATTTCAAGCAGGATTTTTACATACTGTTTTATTATATTTTTTTATGTGGTCATGTTATTACAAACCTGTTGTCTGTTCATCAGCTGAGGAACCAGAAGGAGTAAGTTTACCCTGTGGAAGACTGACCATGTGTTTCCCGCCAGTAAAGCGGTCCTAAAAATGAATCACTGTCAGTGCTGCCCAGATCATACCGTCCTCATGGGTCACATTTTAAAGCTGGTCTTGGTTCAGAGTGTTTCCTGTCGTTACTGTGTGAGTGTCTAGTTACTACTTCTGGCATGTTAGTCTAGCACAAGAAGCACGTCGTCCCTTTCACCCTCCGTGTGTAGATTTTTACAGTCACTCACATTAGGAGTCACCTTCCAGAAAGTGACGAATGAACTTTAATTAATCTAAAAAAAGAAAGGCTATTAAAGCACTTTCAAAGTGTGCCTACTGTTGTTCCTGCAGCCTGATGGTGCCTTTCTTTCTAAGCCCATTCCTACAAGTTGTGACAAAAGATTAACATTATTCTCCTGCTACCATCTGCGTTTGTTCTTGAATACTTATTTAATCACCACAATTAAATCCTTGCAAACTGTGAATGGCCCACACCACTGACCTTAAAATCAGTATCAAGATAGCTGTGCTCCATGCATGCATGAACAGTTGGGTGTGCTGGGAAGTAAAGAGTTTAATTACATACAAACTCATAGTCCCTCCCTTCAGACAAGGAAAGTGGGTGTAAATTTAAACCCCCGCCAGCTGCTACTGAACCCACGGGGTTCTATATCTGGACTATAAACAAATACTGAGATTATAAGTTTGCACCTTATGCAACAAATGACAACAGTAGAAACAGTAGAAAAATGTTCATATTTCAGTCAGTGTAATTTTCTGTGCAGTTTAAAAGTTTTTAACAAAAAGGGTTACGAAAATGAAAATTTGGAAGTATAGATATCAGATTTATATCACTATTTTGCTCATTCGTACTTTGATGCCAATTATAACTGCATTTCTAAGAACAACTGAAACTATATATAAAGCGATTTTCCACTTCATTCCAGGTTAGAAGCCTAGTCAAGTATCAAGTGTTTGTCTCTGTAGTGTCCATGTGTTTATATGTGTATGCCTAGAGGGTGGTAACACGTAGTAGGGGGCTGAGCGAGAAAGAGGCATCAAGCTGTTGTTACATAAAATCAAAACCTAAATAGATTTCACATTCATGCTGTATTTTGCTTCAGGGTAAAATATTTTATTACACCCAGATTTAAAAACCAACAACAAAAGTAGTTAGCTGAGATAATGCAACAGAAAACACCAAAGAGAAGAATTATTTTACATATTAGAAAGTACACATATTTTATGATGTATCTTAAAACCTTCTTACCTTTCCTATGTTTTATTGAGTGACTCTGCTCTGATTCCTCTCCATTTAAAAGCTTTGCTCCAGGCTTGGGTTCAAAAACAAGGCTTTAGATGTCATCAAAGCAAGGTCCCCACTGTTCAGCTCCCATCATGAATCTGAATGAGCAACAGTGTCAACCTGTGTTGTCCAACAGATCTCCTTTTATAGATGGCTTATGTCCACAAATAGCATACAGACACTAGTCTGCATACTGGGAAGAAAAAAAACAATGTGTTACATTCCAGGAATCCCAAGTTACAATAGTTCCACCCTAGAACCTTATTTTACTTTTCTATTAATGGGATGATTTTTTATTTTTTATCAGCAGAACTCCTTGACATCCCATCAAAAACACACACATTGTAGAGATTTCTAAAAAGAAATTTCCTGTTTTAAAGTGAATTTCAGAAATTTGATGGAAACTTTTATAAGTTAAATGTATCAAATAATAAATTACAGAAGACAGACTTATACAATTAGGACTTACAGAACTTGCTTTGCTTTGAATATAGTAAAGAACAATATTTCTGCTTAAATACAAAGCCTAATTTATATAGAAAGTATCAGCTGTTTTATTATGCATCTAAATGATCCAGATCCAGGGTATTCAACAGTCTGCTGTGACCGATAAGGTATTTTCCTATAATAAGCTATTAGGCAGCTTGAGTCTAATTCTGTTTCTTGCTTTTTTGTTGCCTGTATCTCTGTCTATATGTCCCCTTATCAGGGAGAGAAAGCAGACCACTGTTCTTATCCTTCTCATACACTACATTCTTTATTTCTGTCACGGTAGTACTTGTCAAGTTTTCTTCCTTCCTGCTCCTTTCCCCTGCCTTTCTACCAGGAGCTACCATAACATAAAGTATGGTCCAATAGCGCCACCTCTTTTCATATATGTTATTTATTGCGCAATGTCAAAACCTGGTAGGAGACTCTAGATCATGTGAGCAGATCGGAGCATGAAACAAGCAGTGGAGCGGAGCAGAAGAAATATGGTGGAGCGCAGAGAGGTTTTAAATTTAAAAGCAAGGATTTCGCTCCACCCCAGTTCGCTCAAACTTTATTTAAATTGAAACCTAGGCCAATGCCTATGCTGTACTCCGTGCCTATAATCTGCTATAGTCTATGTTTCAACTTTACCACAGAATCGCCGAGATGAGGATTGCATATTGGCTGATAAAAAGTGGGAAAAAATATAAAAACATACACTAACTATACTTAACAATACAGAGTGGGTTTACATAAAGTGATCATTGTGGTAAGAGCCTGTTTTTGAAAATGGATAGCATACATGCATTTTACGCTATTATCTGATTTGCAATGGGATGCAAAGTGACGTTTTTTAATGCAGTATAGTAAAATAAATTAATAATTAAATAGGAAACGCGGGGCTACATGAATGTAGAGAGGTTTTACGTTCACAGCTGGGAAAAAGTGCGGTAATCTAACAGCAAGTTAAATAAGACAATATACATGTATCAGTCACATCACTTAATTAAACGCCATTTGTCCCAGGGCCCTGGCATAATAACATGAAGGAAAAATGTCAGAAAATGCCTTCTTCTGAAAATTTCAGGAGGGGGGCAGGAAAATTAAAGCGCAGAGCAGATTTTGAGCGGAGTGTCCTGGCGCAAGTTTGAGCTGCGAAGTGAATGAGCGAATATCCTCCTGAACAGGGAGTGGAAATTGCGCAGTGCTCAGCTCCATTCACATGCTCTGGGAGACTGAAATGCAAAGTATAAAGTAGAAACCAAACTCAGGGAACGTTTAATGATATGGTAGTAGTAGAAATGGGATAAAAAGTATTCTACAGGCCAATTTGTACTTCTGACACATAGCCTCTGCAACCGTCAAATCTGTCTCTGTCGTCGTGCACCTTTAAAAAAAACCCTGACTATACGTCGGACAGTCGCGAACCCGCGCAGACCTCAAGCGGAAGTGTGCAGACAAAAAGCAGCTGTGATTGGTCCTTGGTATGCCAACAATGGATTACCACAATGAAAGGTTAATCGAGGAGGTTCAGAAATACAACCACTTGTACAATGCCATTGTTTTGGAAAGTAAACACTGCCGCCGGGGCCGTCAAAGAAGTTATCGTGACCAGTTCTCGAATAGGCTCCCCCTAGTGCTTTGGCAGGAAACTGCTGTGCATCCCTAGAAATTCCAGACCAACGTTGCAGATGCATACCAGCAAAACTGGTTCGCGACCAAACACAAGCAACATTTGATGTGTGCGGTTGCAGAAGTATAACCTGCCCTTAATCGCTCAACCAGTCCTGCAGTCACAGAAAGTCAAGAACATTCAAATAAAACTTAAATAAATTAGCCTTTGAAAGAAAGGACTTTGTTTGCAACTTAAAGACAATCACATAAATAAAGATAAGATAATGAGATGTCTATCTCGCAGTCTGTGCGAGATAGACACTCGCACAGACTGCCACTCATTTGTGACGGTGTAATGACAATAAAAGATAAAAAAAAAATGCAAAAACAATATAACCAGGGTATGTACCTTTTTTTTTAAGCCACTGCATGTTGATAAAATAATCTAATGTCAAGAGTTTAGAGTTGCAACAACCTGACCACACAGATAAAACTGCAGACAATACCAACAAGTGCTGGAGGGGAACTATTCAAACTCGTTACTGTATGGAAATAGAAAAGAAATTCACTCAAAACATTCTGTGAAATGTTTACCGCAGTCATATATGTGCAAATATGTCTATGCCTCCAGACTCAGATGCACTCAGTTCAAGTTCCTATTTTACAGCAATTTCATCCCACTTATTTTAACCCATGTGTGCACAGTATCATTTGACATCAGGTGAGAGTTAAAGTCTCAGTATAGTTAAGTCCACCTCATTACTCTGCAGGGGTTTCTAAAACCATACTCATGAAAGGTGGTTAGATTCTGCTCTATTCTGGAGCTTTCTCCAAAGTTAATGAGCACTAGTGGCCTTAGAGCAGCACTGAATTTGGCTTCCAAACGTAATAGATCACTGATATATAAAAAGCCATCTGACACTTTCCTCAGGTCAGGGAGCTGGCACAGACTTTTGTCTGTGTTTATGTGCCTACTTTCAGTCTGAAGTAAACACCCTCTTTGAAGTGTCATGGTAAGATGAAGAAAGGTTACCTGCTCTATAGCTCTATTAATGGTAATCAAAGGCTAACATCCTGTCTAATAAAGCCTAAATATAATCTCTCATCTATCAAACACAATTCCAAATCTTGTCTTTTTAACAACTACAACTGGATGTTGGTTACTCAGTTTGCAATTAAGGCAGTGCATATTATGTGGTCTTATGACACTTGAAAAGAGGAGCTAAGCTGTTAGCTAATTGCCACCTTCATCTGAAGTGGATGAGCTGGCAGAGGGAGATGAAGTAAGTACAAACCAGTGGTGACGATATGCTGGCAATGTCTCTAATAGTTGATCAGTCTCATATGGGCTGCTCTCAGAGCTTTGATCTCTGGGCTGTCTGGAATGGAGTGGACCCAAAAATAGACCCAGCCAACCGACTCTTTCTCCATGTTGTTTCTAGTGTTTTATTCAGACAGATGGAGCTTTTGATCAAATTGGTATACAAGCAAGTGTTAAAGATTTGTGGTTAAACTCCAAAGATTCTTCCTTAAATAATTCTATATCTTGGTACAGTTTTTACCTGGAGCTTTTTAGTATCTTGAAATATACAGTATGTGCCATTATTTCTCGCTAAACTAAAATTCCATTTCAACCAACTATTTCAATCAAATCATTTCACAATTTAATTTTAAATTTTCTCTTTTGTTTTAGAGAATTACTTTTTCTGGACATCTAAGAGCTATTTGAACTGAATAGAAGTTTACTAATAAAAAAAATACAAGACAAAATAAGATTGAAAATAATGAGCTAAATAGAATTTAATAAAAAGAATATTTGTTGTGGATAAGATACACAATTAAAAGTACTTTGTTTGGTCTATTCAGTCTAAACAAATATATAATTTAGTAATCTACAATTTTGCATGCTTTGTTAGATTTATTTGAAATTACATTTTTATTTGTGTATAAACTTAAAACCACTTCTTTCAGCTTTGTCTGTCTTGTCTAAAATAATGATCAATTTATTCATGTCAGGGCTGCAAATAAAAAAAATGCAGTAATTCTGGTGATTGCTACATTAGCAAAGTTGACTTATTAATAAGCAAATAACTGAAAAGTACTCATGTTTTTCTGCTTTTGGTTAATGGAAAACATTGAGCCTTGATAACAGTTAATTAAGCTACACATAAAAAAGTTAATTAATAATTTTCCCAACAAGGCTTTTTTGAAAAAATCTTTGAGCTTGTAGTGCAGAAGACGACAATATCATTGACAGGGGTTGCCATGGGGAGGCTGACACTGTCGGGGACGGTATCCCTCCTAGGAGTGTGGTACTTGGGCGTTTATCAGGGTTGCAACAAAAGGTCATGGCTGATGGGTCCTCCCTTACTAGATGTTTTGGTCGGTGTGTATGTGAGTTGGACGGATTAGACAACAGGGAGCAAGGTCCAGGGATTGTTGGGGTGGATGTGGGCATTCCACATGAGCTGAACCCGGTCATGCTCCCTTTTTCTATGAATAGTTCGAGTTGCCTGCCACTATTGGTCCTTGGTGAATAGGGATCTCGTCCTGGTTGTGGGGGTCGGTTCTTTTTCATGGCGGAAAGGTGCCTGGGAGGAAAGTATGATGAGAATGTGTTCAGTGTCTTGTGTGGTAGTCCTGTTTCTCTGGCTGTGACGGGCTGGATGTGCCTTCTTCGTCCTCTGCCATGGGAGTTAGCTCGGAGCTCGTCTGCCTGGCTGTGTGTTTCCTGGATGGGGCCACCTTTTACAGTTGCTTTTTGTATCTCTGCTTCTGTCTCCTTGAACCCCAGCTGGCCTCGGCAGATGGCTGCTCACACTGAGCCTGGTTCTGCAAGAGGTTTCTTCCTGTGAAAAGGGAGTTTTTCCTCTCCACTGTCGCTAGAAGCATGCTTAGTGTGAGTGATTGCATTTGAGTCAATGAGTCGATGAAATCAACAGGTTTTCCTTAGTTAGAAAACCTTAAATCAATCTGACTGTATGATCTGGTTAACTGTAAAGTGCCTTGAGATGACATTTGTTGTGAATTGGCGCTATAGAAATAAACTGAATTGAATTAAATTGAATTGTTGAGTGTCTGTATGTGTCTATGTGAGGGTGCAAGGGTGAGATTGTATGAATATGACTGGATGCCTCTGAATGTATCTTGTCATTGTCAGGATGAATGTTTGGCTGCACCTATCTACTGGACCATCCTAGGCCCCAAGCATTTGAAGAGCCTGTTAACTCCCCTTCTTATGCTCCCTACCAGTGACCAACACCTCTATCTGCTGGTATGTTGGTGATTGTCTGTGTGCGGGGCTGGGTGCGTTGGTGGGTCTTATTCCAGGAGACTGCTGGGCTGAGTCTGTGCCCCCTGGGCCCGTAGGATCTGCACTTGG
>NW_015150557.1:1281262-1333553 GCF_000732505.1 Cyprinodon variegatus
ATCTAGGGTGACTGCTGCCGTCTTTGCATCTGCGCTTACTGTACTCTGGGGTGCCCCTAGATATCTGAGGCTTTGATCTACTCTATGTAGGCTTTGGGATTGTTGAGGCAGGTCTGGGGCCCCTCATAGCTGCCACTGAGCATATCCTTCTGCGAAAGAAATCTCATTAACCCGATATACACAAACACTCATGCGTTTGGATACAGGAGTTCAAGGAAACATATTTATGCTAAATACTAGGCTGCAGTTACTATATGTAGCTCTATATCACATTTACATTTAATATTTGTATACATATATTTACTGTGTCCAGAGGATACTCCCTTATTCTCTGGTTGGTGTGTGTTTTTTCTTTCCTCTGATTTTCTTGCAGGTTTGGAAGCAACTTCCAGGAGTAATTCTCTTTTTTCTGTGTTGCTTTTGTTTTTAACTTTCTTCCTTATCCCTTTCTATCTCTGTCCTCCTGGCCCTCTCTCCTTAAATGGTAAATGGTCTGTGCTTATACAGAGCTCTTTTCAAGTCAGGGGTCTTGCCCCCATTCATGAATGCTGATGGGGGCAAGCTACAGTATATTGTAACCACAGCTGCGCTGGGGCTCACTGACAGAGGCAAGGCTGCCGTACATAAATGCGATCAGGCCCTCTACTCACCAGTAGGAAATTCAGGGGAAGTATCTTACCTAGGGACACAATAACCGAAGTTCTGCGTATTCTATACCTAGTGGCGCAGATTAATTCTTATTTCATCTCCCTTCATCACCTCAATTTTGTATTTATTGCATATGATTTTTTTTCCAACACCCTTGGATATTATCAGTTCTCAGTGCTATGCAAACAGGACAGATAAAAGAAAAAGGGGGAAAAAATTAACTGTAGTTTGATGATGAGTTTTCCATCTTATCAAATTCTCTCTTTCTCAAAAATTTTATCTTGCATTAAGCAATAGGTTTCACTGAATCTTGCATATGTGAAGAATCTGAGCACTTGGTACTCAGACAATTTGCCACAACTTATTGTCGTACAGGTCAGTCTTCGCAACAAATCAGAATTGCTGAATCCATATCTATATACATATGGTAATGTTGTGTTCTGTAGATATTTAATGAACAGGTGGGTCGAAAAGATGTTTCTTTTGCTCCAACTGTGGAGCCTCAATGTGTTTCCCGAACCTTTCTGGATATGTGTGAAAGAAGAGAACAAAATACTAAAGCTACAAGAATTTTTTTGTAATAAAGGCCTTGGAGGATGCGAGTGTGCTGTTCAATTTTCTTGCAATTACCCCAGCTTTGCTACACAAACCACTTATCACAGAGCTCTATGTGCCAGGCACACTAATTTACAAACAGCAACATTGACAAAAAGTCTCCATCATGATAACACTTGGGTTATGCTTGGCCATTTAAGTTATGCAAATGGAGGATGCTTTTCATGGTAACAAGAAACAAGAGTGAGTATAAGTGATGCTTGTATTGTTTATGTTTAGGAAGGGTGATGCAGCTTTGCCAGTAAAATTCAATAATTAATGGGGAAGATCCCATTTATCTGGTTCAATATTTCTTTTAGCAATTTGCTACAACACAGACAATCTATGACCCAAGGCAGGTGATATATTGCCAAGCTACATAATTACAGATGCATGCAGCAGCATAAGATAGTTCCAACTTATTTTAAACTGATTCATTGCATTGTCCATGTTAGCTTATTGATGTCATAAACAATAACTGATAATATAAAACCAAATACTGAATGAACAACAAAGGTGTCATTACTCTTTGAGCTTAGGAGTAAAAAACAAATATATGGGGATATTGTAACAGACACATGTGACTGAGCCAAATATGACTCATATTTACATTGTCACAGTATATGAATATCTAAGCTGTCAATTGTTCTTTCAAAATGGTAATGGTCCAAAATGATTTGTGGGTCGAGCTAAAGGAAACCTAAGCTCAGTTTAACAGAGCTAAAGTGACAGAGCAAACTGCAAATCAAAGGTTTTTATCAGTTAAATAAATATGTGTTAAACCATTTGAACGTTTGACTATTAATCCTAATTTTGGGGACAAGACACTTTATATATAAAGCTGATTGATCGAATGCTAATATTCCTTTAGTCTCAAACCTCATGAAATGATATGCAAATCATATTTCATAGATTAGGGGTATCTATTTTAAGCTTGTTTGTCAGATTAAGGGTCGTTTTTACAGGCAAACCTAAGGCCCATCTCAGACTTTGATTTTGATGGCGTTTGTTTAACTCCAAATCCCTTTTCCCAGAGGACAGTCTAATGCTAATATAACTGCAGATTAAGTCTATTTTGTTTTAAATAAAGCCAATTGAAAACAGGGGATCAAAGCAACCCTGTAACTTAATTGAAACTTTAAATATTCCCTTTAGAGACATGATTCACTTTGGCTCAATACTGTTTTATGAGGGGAGCACAGGTTATTTGGTAACATGGATTACGTAGAATATCTAAATACAAACAAAATACACTATGAAAGACAAAAAATACTGTTTCAAATTGAGTTAAGCATTGAGCTTCCTAAATGAAACAACATTTTAGACCACTTTCCTATGTTTACAGACAACGCATTGGAAGCAATTATTTTTCTTGAGCCTAAACTTCCCTCTCTAAATCTAAGAGGAATGGCTGTACTATACATGGTCCTGTTCAAATTCTGATAAGTTTCATTTTTATGGCATCTTGAATCTTTCATCATGACACTGGTTATCAGCATGGTAGTAGTGAAGTAACTGCAGAGAATAGTCAACAGAATCTGCAGTGCCATTTGTCCAGAAAAGCCTATACTTGAAATTCAGTGATTGTGCTGAGCATGTCAACTTAGCAAGTGTGGTTCTATAAATATGGGTCTTTTCCAGGAGTGACTGGCTGTATAGATGGATGCCATGTTCTCATCAACTGCCTGTCAAGTCTTGATGCTGAAAAGTACAGGAACTACAAAACAGGTTTTCCATCAATGTTTAGGGTGTGTGCATGCCAACTTTGGAGGTTTTAAACACAGTTTCCAATGGAGAGGTGCTATCTTGTTATTCACATCATGCCTACATTCCACAACAGCTGGTCATTTGTTCTGCTGTGGCAATATTCACTCTCTTGTTAGATAAAATTCTATTTTGATTTTGTGAAATTTATTTTCTGCTCATGAAACTGTAGGGCTAGTTTTGCATGAATACACATCCTTTTCTGCTGAAACATTCAACATCATACTGGCATTACAGACATGGCAGCACATCTTCTCTGTCATGCCAAACCAGAAGTGTAGGGTGCATAGCACTTAGTGCTGCTCCATTCATCAGAGTAATTATGGTTTTCTCTTGCTAAAGCAAACATTATAAACACAAATCCCTGTTTTCTTTAGTAATTAAGAAAAACAAAGTAAATATTTTATTTCTTAAAGGAATTAACTGATTTTCTGTTTTTGGTGTATATATTATTAATGTTAAGTTGTTGTTGTCCACTATCCAAATGGCCATTGTCTAATATGTAATCCATAAATAACTTATTACAGAAATGTTACATTTTTCTTAGAGGTGGTCCACCTCTTAAATCTGTCTCTTTTTTTTTTTTTTCAGATACATAGCTCAAAAAGAGACAGTCAGCATCACAACCGAAAACCATTCGGATGTATATCACAGCTCCCTGGTTGTTATTGACCTGCCTGCAGTACAAATCTCTTTCCACAGCAGAGAGAGTGGTTATAAGAAGTTGCTTTGATTGATCAAGTTGTTGAATTAATAAGTGTATTTATGTGTGGCATTAATATGTGAAAAGCAATTAGTCCAGTTAGAAAAACTATTGCAACAACTAACACCGATATTACTTAACGCCATTACTCCCAACACTGCATGTGATGAACTCTCGCTGAGCTGCTATAAGATCCCTGCCCACCCCACCCTTATTCTTTTTCCTGTGGACCGGGAGATAAGTTATATTTTGGAGACTTCTGGCTTTCCTAAAGGCCAGAGAATCTAAGTCTTTGACTGCTCAAAAGCTAAATGGACCTAAATGCTAGAGCCACATTTCTACAAAAAAAGACTGTTTCAACTTTCTGTTTGAGTTACAGGAATAAAAATCTGAACAAAGCAAAAAAAATGTTGCATCCAATATGAAAGAAAAACATGTCATAATTGAGAATAAATGGAGATGAACAGATCAGACAGGATTTTCTGCAAGGGGACTTACATAGCTCTGACCGAGAGAGACCCTTCTGGTCTATTTTTGTCGAAATACACAGAAATTATGTTTTAGGACAATGAATTTCCTACTCCAGACCTTTAGGAGGTAGTTATACCCCACATGTAAAGGAAGAGAGAGTTGCAGCTAGTTGAAGTACGGTAAGTGCTTTTCCATGCAACAGTAAAGTACCACAACAATAGACTCTGGACTAAAGAGCATTTAGGGCCATAAAATCAGTATAACCCAAGAGTTAACAATCTTAATGCTATAGTTAATGTGAAGGAAAATCAAAATTAAATCAGTCTCATTGTTAGCTGAAAAAAGCTAACTAATTTAAAGTTGTTTGTTAAGCAAAATCATATTGTTGTTTTTCTAATGTATGATTTATTATTGAGGTGTGAATATGACCTTGTCTTTTAAAAGTAACCCCATGAATTCCCAATCGGTTGGTTCAAAGTGGTCTGCTATCGGATTGTAAAACACTGAAGAAAATGTCACTTTGTGACAGTGCAATGTCGTCAGTGGCCTTCAGAGACAATAAACCTGAAAGTTACAGGTCTAGCGCCTCAAGTGGGTAAAAGTTACACAGTGCTGCAGTGAACCTTTTCCTACACAGTTTATTAATTCATTCAAATGAAGTGGAATTTCCTAATTATTCTTGCGAGGCATTACACTCATGCAATAAAAGCTTTATCTATTTATTGAGGGTTTTTAATTAATTTCAACCAGAGATGAAAACAAATGCATCTTCATCTGTATACATAGTTAAATGTCACTCTTTAGGACATAGAAAACAATTCACAATCAAGCATAATTCAGTTTCTTTCCAACAGTGTCCTTGATATTTGAATATCTTGTCGTTTCAGAAAGTTAGATTTTGAATAATAAATCTTTATGCATTCAGCTGATAGCTGACACCACATTAGAAAAGTATAGATTTGTTAAGTTTGTATTTGGTATCAGATGGAGTGAGAAGAGCAGCTAACAAGTTGTCCCTTGAAAGCTCCTTTTTTTTTTTCAAAAAAAGAGCTGCTTTTGAGGAAAATTAGAAAGTCCTCCAGCATAGAAAAACACCACATGAGACATTAATGATTGCACCTCTCATTATAGGAAAGGACTAATTGTCCATTTCTGTCACTGATTCACAGTTACTCCCGATGTTACAATTTCAGCAAGTATTTTTTATGCTTCTTTCTTACCTTCATTGCTTGTTTCATCTTTTCAACATGTCAGACTTTGCCACCAAGCCCTCCGAGAACTTAAATGTGTGTTATAATGGTAATAACCATTGCACTTTAACCACAATTGTGACCCCCCAGCAATACCTTGCTCTACTGATCTGCTCCTTTTTTTCTATTGCCTCGTTCCAATTGCTGCAGGTATGTCAGCAAATTGTTACTGGTAATTACAGCTCAGCTCCTCCAGCAATCACTCAGCACGATCGTCAGCTTGGGGAATAGCAAAGAAAGCCCATACAGCTCAGTCACCAAGTTTATTCCTTCTAAAAATAACACACCCCAACCGAATTCAACATGGTGTTTTCACTTTGCAGACTCCCAAACTGTTGTGTTTCTTCAGATGTTTGGGTCCCACAGCTATGGTTGCCTTCCCTTCATTACTGGACTTTGCTTTTCGGCACCCTAAGTCTGGACACTAACATTTGCCAGCAGCAGTTAAAAAGTTGCACATTGTGGGGTAAACTGGACTCAGAAGTCTAAGGCTGAATTTTCACAATACTTTCACCACAACTCTTTCTGCAATATTTCCATGCCTCCTACTTATTCAGCCATGGCATGCATGGTTGTTATTCCACTCTGCACATAGATTTCCTCCACCTAAGGCACTCAAGCTTTTAACAGCTTATCTTCTGCAGAATTACCTTCCTCCTCATCCCTAAACCCATCAATACACACTCTGCTGTTAATCTTGCTTTTGCAAATGGTGTTAACAAACAGCAACAGCCAATCTTTAATCAGAAAGCAGGCCAAAACTTTAAATGTTTAACCCTTTCTCTAAAGCCTCATACAGCTGCATCTCTTCCTAATATAAGTGGAAAATGGAGGATATACCAGAAGAATATTAACAGAAGGACACTAAGCTGCTGCTTTCAATGATTCTGCCAACTAGGCTTTACTGTGTATTTTTAAAGTAATACCAGAGATTTCTTATGTCCTGATAGACATGCAATCCTTTGGATTTTCTGCGTTTTCTACACTTTTAATCTTGCCCCTCCTTTAAAACGCACTAAGTGTAAATTTACAACTGAAGAAAAAATGCTGTACAGCTTACACAGGTATATTTTAAACAGCTTACACAAATTAAAGAAATGAGCAACTGATTAGAGTTATTTAAAAGACGTGCACACATGCTTTGATATTTCTGCATAAAAATGAACAGACTTTTTCTATGAAATTCTAAAACTATGCAGAAGTGACAGAGGTGTGGACTTGATTTCAAGCTTCATTTATACTTGTACACAAGATTCAAGCAGACAAATGAAATCCTTTTACTCTCCATGCACTTTCATGTGGTGTCTCCCTGAACAGATTTTCCACACAAGTGCTCAGGAAAATTTACCACGCATTCAGCTCCGCATGAAAACCATGGTGGAGGAGTGGTGGCTCCTACTACTGAGAGTTTTCAATCATAAACATTTAGAGACATTTTATGATTTAGCACATATTCTTAATCACAATCAACATATTGTGGAAAACCCTTGGAAACAAATTGTTGTCAATTTTGGATGACATGAAGATGGTTTGAAAAAGTTGGAAACAGCTGTGTTTTCTACTTCCTCATGCAATGGTGTTTTAGGTCTTTGGTTTGTGCTATACATGCCCTCTAGAGTCGATCAGAACATATGGTTCAGGGTGAAAAGCCACACAAAGTGTAATGCGTCAAGAATCTAAGCCTTTACTGAGCTTGCTGGAAACAGATAACATTTCCCAGCAGTAATGTAACTGCTGGGAAGGAAATACCTGCAATACCACTCCTTTGTAATTACGCAACAGCCTGACCTATCCCCCGTACTCCAAAAGACATCCGTCTCCTTAAGGGCTGGTTTTCCTCCCCTGAGGGGAGGAAGATGGGATGAGCTGTATGTCTCCTTGGTGTTGTCATATGCCAGGTCATTGTTTTGTAGTCTCTGGGAAGGTGGTAACATATTTGGTGAAGATGGGGAGTGAAGAAGATAAGATATTATTAAGATCCCTTCACATCGAGAAAAAATAAATGAACAGCCTGGGATTGCTTTGTTTGAAGTCAGTTGGTTGCAGTGTAGATGACATGGCAGGCTGCTGTAGCTTTGGCAGAGTAGGGAACATTATCTGTTGTGTAAACTTCTGCAACGGATAATACAGGCTAAGACTGACAATAAATTGCTCAACAACATTACTGAAGAGAGTCTTGTAGAAAGTTAAATGCCAAGGATTGTACTATCACTCACAAACAAAACCAAACAGACAGAAAATTCCTCTGTTCTTACCATTTTCATTGACTTTGCTGACCTGTAATAAATGAAAACCTTCAAGGTGTGTAGTCAAGTTATGCCTATACAAAAAAGACCAAAAACAATTGGATCATGATAGCACAATGATATATATACGCAAAGCATCCATCTGGATCGGGTTAAGATAGTAATTTTGAAGCCTAAATAGAATCTTGCACCAGGAGCAATGAGTAGACAACCCAAAACTATCACAAAGCTAAAAGGGAACAACTGACATTCTACTACATGCTGCTTAACAGCTACTTTTTTCATTAAATGCATTGTTGAGGAGCCCTGAATTGAATCTGATCTTGAGCAATAAATTACCCACCCTTTTTATTTTCACAACATTCCCCTTTCAATGTTTATATGTGTGTCCATATTCTGCATAGTTAACCACATCTCGATCAGTTTGAGAGAAGATCTCACATTCCTTGATGATGGATGGAATGACAGCTCTTAGTCATGAACCATAAATATTCTGGTACAGAAAGTACCAGAAAGAGTTTACTGAAGGGAGGTCTGATCCCTTCTTTTGCCGACTGACTGAGGGACATCACTTGGACAATAAATAACCTGATATCAGATGCGTTGGTCTAGTGGTTTGAGCAGTACGCGTTTGCTCTGAGAAAGTTGCAAGTACCCGGTTAAATCCCACAGCCTCCACTCTGGGTTCCTGAGCAAAACACTTAAACCCACACTGCTCCCTGGGCGTCATGCAATGGCAGCCCAAGGCTCCCCTAGGGAATGGGTCAACTGCAGAGAATGAATTTCCCCATTGTAGGACAATAAAGGTCCCCTACCTCACTTTCTCAGGAGGAAACATGTTCTCGAAAACCTCATACTGTAATGATTAAAATGACTCAATGAGTTGTTTTAATTTAAAAGATAGACCCAGTGGGGTGTCCATGAAAGGCAAACAGGCAAATACAGTGTGAAACCTCCTCTAAAGAAACCTTAGAGGCATCTGTCATATTAGGCTGAACCTTTCTGACCCACATGCAGAGTCAGGCATGGAAATGAAGTAAAGTTTTGAGTTTTTTTTACAAACTCAGCCAAGCAGGATGGGGAAAGAACAGGAAGCCCTGGGGGGACACAGCCACCGGCTGTATAGGAGGATGAAGGCTCACACTGAAGGACGCGAATGTCCAAGAGATGGGTTTCAAACGTAGGGAGGGGACTGGATCTGAGAGCAGTCTCTGAGGCAGTGGAGAACGTGCAGGCAGAGTGAACTAGAACTCCAGGGAGGAGCAGGAAGCGTAGGTCGGCAACAAGAGAACTTGATTCTGAGACAGCAGTCTGGGATACCTCTGATCCAACCTGGAAATTCAGATAGATGAGTGGTGAGTGACTTTAACAGGTGACACTGGAAAAAGATACTATATTTCATAGAGGCAGGCAGTAACATGGGACCATCAGGCAGGGATGACGTGACTGTAGCTCGTTAAATCCCCTACAGATAGATGGGGAGATAGATCTCAGGTGCATCTGACAGCCAGCCACGCCCATTTGCAGTGCTCCCAGGGGGAAAAGAAAACAGTCAACACAAGGATTCTGACAGCATATGTTTTTACACTGTTTTTTATTTTTTATTTTTTTACCCCTAGGATAATGACATCTGAAACCAAAAATTCTCAATAAAAGATTTCTTACAATTGCACTCAATTTATTATCTGTATTATTTGATTCATTATCAGAGGTATACACTCAACAAAAATTTAAACGCAACACTTTTGGTTTGCTCACATTTTTTATTGGATGAACTCAAGGATCTAAAATTTTCCCCACATACACAATATCACCTTTCCCTGAAATATTGTTCACATGCCACTCTAAATTTGTAATAGTGAGCACTTTTCCTTTGCTGAGATAATACATCCCACCTCACAGGTGTGTGTGAGGTGGGATGTATTATCTCATTTATTTATTTATTTGTTCAATTTCTTGTTTATGGAATTGCTGTTGTGAATTTAGCCTTTTCTTTAATCGAAGAGTGTCTAAACATTGCATATATTAATGCAGTTAAATGTAATCCATTTTATGATTGGCAGTCCAAAGAGGGACAGGTGCTAAAAGGAAAGGAGAGGATCAAGGTGTGTGCAACGTACAAGGTCAAGAAAACAATCAGAATAGTGGCAGGCCAAACAGCATATGTTAATCTGACAAAAAAAACTTATATGATTGCCCCAAAATAAATGCTTTCCAGAAGCACCCATACACTTAACATATGAGTGTACTTCTGTCTAAACAAGACATGTTCATAATTATCTATATGCTTTACTACTGGGTTAATTTCACTGTATAATGAGAAGAAGAACAGGGAGATGGGACAGAGCAGAGCAGAGAAAGAGAAGACAAAGAGAGCACCAGACCAACCACCAGGCTAAACGATCTCAAAATCTGACTTTTGATTTAGGGTATAAGACTACTGGTCCTTAATAGTTAGAACTGTTCTGGTACTGACTTACTCAGTTTGGCACACAAAAAAATGCCTCTCATGAAATCTGATTTAAAAGGTTTAAATGGTTGAAATTTTCTTCTAAAAACAATTTCGCTTTCTGCTTTGTTTTTCCGGTATTTGGCAAAAGTCCCAGATACGTTGCGTTAGTGAATAGTGGAGTCAGTAATTGGTACTGAGCATGTTTCAAAAGTGTAGAAAATGGACGTAAAAAAACTCTGAAATTTATCATTCCTGCCCAATAGGTCCCTGGGTGCTCAGCACCCCTAAACCTCTGTTGCTAGAATCGCCCCCACCACTCCCCTAAAGCAATTCTCTTTACTCTTCATTTATCCCCCCTCACCTACAGTCTATAGATTTTAAGTACATAATAAAAATGACATGGTATGCTGTCAGTCTTTTTCATGAGTTCTAATTTCTATTCATCTTCAGTCCACATTATAGGCTCTCTTTAAAAAAAAAAAAAACTGTATACATTCCTTCCATCTCTGCAAAGATTTCTCTAAAGTCTTTTTGGATTTAAAGCGGTCCGAGAAGTGCGTCACCGTACCTCTTTTGAAATGTTTGCCAAAAGGAGAGAGTACAAGCTCGTCCCATGGGGGCTTTTCTGTCATCTCCAATCTCACTTCCCATATGTTTCTCTGAAAAAAAAAAAAAAGAAAAACATCTCATCTTTGGAGTCTCTTAACTGAAGCCAATCCTGATCTCTTAGGGTCCAAAAGCTGTGCACAAAAACAGTTCTGCTGAATTTAAAGTATTATTGAGACATGTCCCACTTATACACTGCACCGTTCAAGCTCTTAAAGTTCACATCTTGGTTTGGAGGTGACCTCTGGCTGTTAGTAATCTGATTGTTGCTGAAATAACAGTCAATTCAGAAAAAGAATGTTAGCCCAAAACAAAACATCCTCAAGTAAAAATGCAAATGTTATTTTAAAGTTTTTTTATATAAAAATATAATAATAATGATTAAAAAAAATTACAATATCAGGAAGAATTTTACGAAAATGTTTATCGATTTATTAAACACTACTGTCAGAAAGAAAAGCAATTCCTCCTTAATGCAGGATCAGATGTTAAGTTTATTAAGCTATGGTGGGTGAGGGTCAGTCCAAGCCATACAGTAAAGATCAAAGGCTTCCTTCAAGCCCCTCCGAGCCCCTATAATATAACTTCATCCTGAAAATGAAATAACACTAAGGAGAATTTGCCAGAGGTGAGGATTTTTCTAAGCTGATTAGGTGTACAATTCTTGGAAGTCTTCAAAATTGTCGGTGGAGAGGAAATACCGAGCTACAGCAGACCTCCAAGGTTTGTGCTGCTTGGGTACCACTCTATAAAATGTTACTCTGACTCCAGCCTTGTTCTTTTACCCTCTTCTGTTTTTTTCCTGATAGATTGGAGTGCTTGATATTTGGATTAGACCCAGCAGTTAGAGCTGTGACAGTTGAAGGTTTTAAACAGCTGTATGATTTGATGTCTGTCTCTTCTCCACCCTGCCACTCACTCCACTGCAATCATAGCATCATCACTCACCTGTGATAGGCTCCATTTGAGTCATCCTTTGATTACGGAGAGCTCCTGCCTGTAGCTGTGCTGCTTTTTTTGTGTGTGTGTGTTTTACCATCCATCATGTCAAGAAAAATTGTTATAAAAAATCCATTTGATGATCTTATCAATTTACTTCTGTATCATTTATAAAATTTTCATGGTCAAAATTGTTGAATTAAATTGAGTCAGTGAGAGATTTTGCCTCACCTCTTATGGTGCCGTGTCCCACCCACCTACTAATGTAGCCATTTAGATAAGTCTAACAGATCATTTAGGAGCTACAAATCATTTGCTAATTTCAGCTTGTAATTACTACATAACAGTCTACTGTAACTTTTTGGCTAAAATGTTAAAGAGAACCTTAGGATTCACTTTGAATAAGCTCCAGAATATGATTTTGATACTTTGGAGAGAAAACCTTGAGTGAATCCATTGAAACATGTATTTATCTAATTATTTTGCATCAGCTGACTCTGTTAAGCAGGGAGGCTTAGTTTTACATGAATTTGCTTGACAGTGGTCTATAATGGGAACCATCCAGGACAAAGGGGGCATATTTGTTGTCTATTCTTCTGAGATTTTCAATTCAGTTTATTTATATAGCGCCAATTCACAACATGTAATTTTAAGGCACTTTACATATCACCAGATCACACAGTCAAATTGATTCAAGGTTTTCTATCTATGGAAAATCAGTTGATTGCATCGAATCATTGACTCACAGGCAATCCCTCACACTAAGCATGCTTGTAGCAACAGTGGAGAGGAAAAACTCCCGTTTAACAGGAAGAATCCTCCAGCAGAACCAGGCTCAGTGTGAGCGGCCATCTGCCGAGGCCGACTGGGTTTCAAGGAGACAGAAGCAGAGATACAAGAGGCAGCTGTAAAAGGCGGCCCCATCCAGGGAACACACAGCCAGGCAGACGAGCACCGAGCCAGCTCCCATGCCAGAGGACGAAGAGAGCACATCCAGCCAGTCACAGTCAGAGAAACAGGACTACACTGAAAAACAGGCAGATCTCCAACATCTATAAACACGGGTGTTGATGGCAGCAGAACAATTGATATTTCTCTCCAGGATGGTGTCTCAGCCAAACAGGAACAGACGAGGCAAAGCTACTATGAGAAATAGCAGAGAGAACATAACGTTAGAGATTGAACTAACAGATTCTGCAGAGTGGGAGAATAGAGATAGAATGACGCAAAAAGATGAAATAGGGGTCCCTATGTCCTCCAGAAGTCTAAGCCTATAGCAGCATGACTGTAGAGATAGCTCAGGATAACCTGAGCCATTCTCACTATAAGCTTCATCAAAAAAGAAAGCTTTAAGCCTACCCTTTAAAATAGACAGGGTGTCTGCCTCACGGACTAAAATTGGTAGTTGGTTCCACAGAAGAGGAGCATGATAACTAAAAGATCTGCCTCCCATTGTACTTTTTGAAATACCAGGAACCACTAGTAAACCTGCAGCTTGAGAGTGAAGTCCTCTGTTAGGAACATAAGGAACAATCACATCTCTGATATAAGATGGTGCTTGGCCATTTAAGGCTTTATATGTGAGAAAGTTTTTGTTGCCTATGCCAAGAGTGAAGTCTGCATGCTGACACTTGTTTAAAGATTGTTGAATTAAATTTAGAAAAGCCTTAGAAACCATATTATACATGAACAAATGGACCAAGATATTACTGTTCATAGTTTGAGGCCATTCACCAGGATGACAAAGACAAAACCTGGGCTGAGTGGAAGGATGGTGAGTTTCGAGGGTGTGAAATACTCTGCCGTTCAGGTTCAGCTACTTTCAGAGAAAGAAAATAAAGCTGCATGAATTTTCCAGTTAATCACCTAACCTTAATAGAACATCGATAAAAAGAACTAGACTTTAGAGGTACTAGAAAGAGTTCACAGAACCCAAAGGATTAAAGGAGTATGTGGAAGAAAGTGCCTAAATCCCACCTGACCATTGGAGGTGGCCCTCCTTACAAGTGGAGACTTGAAGCAATCTTCTTCAACAAAGGCATCTGTTACAAAGCATTAAATGAATTTCTGCAAGAATGTCTGGCACTCTTCCCTTATGCCATTCCATTTTATTTCACATAACTAAATTCACAGACATCTGTGGTCAACGTCTATGCATTTTTACACTAGATGGGTTCTAATTCATGTCAGTGACTCCTTTAGAAACATGTTAATTATTGGCTCTTAGTTTAAGTTTTATAGTTTTGATTAGCTATTTATGTAAAACCTGTGAACTATGGTCATTTTAAGATTTCTGACACAAAAACGGTGGAGTATGAGATTATATTTCAGTATGTGCTGGAAATTAGATTTAAATAAATGTAGAATTTGGTGAATTCTGGATTACATGGTAAAATATCCTTTCAGTTTTATCACAATTGTATGCAATATGTTACATGGACCACATACAAGAGCCAACCAAGTAAACTAGGGGTAAATTAGCAGATTGGAGCAAAATACCTACACCAGCTGGTATCTTGACTTTCACTGCCACCATAGCTCCAATGGTCACATACGTCAATATGCCTGATTGCCACGTACCAAAGCAAAAGCATTTATCCAAATTCGTCACTGGAAAACAAGCTAAGGAGGTCATAAGAAAAGTGTTAGGACAGCACTAAGACAGTAATTACAAATGTTGACTGTTAGAACTAAGATGAATACTCCTTGAAGGCTTTGCACTGTACAATGGTGATCAGAAACACTAGAAGGAGAGTGACACCACCAAAAATGCACCATCTGAACCTACTACCACTCCCCAATGTCTATACTGCAGAAAAATATGTGGGACTGGACTTTTCACACACCTGAATATCTACAGGGACCAAACAGAGGACAGTCATATTTGAATTCAAGTGACCACAGATGATGATGCCGATGATAACATGTTACACGTTAAATAAGGGTGCCTAGGGAAAATTGCTGTCTTGATGGAAAACTAATTTTCCCACTCAGACAGTTTGATCACAGAGCGTAAAATCTGTGCTCCTCCTCCTCCTCCTCAAATCTTCTCCCTGACTTACAGAAAGGCCTCCCAAGACATTTTCCCTGAGTGAGCCTGACCTTCCATTAATTGACTCTAAATTGGATTGTGACAATGCAGACTTTCCAACAAGGCCGTGTCCCTTGAGGAGTTTCACTCAGAAGTTGTAGTTGCAAAGCATCATACAACACAAGTAGTTCTTATGCTGGAAAAAATAAGCCACACGGGGGTTGTTAACTCGTTCAATAACGTGGATTACATTCTATTTTCAGAACAAATATAAAAATAAAAATAAAATAGAAAAAAAGCTTCTATAGCATCTTCAAGAAAGGACAAAAAAAATCCAACAGTACAACATTGTTGTACCTTATTTAAAAAAAAATCTTCTTTATCACAGTGAAAATATAAAATTTCAAAGACAATGTAAAGTTAGTATATAACACATTCACAATTTGAATATTATTGGCTTTTGAAGAAAGTTAAAAGCTATTTTAACATCTTTTTTAACTGTTTATTCTCATGAGCCCTCGTTTATCCAACACTGACTACAGAAATGGAAAATAATGCCTCAGTAAAATCAGACTTCCTGTTGTGCAGTCTGTTCAACCATGCAACATTTCATCTTTGTACAGACTAACAAAAGTATAAAAGCTTCACACTGTTAAAGGTAGTAACACTTATGCAAGTGTGAGGTATCTATACCTTCACACAGTGCGCTATAACAGAGAAAAGAAACATCAATGACTGTTTAATCTTTTTTTCACAGACTTACAAGTTTGTTTTTTTTTACCTTCACATATTGTTTCTATTTATAAAAATATGTTTCCAGTTTTCTCTAACAGCAGTAATCATTGGTAACACAAAAATACATTCCACATTTAGTTAATAATACTTAGATGTGGCAGTGTCAGTCTGAAGTTTATGGATTTTAATCGCTATATATTACAAGGTAAAATAAAAATACAATATAAGAATGAAATATAATCAAAAACTTTAGTTTTATGCAAATGTTCTCATCTAAATGCAGGTTTAAATCTCTTCTGCTATTTGAAAAAAATGTGTGGTCACATAAGGACAAGACTAAGCTATTTAGGGGTTATAAAAAGAAATTAGACAAGTGAAGTAAATATTTTTTTACACGAAAGAGCATTAAACAAACTGTGAGCATGGTGGTGGTAGTATCATGCTGGGTATAGCATCAATGATTAATGATTCAATTGCATCGATGCAAAATTAAAACATAGAGCCACATCGTCATCTTTAAGATACGCCTTGATTTTAAAATTCACTGTTATGATTCTCATTATAAGGAGAACACTCTCCTTGTATTTAAATGACCAAATCTTATATTTTTGTTAGACTGGCAGATATGAGGTTTAATGGATCACAGATTTGTAAACTAAACTGAATAGAAATTGTATTGTTGCAGACTTTACTAACGTTGAGTTTGTGGATTTAAATGTGCTCCATAATTGTGCAAAAATAGAGTGGTTATATATCATCCAGAAGGATGCCAGGGCTTTGTTGAGGGCTCCAACAGTTGTGGACTTAAGGTACATCAATCCAAATATTAGTAGAGATATATGTAATTGAGCCTGAATTAGAGAAAGGTATCTATAATACACTGCTAAAACCAAAAAAAGGAACACATCTCAGATCTGAACAAATGGCATATTCTCACTCGATAATTTGAAAACAAAATTACACAAAAATCACTAATGGAAATAAAAGTTATTAACTAATGCAGGCGTGTTTTTGGAGATGAACACAAAATTAAAGTAGAAAAACACACCACAGGTTCATCCATCTTTGATATAATGTCCTTATAATAGATCAAAATGAGGCTCAGTATAGTGTGTGGCCTCCATGTGCCTGTATGACCTCCCTACAACGCCTGGGTATGAGGTGGTGGATGGTGTCATGAGGGACAGCATCTTCTTCCAGACCTGAACTAAAGCTTCCCCTAACTCCTGGACAGTCTATAGTGTAATGTGATGTTGGTGGATGGATAGAGACATGATGTCCCTAATGTGCTAATCAGATTAAGGTCTGGGGAGCGGCTAGTGTATAGCTTCAATGCTTTCATCTTGCAGAACGTGCTGACATATTCCATTCCCATGCAGTCTAGCATTGTCCTGCATAAAGAGGAACCCTGGGCCAACCACACCACAGGTCTGAGGATTTCATTTTGGTACCTAATGGCAGTCATGCTACCTCTGGCGAGCACATGGAGAGTTGTGCGGTCCTCCAAAGGAATGACACCCCACCCCATTACTGACCCTCTGCCAAACAGGTCATGCTGAGGGATGTTACAGGCAGCAGAACGATCTCCATGGTGTCTCCAGACTCTGGGTGTGTTTGATTTCAGAGGCTGCATCCTCCAAGGTCCCGGTCTATCTGGACTGGATCCTTCGAGGTCCGTGAAAATAAGGAGGCCGGTAGAGTTTTGGCTATGGATTCAAAAAGGTCCAGCTTTCACCGCACGTTCGCTTTGTCACCTAGCAACCATGATTGTTGACACAAAAAGCTGGAAAACAATGGATACAGAACCTTTCACTGTTGTTTTATAATTTTTTTATATTTATTGTAAAGTGAACAAAAACTACACTCATGAGAATACAGAGTGGAATAAAGGTGGCAACCACCAGGAGCATGAACAAATGAAAGCAAATATAAAAGGGGTAGAAAGAGATGAGTAAATCTAAATAATATATGTATAAAAATATATCTGCAAAATATCTTAAATGCAAATATTACCCGTCACATAATGACTCAATAACCATTTAAAAAAACTATGAATTTCAGATGGAGCTATTCACATACTTGTATTATATTAAACTGCACTTCCAATATTCACCACTGTTCGGCGCCAAGAACTTTTTCCTCTGAGCATGTCCAGCCAGCTTGCTTGGACTCACAATGAATCATGGGATATCCAAGGCAACATAGAATACACAGAGTCCTTCAAAACAGGCAAAAAGAAGAATGCATTTGTCGGCCACATAATAGGGAGTCTTGCAATCCAAACAGGCCTCTGCGCTGCACTATGAGGTAATCGGCCTATGAAGCTGGCCTTCAGAGGACGCAGCCCATGAATTTGAACTCAGCATCTGTCACTTCTGTAACATGTGCTCAGTGTGAATTTGGTTTAATCTGTGAAGAGCACAGGGTGCTAGTGACGAATTGCGAATCCTGATGTTGCCAAGCGTCCTGCACAGTGTTGGGCTGTGAGCACAACCTCCATCTGTGGACATCGGGCCCTCGTACCATCCTCACGGAGTCGGTTTCTAACCATTTGTACAGTGACATCCGAATATGTGGCCTGCTGGAGATCATGTAGGGGAGCTCTGGCAGTGCTCCTCCTGTTCCTCTTTGCACAAGCATGGGAGTAGCAGTCCTGCTGTTGGGTTGTTTCCACCTGACAGACACAGGAAACTATCTAGCCACAGTTTGCATTAATGTGGCATCCTGGATGAGCTGCACTACCTGAGACATAGATACAGAAAAGATGTCTGTGATTGCCACCTGCAAAACCACTCCAGTAATGAGTGTGTCTTGCTAATTGCCAATAATTTCCTCCTGTTGTCTCTTCCATTTGCACAACAACATGAGAAATTGATGGTCAATCAGTGTTGCTTCATACATGGACAGTTTGATTTAAAAGAAGTTAGATTTAATTGAAGTAATATTGTTTTGTTGATGTGTTCCCTTTGTTTTTCTGAGCATTGCATAAAATGTAAAATCTTTGAATTCATATCTTGGATTACGAGTCAATGCATTCAAATAATGCCTAAATAAATCCCTGAAAGCCTAAATATGGTACTCCTGCACATGATGAGTGTATGTAAACTGCTGCGCTTCACTGTAAAAACAGCAAGCCCTCATGTTCAGAGTTCTGCTTCAAAGAGGTGAGTAAAAAAGCACTGCCAAAACATCCAGAGTGCCCATATTCGTTGGGTTTGTCAGTCACGCAGCCGCTGTCTCCGGGGAATCTGTGACAAGAACTCCACATCATCATCTGAGGTAGAGGGGTGAGTGAGTATGATCCGGGGAATCTGCAGCATGAAAGAGAAAACGATTGAAGAAATAAAGAGCAGGTTATCAGATGTGATGAATTTAAATGTTCATTTTTACCCTTTTTAGGGGGAAATTTAAGGTTATGTGCTACTTAGCACCTTGCAAAATTATTTATACCCCTTGAACTTTTCCAAATTATATTAGATGTGAAAACAATTAAAGATATTGGCAGAACACCATTTGTAGTGAAGAACTAAACCTCTTCATGGTGGAGGCAGAATAATACAAGGGGAATGTCTTGTTTTTCTTTCTGAGTATGGGTACCAAAGCTAGTCAGTAGTTGCAAAGTAAATATGAGGCTGTCCGCAGAGGAAACATTTGAGATGTTAGAAAATGAGGGACTGGAGCTAAGATGATTCTTGCTGTAAGGGAATGTCTCGAAAGCCCAAACTGTAATGAGTTAGATTGAGGTGTAATCATTTGTTGGGATGCCCCAGTAAAAATATGTAACAGCACTTTAAAATTCCTGCTCACACAGACTCTCAATTCAATCTGGCTTGGTTTATGCTATTTTGCAAAGAATTATTGACAAAAATGTCAGTATTCAATATTTGCAAAACTGGCTTTAAAAGACTTGAAGCTATAAATGTTTCACTGGACCTTAATACCCTTGCATGCCAGACTTTTCCACCAGCTTCACAATGATGCTTTTTATGTTAAGTGTTTCAACATCAGAAGTGTTTGTGAACTTGAAATGAGACAAAATATGGGGGGGGGGGGAATCAAAGAGTATAAATACTGGCAGCATCGCTGCGGTTTGAAAATGGCAATGAATAAATCTCCCTACCATCATTGTGTGATTCATCTCTTTAAGAGTGTCTTTCTTGAACTCCTCTGCTTCAATCTCAGACACGGTTTTGCTCAGATCGCTGTCAGAATCAAGCTAAAACATATGGAAAATTTGTCAATATCAACAAAACGAGAGAAAAAAACTGTACAAGAGTAGACAATGTGTGCTGTTTTTTAGCTGTCTGGATTGATGGCTGTAAAACAATGTCAAATTTTCTATTATTTACTCTTCTCATGCCAGGAAGTGAATAAAAAAAACACCCACATTGTTGTAACCATTGCAGACAACAGCTTCAATCTTCTTGGGCAAACAGCTTTCTGCCTCTTCCAGTTCTGAGGAAGGCATCCTCTCTCTGAGCACCTTCAACTTGATGCAGCTCCCAGCATTTCTGAGGGCAGCGACTGCTTCATGGTGGGCTGCCCCCTGCATGCACAGACCGTTGACCTGAGAGGGCACAGGTCGGGTTATAAATCTTAGTGGCAAGAAGAGGGAGCAAGAGTGTGTCTCTGGGGAAATGACTGGAAATTACATGTTTGGGGGTTTATTTTTTCTCTCTGTCTTTTTTTTTTTTTGTCAATCAGCTTGTGCTCCCTTTTCTCTCAGTCCACACTGAGAGGCCTCTGTTGGTCTATGATGCCCCCCACTGGTTAGAAGCGATAAATCTAAGCTTCATAACACTGCAGTATATTTATGTAATACTTTCCTAAGGAATCAAACTTGGCCAAAGAAAAAAAAAACAACCAAAACAAAAAGCAAACATTCACTTTCCTACCTCAAGCACTCTATCTCCAACATGGATCCCAGCCTTTTCAGATGGTCCTCCTTGAGCTACCCTTGAAATAAAAATACCCTGAGAGGGAAAAAAAGTTAAGATTATAAAGCAATAAACTTAAAGTTTTCTCAGTTGGTTCATACAGTTGAGACAACTATAGGATTTTAGAGGCGCCTGCTTCAAATCATCCTCATCCAGAAAGCCAAAAAGCTGCCGAGTAAAAGACTGATGGGCTATGTTGCAAGACTGGGCAACTCTGCTCTCCTACTCCAGCACTCACCTCATCGTGATCTTTGTAAGGCAGAGATCCTTTTCCGCCAGCAATGCTTATCCCCAAACGACCACTTTGGCCCGATACTTTGATCTGCAACTGATAAAAAGCTTTCATCACAAGTAAAGCAAAGATTATGTGTAGTTCCCCCCTGATAGGAGCAGCTCAGTATAGATAACAGCAGCTGAAAATGGATTATGAACATATGAAGACACTCCTGAATTAGTTATAGCAAAGCCAGGGGGTTATTTTGACATTTAGGTAACAGGCAGTGTGAATTTACTTTTAATGGCACTTGAGAGGCGGATTCTGCAGGAAGACTGACTGGGGAAGAGCTCAGGAAGCTTGTGACTGATGGTGTCCTTATCTTGCAGACAGGGTCTCCATGGAGACCGGACCCTGCATTAAGAGCTGTGGGATGTGAGGAATTCTTGCCCTCTTGTGTTTCATCTATCTGATGGCGAAACAGACGTGGTGGAGCTTCTCTCGTAGAAAAACAACCTGTACAGCTCTGTTGGTATAAGAGAAATTAGTGCTCTCACTGTCCTCCAGTGAAATAAAATAGAATCAATCTACAGTACTGGGTTATATATATAGTGCTTCTGATAAACAATTCTTCCCTCTGAAGATTTTTCAAGGTTTGTTTTATGTTGCCTGTTTTATTTCTGGTTGTTTGAATAATTTTTTTCTGTTGATAAATAAAAATACATTTAACAGAAATCATCCATCCATTTGTTTTCATACCCCTTTATTACAATCCCACTAAATAAAATAAGGCTTTATTGCCTTCAGAAGTGGATTTATCAGCGACTAAACGCATTAAACGCTCATGTAAAACCTTAAGAGGTTCTGTTGGCAAGAATAGAAGATGTCCTTATTATGACACAATATCCCTCTAAAAGTCTTCTAAAAGGAATCAGATTAAATATATTTACTGTAGAACAGTTTATATAGTGAATTCCTCTCGACAAAAATTTATTTGCATAAAGCTGAATTTATTATCAGTTTATGATTAGTTTTAAATATTCACTTTCCATGTGAATGCAGTGCATACATTTGTTTTGAAACTTTCAGTGTCGGGTTTCATGTAGAAATGTTCTAATGTTTAAATGTTTACATTTAGAATAGTTGTTTATAAATCTAAATTGAGCTATAAACATTGATTATAGAACTAAAATTGGTGTAAATTACCATTTTGTGTTCATTCCGTAGTTTAAACATTTGAATTGAATTTTTTTTTTTTTTTTATATATATTTTTTAGATTTAGATAAGTTTTCTTCTTAAAAGGCTTATTATTGACATAGTCATGCACGTAATTTTGGAGAAGGGACAGGGGGAAAATGTCCCTTGCACTTTTTCAAATGTCTGTTTTGGTCCCATGCACTTTTTACTATCCAAAAAACAATTTTATGCTAAAGTACACCGACTATCATTATGCACTAGAACCAAGTAGAAAAACTGCAGCTCAAGCTGAAGCCCACTTCCCTGAGCTTAAACCGCCCAAAAGCTCCTGATTGGCCCACCGTCTTTTCCTGTGTGATTGGCTGTCACTCCTGAGAAGCTCACTTTACAAACATCTTATGCGCCACTGAATCAGGTCTGGGATTGGATGGTCAAACACGCTAGAGTTAGTTACATTATAAAAAACTTGAAAATTTCATCCATTATCATAATGCATATCTATTTTAAACCTATATGTTGTGCTTGATGGGGCTAAGGTGGGAAGTCCATGTAGTTTTTTCCAACAAGCCATGTAGGGGACAAAATTAAAGGAAAAGATACAGCCAGAGCTTCTGTTAAATGGCTCAGATCAAAGTATAATGAAGTGAGTTATCAATTGCAAACATTTAAAGGAAGTAAATACTTTTGAGCGGTGCTGTATCAAATAACTGGATGATCTCAGCTGTGCATTTAGAAAGTATTAAGTCACAGCTTAAAGCTAGCTGGATCAAGAACAACTTTTTATAGTGGGGATGGTATCAGGAAATCAGATACAACCCATTTTAGTCTATTGAAAGACCTTTAGAAATGCTGCAGCAGCTAAAAATTAAAGAATAAAAGCAGGTCTGCTTCTCAAGCTAAAACAAAAAAAAGGAGAATCTGTGGAGAGCATGGAAGAGTTCAACTAAAACAGACCTCTTCTGCTGGTTCAGCTCTTTCTTTGCTCCTCTGTAGGTCAGAGCAGCAAACACAAGCATTATTCTTGACAGCAAACATCTGAGGTCCCCAGTCTTTGGTCCCAGTCCAGCTGAAGTCTGAGACGGCCCAGCTCTGGCAGCCGGTCCCGGGGGGCGGATTACTGTGACGGTTCCTACTCTCCTATAGATAATCAGAAGACATCAGCTGACGCTAAAAAAAATAAAAAAAGTCATTTCAGGAAGAAGGACCTAAGCAATGACTGGAGGGATAAAAAAAAGTCCCTGATCCTGACTGTAAGTGCTCAACGTCAAGCTGTTAAGGAATGAAAACAAAAAGTGAACGCTGCAGTATTAAAATCCTGATCTTATTCACAGAGAATGCATACTTACATACAGTAACAGATTCAAAGAGCAATCTTACATTTTTTCCAACAACATAGGCTTGATTGAACCTGAAATGTGAAAAGATTACATAGAAAAAGGCATGCCACTGCAGCATAAAACGCAGCACATGCAGGGTGGAGGTGCTCTACATCATGCTCAGCTGGTTGGAAACAACAGGGAAAACAAAAGGATCTGGGAGCTTATCTATTATGTCAAAACCATGTTTCATTTAAATCCACCCCAGCAGCCAATTTTCTTTGGATGAGCATCATTTTGAACCCAACGCACCTTTTCTTTTGCCACACTCTGCTAATCACAGATCACCTCGAGGCAAAATGCAGGAAGGAATAAGAAACATGTGGGTTTAGTGTTGCACTCACTTTTATTGATCAGTGGTTAAAAAGGTCAGCAAATCTCAAGGTTTAGAGCCAGTCTGAGATCTTTACTGTGCAGCTTTATCGGAGAATAATTGCACACAAAAAAAAGAACACTTGAACCATTTGCTCTGGTCCACTTTCTGCAAATCGATCTAACAGCAAATTAACACAGTTTATCAGGTACCATTATAAAACAAAAGTGGAGTATCAATGAGAAGTGCATCTGAGAGGAACAATGTCAATTTTAGAGTAATCATCATAAAAAACCCTCAATCTCCCCAAAGCTCTGATAGTTGATCTACACAGTTCTCTTTAAAATAAAGCAAACCTTAAAAAGATAAAAATATGTCCGTTTGGCATCTATTAGGAAAAGTAATGCAAAGCAGTAAGGTACAGCGTTATTGAATAGAACAGGATCCTGACAGAGTAATCACAATGCAAATTGCAATGTAAATTTGATGTGCAGTAATTGAATGCAGAGATGAATATTCTAAAAAAAACATTCCCCAGACAGTGGATTTAATAAGACATTGCTGACTGTTTTGTTCATTACCTTGATTTTAGAAAAATAGAGATCCATGTACCAAGTTAAAGTGAAGCTTAAACCGATTAAGAAGAGACTTGCTATACATTTTTATTTACATCTGAGCTGCCAAAAAGTATAAAAGTATCAATATTCACAATAGATTTACAATAATCTTTAAATCAGTAGGTTCGAAAACCCGGCTCCTATTCTCTGCCCCAAAATGTAGAAAGACCCAGTGTTTTAAAAAATAAAATAAAACAAACACAATACATTTAATAGGTTTGTAGTGCAACTACCTAATGAATTCTTAAAGATCACTTTTTTAAAAAGTAATGCATTTTTAAAATATACTGTCAAAAAAAGGAGCATCTCTGTGCAGGTCGTTGCTGCGGGTGTTTGTTAAAAAGAGGAAGGCACGGCGGCCCTGGTAGACAGTTTCATTTTTTTTCCCCCACAGGACTGGAGATGGAGCAAGCTTTCAGGTTGTATGACCAGACGACAGGTAGGCCAAACTGGGAATTTGTAGGTAAAAAGAAAAAAAAAAAAAGGCAACAACAACACAGGACTGCAGGGTTGCGCAGGGCGATATGGCAGGACACAGAAGGAGAAAAAAACAAAAACACTTCTGAGGTAAAGGTCAGACGGACGTAGTCACTCCATCTGCAGCGTTATTGACCTCGTTTTTGTTGGAGTCCAGGGCGTTGCGGACGCTCTCTGCGGTTTTCTTCATGGTTTTTAGCTCGCCGGGGTGAGGCGTGGCTCTCCGTAGTAGTGTTCCCTGTGAGAGAGATGCACATCAACAGTTGAACATATACCATTAAAAAGTCCTGATACTGTGGCGTTCAGGCGGGATGACTGAGCTGTGATGCTTACAATTAGCGGATATTGAGTGCTTTAAGGTAAATTGGGGGCTGCATAAAAATACCCGTGATACAAAACCCAGGCTTATCTTGAAGAAAATGAAAATCTAAAACAAGCGGTCATGGCTTCTGCTCTTTTCAGAGCAGAAGTTCTCCCTCAGTTAAGCAAACAAGAACTTGGCAGAGAGACGTTTGAATACCTTCCCATATTTCAACACACTCCTGAGATTGTGGAGAATTAATGTGAATCACAGTGATACCAAGAAGTAGAGCTGCTCGGTTACATCAGGTAATACACATGAAAAACAGGTTTTTAATGGAAATCAGCTGCGAAAGCAATGAGGATGCCTCTCTGTGTCTGTTGGCAGGGTTCGGTCGGAGAGTTTTATATTTACAACTCTGCAGATCTGCAAGTCTTTATTTATATTACCACGTAATGATTCACAATGAATTACACTCCAATAAACAACATCAATCTGGTTTTATGTTTAGCCTTTGAGTCTTTTTGTGAAGGAAATTAAGAGCTGCATCATCTCCTGCTTAAGGTTTTTTAAAACAATTTTATGAATTTTTCATGAATCAAGAGCTAACCAAAATGAAAATATATATATATAATATAATGCATCTATTAAAAACGTCTCTATTCTAAAGTTGATTTATTTCATTGATTCACACATGATTTATTTCAAGCTTTCATTTGTATTAGAGTTTGATGACTTACAGCTAAAAAAATATAAGTTTCTCAGAGAACTTTTATATTTTATAAAGATTTTATTTAAAAAAAAATTAGATTCTAGTGAAGAAATGTTTTCCAGCTGTATAATACGCCAACATTAAGCTTCCTCAATACTTAGTTGGGCCTCCTTTAAAAAAAATGCTTCATCAGGTTTGCATGACACAGCCTGCGTTAATAGAGCTATTATAAAGAAGGATTCTTTCTAAGAGGCCTTCAGCTCCTCTGCATCTGGAGTCCAGAAAAATAAAATCCACTTTTCATAATACTTGTTAGCTGAGGGAGAGATGCGGCGCTCTAAAGCTTCCCGGTAACGCGCTGATCTGAGTTTAAACTTCAGAAAACGCAGTGAACCAAAACCAAATGACATGATGCTCCAAATCATTACTAACTGGGAAATTCATACACATGCCTCTCCATCCTTCCGCCACCATTCTGTCCTTCATATCCAAATGCCTACTTTGGACTAAAATGCATCTTAGACAAAATAAAATTGGTCTCAGAGTTGTGGCCTATATCCTGAGTATGTCTGTGTATCTCTTATAGCTTTACTTTTTCTGTCGCACTTTTTCCTACCACTCAACTTTCAATTATCATTTTTGTACTCTTAACAGCTACCTTCTGGGTAAACCGTCTTTAACGGCTCAACCCTTAATAGGTTTTCACCGACTGATTGTAGGACAATTTATTGTGGAGAATATAATGCATTATATTTTTGTATTGTGAAAACCATAATCTACAGAAGAGGATTAGGGCCACTGAAAAAAAAAAAGTTAACTGATTTTTAAATTTTATTTCAGTTTAACAGAATTTTAACTGAATTCTGAATTCTTAGATTAAAGTAAGAATTTTGAGATTAAAGTCAGAATTCTGAGAAAAAAGTCATAATTCTGACTTTTCCCCCCCAAGTTAAACGGAAAAATAAAATAAAAATCCTCTTCCGTAATAATCTATTGGAAGATAAATTCATTAAAATTATCACCTTTTTTGGGAATTGAATTACTAAGAAATATTAAAAAGTGTTAATTAGTCTCACCTTTTCATCATCGTCATCCTCCTCGCCCTCATCCATGAAGTGAATGGAGCTGATCCTGTTCATGTCTTTGCCATCCCAGACCTCATCAGCCATCCCGTTCACCAGGCTCTCCAGACCTCCAAAGCGGGCCAGATTGTCAGAGCCTGGAAGATGTTTTTGAAGAACCAATACATTTAGCCTCAGTGAGGTTCTGACAGAAAGATAAATCATACATGAAAAATAGCAAGTGCAAACTGCAGGAACTTATTTCAGCAATCAATATGTTTGTTACAATCTGTCCTCGGCTCAATCAATGAGAGCCGTCAAACACCCCGCTGCTAATAAGAGAGGGACTCAAACTGCCAGATCACAGTTTCAAATCCCAGCTTAGTCACAGGCTCACAGCAACACAATCTCCCCTGCCCCCAACCGAAGCCTCACCCAGCTGAAAGCCATCTCTTTAAAACTGCATTTCTAACACAAGCGAAGGACACAGCGTCTCAACAAACAAGCATTTGCTGTGATATCTTGTTTGTTGTGAACAGGATTATAAAAAAAAATAAAAAATACTTGTAAATATCAAACAAATCTACAAACAAAAATCTGTTCAGAGATTTGAAAGTCTGCCATCAGTGGCTTCCGAACGCCACATGGATGAGCTTTCAATGTAAGCCTGTCAGCCAATGTTAAGCCTCTTTTAGCTGGAAAATCCACAACATTTCTGAAAGAAAAAAACATCCTAAGAAGGCCTCAGAGGACCAGAGAGATTCTGATCTATCAAAGGCACGACAGTCCCTTACAGCACCTCATATCAGAGATATAAAAGGATCAGAGGGCAGCGGTTCACCAAGCAGATCATGTAGTAATGTCACTGAATATGGGGTGGCAAATACTTTGGAAGGAGGCGAGAACTGCTGGTCGCTTCTGGACGCAGTCGAAGCAGTTTGTAATTTCAGTCAGGTATCGGAAAAATGTCTCATCTCAGTTTCTGCTTCTGATACCGAGCCCGACTCAATTATTGCAGATATCCACAGGTATTCCATGAGTGACATAAATTACCTGATTCACTGGGCTGCTGAGGCAGCAGGACGCAGGTGAGCACCTTCTCTCCTGATTCAGGATCCTCGTCTGGCTGAAAGGTGAGAAGCGGCTTCGACTGGTTTTCCGACAGCCAAAGGGCCTTCAGATGTAGCGTGGTCAGAGACATCGGCAGGTATGACAGGCTGAACAGGATGGAAAGCAAAACACAGAAACAGTTCAACATTAACAAACAATACGCCTAAGAGTAGAAAGAAATATTTGAACCTAAAATGTGAAATTCATACATATTTAATAACATAACACAAAGTAACATATTTCTATTTTAAATTCTATTTAGTTATAATAATGGCTTAGTGTAAAGGGAACTTTTAGTTATTCAAAAACAGAGACTTTTACATAAGACCAATAAAAAGGGGAGATTTTTCAATATTTGTTTATTATTGTCTTTTCCACAGTATAAATCGTAAAAGTCACATATACATACTGTCACCTGAGAAACTTTAGTGTAAGTTGTGCTCATGTGCTCATTAAATTACCAACATTCTTGTAATAATAATCCAATCCAATAATCCAAACTGAAACCTAACAAAAGGTTAAAAATAAAAATAATCACTGAGCTTTTAGCACCAAACCAGGGTGTTATACACATACTTTATGGTTTTCTTGTTATTTCACAAATTTTCCACTTCAATACTTCCACTAAATAACTTTTACCTCCCAGCAGCTCGCATGCTTCCTACCAAGTCAGGTCTGTGTTAAATATTATAACCAACTAGTGCTCAAAAATCATGATTAATCAATTATTGAAATAATCGTCGACTTATTTAGTAAACGATGAATCGTTAACTGGAGTATAGAGACTCTTAAACATGCCTTTAGCTGACAAAGCGATTCACTCAGAGCAGTAATTATATAGAAATTGTAAAAAAAACTATATAAATATTTTGCATTTGAGATACAAAAACTTTTTCGTGCATCAACATGCTCTATCATGAACTCCTTAAGTGGAAAAGTTTTAGTTTCACCATGATTATTTCTGTAAAAAACTTTCTTTAAAACCTTTTCCTTCCTTTTCAAATAATTGACAGATTCATCAATTAGCAAAATAATCTTTAGTTGCAGACCCATAACCAACCCTTCCACACACTATTATATTTGTCTGTCTCCAATCTTAATGATGCAGTTATTTTCTCCATGACATAAATACTTGATAAGATATCAATCCATTCTCCACTATAGGTACAAAAGTACTATGCCATCTTATGGTTATTGCTTTCTTAGCAGCCAGAAGCAGTATTCTCAACATAACATAGCCCATGTTACGGCCTAAATAATAATGGGGAACACTGCTGAGTTTCCTAGCAGGCGGCAACTGAGGAAGTCATAAAAAGTCTTGGAAAATGTCTGGAGGAAGAGGAGCAGAGCGCAGCATCCACGTTACTTTAGGTCGAGTCTGAAGTTTCTCTGGTCAGACAGGATCTAAGTAAACACGTCTGCTTGTTTTGGTCCCATGTGCTTTATCAAGTCAAGACTTGAGAAACTGCTGAGAGGGCTTCCCTAATACATTACATGTTGATCATCTCCACGCCATGCCAAACTAATGCAGCATTCAACACATAAAGAAACGTCAGCCATTAAAGTCATAGGGAAACGGCCGTTCCAACCGTTGCATTTCTGAATTCTTCCGAGTGGTGCACGATTTTACACGAGTGAATAAAGTGAATGTGATTAGTCAATTATCAAGAGGGCGGGATTGTAGTGGAGGAAGGTTCACAAGCAAGTTTGATTGTGGCCGTTTTTTTTAAAGCATCTTGCTAACCAGTTAGCAACTTAGTACTAGTAGGTTCCCAATGGGAAACTACATTGGGACCAAGTAGCAATAAATTGGTGACTTAGAAATGACACTGTTAAGGAACGCTATGGAGAGGAAACATAAAAGATGAGGAGAGTTTTGTGTCAGAGGTCAGGGATGAGTCTCCTCCGTCATACATGTTTTATTTAGAGGAGGAAAGCGGGGAACAAGATGTTGTGGAAGAGGACGCCAGGGCGGCAGAAGCTTGGTTTGGTGTAGAACGCTTACAGCCGTACATGTTTGAGCCCTTGCCTCGCAGCGCTGCCAGTTCTGTTAGCTCTACGCCTGCCGAAGACACAGACGTCCATCCCCGTGAACACTGGGACGTAGCTCAATGGTAAAGTGAATGATTCTTATTTCTTATTTCGCCTCAATTAGCTACGAAAAATGAATCAAGATGCTACGGATGAAAAGTTTGATTAACAGACGACCGTTGATATATGATTGGCTGAATTTAGGTAAACAAGCTGACGTATAACTAACTGGCCTGCATAAGATAAGGAAAAAAGAAACCAACAGATTTTAAGACAGGATTTTTTTTTTATAGAAATTTTCTACATTTTGGGACAATATCGTCTGATAAAGAACACCTTTATATACATGTTTAAGCCAGAATGATTTGGCATTTAAATGTGATTTCCCTACGACTTTAAAAAACGTTCTCGTTAATGTTGATGTTCTGATGTATTGTGATGAACCTGTAAGTTTAACTTCATTTTCCAAATATATATATTTGCGTTTTCTGTGATCCAATGACGTTCTGTAGGTAAGCCAGTAATGAACGTACCGGTTTCCAGAGACATCCAACACATGCAGCTCACTAGCTTGTGACAGCTCTGCTGGTATCCTCTTCAGGTTGTTGTCTCGCACACAGAAGACGTTGAGACCGCGGCAGCCTCCAATCTAGATGACAACACAAGCATGCATGTCAGCCTGAGCAGAGATATACTGCTTGTTAACACAGTCAGAAAATAGCAATGCAAAAACTATGATGAAAGTGTTTTTCTTGTTTAGGGAAAAAAGCTGAAAAAGAAATTGAAAGCAGGGGAAATCTGTGTTAAGCGTAAGGATGGCAGTGTGACCCAAAATTGGTAATGATGAGAGGAAATGGGATGTGACAGAGTAACAGAAAATTAGGCATAATTGTCAAGGAAAGGCAGGGATCTGGTTGGCAATAAGCTTCATCTGTTACATAATACATCTCGAATGAAGATGTGAATAAAATTCCATTATTTAAAATTTCATGGCTAAAAATGCATGAAAAGCAGCCAAAAAATGCTGGTTTTAAAGAACCATCCCTCCCAAACACGCAAACCAAATCTTAAAAGTTTGCAAATATACATAAATCTGCTTTCTTCACTCATCACACCAATGGATAAAACCAAGCATGGCACAGAAAACTAAAATGAATAAACAAATCTATGCCACCCTCAGACCCTGTCTATACCATGACACCGCCTGCTTGCCTACATTGTCTGCGATACGCGTGTTGAACTGTTATTTTTTTTAATCTTTTTTCTCTACACACTGTAGGCTTTGCATATTTCCCACACAGGGGCATTGTATAAGCTCTAAATAAGCCTTTCAGATGAAGCCTTCAACCAAGCGTGACTTCACTTAGACAGACAAGAGTCTGCAGAAGAAGTGTCACACTCAAAGACAATAGTGACACTCAAGACAGAGCTGAAGCTGAACGAACATGTAGACGCACAACAAACAGGAGCATTGTAGAAAATAAAATGGAGAAAGGGCTTTATTTTGACTTTCAATTCAATCAAAAACAATGCTGCCAGCAGCGCAACTTCAGTCTGTAATTCTCAAGCAGGAAATTGTGTGAAAGAGCTTCAGTTTGAGCAAATCGAGCCACCTCTAGACAGGTAACTGGTGTTGTGCACAATCGCATGCAACCGAGCATGCTAATGAGCGGCTTAATGATGGCATTTTGATACATGAAAACATGTAGTTTAGGTTTAAAGGCAATTTCAACCATTATCAAACAGCAGAAAGAGTCACAAGACTTTCTTCCACAGGCATAAGTTGAAACTCCCACACACGTATCTCTCTGGGAAGCTTATACCCAACATAAACCTAAGGCTTAAGGCCTATCCATCATAACCACTATACTGTGGCATCCTGGGTCTGCACTTCTTTTGTTGTTGTTCCTGAGCCTGCAGCAGGCGGGGAATGAGTCAAGCTATGGGTGTACAGGTACAACAAAATAACCTGGAGCCGGATTAATAGTGTAGCACTCTAGGTTTAGTCCGACACATTATTCAGGGTTTATACAGGAATGAATAACTCAAATTGAATGCTTTTTAATGCTCTTTTAATGCTCTTAGAAATAATTTTAATGCCACCAACAGGTACCTATCGACAGGCTGCAGCCATGTCCTGAATTCCTCGTTTTCAAGCCACTTGAAATTGAAATTTGCTTTTTTCCCCCCATTATCTAGCTTTTTTCCGACTCAAGCTTCTTTTCTGAACATACAGCTTTGCGATCAACCGGAAGCAGTTCCACGCAAATATATCGTGATATAATATGTCTGATGAATTTGTTTTTATAAACATTTTTTTTAATAAAGCACTTTAAATGCCACAATAAACACATTTAATGAATTTTAGTGCCAATTAAGGCCTTAGTTTAAAAAATAATAATTTAATGACTTTTAATGACCCGCGGAAACCCTGTTATGAACCTGGGACTGCTCTTATCCAATCAGTTTGGGGAAAGGAGGGCATTCAGCAGAACTTTCCAAGCAGATTGGGCAAACCGAAGCAAGTTCCCACCAACCAAAGTTTGGTTTAGGCCAATCACTGTAACAAATGAAAATAGCAGCAAACACCATGAACCACAGAAATCTTTTGCTGTTCCCCCTTCAAAGATTAGTTTTCTGTTAAGCTTCTTCATGTGGTATATTGTGAACATCAATCAGTTTAGTTTTAACCAGTATAGAAAAGCAACTAAAGATCATTTTGCAAATCGATTAATATGTCGGTTAATGGGTCAATAATCGGATAGTAAACGAAGACTGAAAGAAGATTTTTTTACAGAATTAAACCAGATGAAACAAAAACTTTTCCACTTGAAAAGTTCTGGATAAAGCACAATGACCGAAGAAAAAGGTTTTTTAATCTTAAAGGCAAATTGTTTATATATCTTTTTACAATTTTGGTATAATTGATTCTCAAAATGGGTTGCTCTGTCAACTAAAGGCATGTTTTAGTGTCTCTGTACTCCAGTTAGTGCTTAATTGATTACTAGTTATCGTTTCAATAATCAATTAATTTAATTAATTGTTTCAGCATTAAACCAGTATAAACTAAACATTTCAATCTCAACACCCTTTTGTTTTTTTTTTTCATTTTTAAATTGAGGTTGCATCAATAGCTACTGAAAAAAAAATAATTTGTAAGAGTGTCAGTAGGGTTGTAAAGGCATACCTGCTTTGGTAACATTGTTAGCTTGTTTCTGTCACAGTTTAAGTTGGAGAGTTTCTTTAAATTTCCAATACTAGCAGGCAAAATCTGTAAGAAAAGAAAACCATGATCAGACTTCATTTCAAAATGTTCCTATTTAAAATCTACACAAAACTGCATCCTTATTTAAAAAAACAACAACACACAAATGATCACGCATTTCTTATTAATACATATTTACAATCCTATATTCATTTCTCCTACTGATCAGATATCATTAAAGAAAAAATAAAATAAATCTATGCATTAAGGTTTGCTAACACCAACACATCATGACACGATGCAAAAATATCTATGGACTGTCTGCTAAAATCATGTTAGACTTTTACTGGACTGCTGCTTATCAAAGATGAACTAAACTACCTGTAATTACCATTTAGTTCAACAGAATAAAATGATTTGATATTTTGAAGCAGTTTTTGATAAGTCATTACAAGCAAAATGTAAAGGTAGAAGATGAAATCGTTATAAATTGTATTAACAATTATTAATACTCCTGGTATACAACAACAACAAAGAGCAAGTACCAATGGTAATATGGCAAACCACTAAACTGCATATCTGCAGCTAAGTTTGGATCGCAAGTCAGTCTTTTGTTGGTCAGGTTGTTTTAAAGTCTCTATTGACGCTTTAACACTAAGTTCAGGTCATTCTGGGCAAGTAAATGTTTTATTCTTTGGCCAGTTTTTCAGACCTGGCTTATATTTTTCTAGTATTTTCTATTAACTGGCCAACAAGGCCTTTTTTGATTCTATTTTTTCATCATAAAAACAGTCTGACCGGTCAATCTAAAGTAGCTTGACCTTTTTGCTGCTGCTTGATTTTAGACTTGTGCTCAAACTGGTCATCATAAGCCATCAATTTGAGGCACTCAAATAATATAGAGAAAGACCAACCTGTATTTGGTTCTCAGTGAGAACAAGCTCTGTCAGACTTTCACAGTTACCAATGGATTCTGGAAGATACGCTATCCTGTTCTGGTCAGCTTTCAGGATGGAAAGCTTCCTTAGTTTTCCTGCACAGAGAGAAAACACCTTTTGATAAATGTGACATGCCAGAAATCATCATAGCAGGATACAGACGGGAACTGTTTTTGTAAACATCTGCAAAGATCATACAGGTTCACACTCTGAATGCATCAAAAGACCTCTAAAAAAAGCTAAATGGCCTCTACTTATATAGCGTTTTTTCCAAGTCAGAAGACTTTGCCAAAGCTCTGTACACAACCATTTACCCATTCACACACACACACATTGGAGCCAAAGGTCCTCTGACCACCACCAGTAGGCACTGCAGGTGAAGTGTCTTGCCCAAGAACACAACTATACTGAAAGCCTGAGACGGGGCTTGAACCAACAATTCAATAAAATGGAAACGTTTGACTATAATTGCACAAATAGTTTATGTCTCATTATCAAACTACATTTATACAAGCAAAAAACAACCTTTTAAATAAAATTTAGTGAAATATATGTTAGCCAAGGGGTGCAAATGCCATGTAGATGCATCATTTCCCAGCAAATTCAAAACTAATACGACTAAGACTATTAGACTAAGACTAATACAAAAACGCATACAAAGAAAAAAGTATGTTATATGAGAAAATAAAAGAATTCTGACAAGCTGATGGAAATTTCTATAGAAATTATTCAAAATTAAAAGTAGCAGTGTGGCTCATCATAATAGAGCCCCTTCGTGAAATCATTTTAAATGTTTCAGGGTTTGGTTTTGTTTCTTAGCTAATGGTCCTCAGGTTTTCATCAGCTTAAAAACATCTTCATACTGATTTTGCCCCGTGTCAAGATCCTGATTATTCTCAGTTAGAGGTGGGAATGTGAATAGTTGTAAGGTTTTCTCTTAAGCTTTGGATCAAATTAGAAAATTAGAAAATGTCCAAATAAAATCAGACAAAGACACTAAATTATGCTGAAAAAGAAAAAAAAAATCCCCGTTCTTACCGACACTTTCTGGAATATACTCCAGATTGTTCTGTGACACCAGCAAATCAGTGAGTGACACCAGTCCTCCCAGCTGCTCCGGTAGAAACTCCAGCTTGTTTTCAGATACATCCAGATATAACAAGGTCTTAATATTGCACAGCTCCTACAGTGCAACACAAACACAGGCACTTAGAAAATGTGCATTTGGAAATAATAAGGCAGAAATGATCCTTCACTCTTAGTCTGGGAGAAGATATTCTTTTCTTCTTGTTAAAAAAACAATGACAACTAATAAAAGTAGGCATCATGGTTCTTGGCTCTAGTATTTCTCATATTCAAACATTAATTTCATCAGTTATATTTCTATGTTATATACGGTTGGACAGAATTCTTTAACACAATAAGAAAACTGAATAAAATAGGCTAAATAGACGAGGATCCAGTACAAAAATGCAGACAATGACTGAGTGACTTACAGCAGGTATTTCAGTTAAGTGGTTTCCATCCAGCCATAAGTCCCGCAGGCTAATAAGACAGCCAATTGATTCAGGCTGCGAGTGTGGAAAACATAAATGGAAGAGACGAGGAAACAGGAAGAGGAGAAAATAAAATGGAAAATATCAGTTTAGCTTTTATATGAACAATCTGTTGCGCTAATTTTAATATGATGGTAATTTTCAAATTAATTTTAAACGAGCTCAGAGTTATAATGACTAAAGGCTTTAGGCGAGAAGTAAACAGAGCAGCAAGCATAGGGAGGAGATCAAGGAGGGGTATTTCAGCAAAGGTCACTAAGACCAACATGAACATTTCTACAGCTTTAACAGGAGGCTATGGAGAGGTCCGTAATCAGTATGTTTTCCTCTCTCACTGCTCAGATAAATCATTCTACAAATAAAGGAAAAAGGTTGTACAACATGGAAGAAGTGTTCTCCACAGGACTGTCTGTAATTGGTCTTTCCAACCGGGGGTCATTTTGATGGTTTCTCTCTTTCTGAGGACAGCTTTCCTCGTTAATTGGGCGTTTTATCCATTGGTGGGCGACAGATACCCACAAGCCCAGTTTTTTACACTGTAGTGTGTTTTCACAGAAACTCAACAGGTTGGCATATTTCAGACAAACACAAAAACATGCTGCAGTTTTTTTACTAATGAAAAACTGAATTGCTTCATAATCCCTTTCATACATCATAAGGTAGAAAGGAGTTTTTTCACTATCCAGCTCACAATGAGGAATACATTTTCAGCATAACCCTTTCAAAAACATGCATTCATATTTTTTATTCCTAATCGAATATATTTTTGCTGTGTTTGAAAAGCTGAGTGGGAAAATGCCTGAAGAATAAAAAAAAAAAAAATCAGTCTTTTTTAGTTTTATAGGGAACAAAACAAACAAGTTTTGTGATTGTTGAGGTATAAAAACATTTTCCATTTCCTAACTTTATTCTTTCTAGTCTTGAAATCCTTCACGGTCAACAGAAAAGCCATTCTTGTGAGATTTTAAGTTAAAAAGAAGGCTTTGAACGGATAGCCATCCTACCATCTGCATGATAAGATTGAACATCTGTTCTCAGGGGATCTAATCTGCCTGAATGCGACAAGCTCAAGGAAATGGGAGGATTTTAATTTGCTCATTTTGCTGACAGAGAAATGTTCTTCTGACGAATAAAATAAAGAAAAGCAAATAAAAGAAGTCATTTTTTTTCTCTAAACTTACCAAACTGCAGAGTTCATTATTGCCGAGGTCAAGTTCTTCAAGTTTATGAAGTTGAGATAATGACCTGTTGGTGACAAATACTTTAAAATTCAGACACAGAATTAAAAGGAAATGGACACACACATATCGATGGAGGACTTACTCTGGCAGCATCGCCAGGATATTTTCTCTGAGCTCTAGTGATACCAAATTAGACAGTCTGTAATCAGAAACAGAAAGGAAGAAGATTACATGTTAGGAAATGGAGTTTGCAAAAAAGAACAAAAAAAAAGAAAAACTGCCCCAAAACTGATGGTCTTCCTTTCAGATAACAGGGAACAGGAAGTACTTGGGAGGTGTGTCTGTTATCAAGCGCTGCAAAATTGCAGCGGCATAAACAACTGCTTCGTACTTTCAATTGCAGAGTAAAATGTCTTAGAGACTACGAGAGACCAAAGTACAGGAGTTATCTTTTGGTATCAATGCTCTTTGTCAACATGTACCCAATTAAAGCAAGATTTGATATTTATCATGTTGTTCACCTGCTACATTTGGAACCAAAGCATTAAAGGTAAATATAAATGTTTTTGTGAAGAACTGATCCGTAAAATGTTGTGTGGATATTTGGCATTCTATACACTTATGTGTTTAATATTGATGTATTTAATGTTTTTTATTATTATTATTATTATTAATAGCAAAGATGTGAAGTGGAAATAAAGTGCTACATGGTTTTTAAAACATTTTATCTAAATTTTGCAGTGTCCGTATATATTTCAGGCATATTTTCCTTTTTTTTTTTTTTTTTTTTTTCACATTTTCAAACAGATCAATTTGTGATATTTTTAAAACTTGGGACATTGTTCCATTACCTAACCCCAAACTAAACCTCCTGTCTGCTGCACTGTGCTGTCATCTTCGCTGATTCTCTCTAAAAACCTCTATAAGCTGTTACAGAACAGCTAAAAATAAACCCCACTTAGATTTTATTAAGAGGTATCAGACCGTGGGAAAATATTAATTCACACAATTTCTTTAGCTTTTCTCCTTTCCAACATTTCATCGTTTTAATTCCACTGACTTTATACATCCCTGCTTTGTTTACATTACATCCTCATAGCTTCAGCATCATTTTATGATTTTAACATAAACCTTCCTCTCTATGCAGAGTTATAGTCAACATTTAATGTTTCCCATGGAAGCAGATGAGCACCACATCTTAAATTAAACCAAATAAAAGCCTTCATGAACCACAGGGTGACCCTCTGCTGAGGCCACAAGAAATACAACTACCCATCAATCTTGCTTCTTGTTGCTGTTTATGCATTTATTTTTTTATTTTCACTAGCCACAGCAGGTCACTAAGCTACTGAACAGATTTCTTGACAGAAAAAAAAGAAACAAAACCCTTACATCCCAGAGATAAACTATTGGAAGCTTTTAACCCCTTGTCTATTTATCTTATCTAGTCTGAAACCTGCAGCCTTTAATGCAAACTGTGTTCTGCTTTTCATTAAATGCTCCCCCTTGATGGAGACAGGCATTTGAGTCAATGCATTATAAAAAAAAAGAAAAAAAAAAGAAAATGGGCATGTTTGGGAGGGAAAAGCTGTACTGCAAGGCAAAGGAGGGAGACAATTTCCACAATACAAAGGTTGAAAATCAATATACCTGAAAGTAGTTGATGTTGCCACAAAGCAAGTGCCCCCCCTCCAAAAAAAACCCACCAATAATACTTTCAAAACGCAGTTGAAGCAGAATCTAAAAAAAACAAAACCTAAATCCCCACCTACTGTGGAGAAACTATTTTTAGATTTATCCGTTTAAAGCCGCTGAGTGAGATGCTGTGCATGACACAAAATAATACAAATGGATGAAAGTCCCAGCAGCCCTTGTCATTTTTATCCCAAAACCATACTTAATCCCCGAACATATGGGCTTATTCATGTCAATACCTAGACATAAAAAATAAACATATTTATTTATTTTATCCAGGAAGCAAGCATGAGTTCAAAAAGCCACAAAACTTAGCAATCCTCATAATAAATCGTTGTCAAAGAAAGAGTCAAAGACTGAAATAAGTAAACAAACACTAATTTAACACCAATATATATGAGAAAGCTAAGAAAGAACCCACTATGTTGATCAACATTTTAAGACAATCCGTTGAAGCAGAGAGACAGAAACCTTTTTCCAATAAACATAATCACCCTTTCATTTATCCTACTGAGTGAGACGATCAGGAGCAGAGTAGACTATATATGGTGCTCATACTAGATGCCTGTATATCATGACATCAGAGTTTCCTACTCAGTGGCTTCCTGTGAATCTCTAGATTGCAGTCTAACCTTAAATTTACATTGCCTCTGGGTAAAGTGAGGTAGCAGTAAATCTAATCTAGGGAGAGAACATACTGGTTAAGCTTCCAAGGCGTAGTTTATAAAATGTTCAATAAGGTTGACAACAGGGCCATTCCAGATCCTAAGAATAGCCTGATTTACTGGTTCAAAAAAATAAATAAATCAATTACAGAGCGTCTTTGGATAACTGTCAGGCTAGAGGACACTGGAACACAAGTGTATCTAGAGTAGGTGAGTTTAACATAGATTTTAAAACAACATAAACATTTCCCCTGCTTGACTGTTGTTTACAGCATGGTCAAACCTTAATACAGTTAAATGAAAGACTTGGATATCTGGTTAGTGTTGAAGGACTCAAGAGCATGCTTTAAAAATGTATCAACTGCTAAGGCATGGTGGTGTTGGTGTCATGCTGAGGGTTTTTTTCAATGACAAAAGAAAAAAACAAAAGATAGAGAGATAACACTTTGCATGGTTTAATTGGACAACTGAGAGAAGCACACATCTAAACAGAATCTGGAACTAATGAAGCACATTAAGCTTCTGGAATAAACCCTGACGTCAACCTTATCAAAATTACTGAATCTGTATCAACGGCGAGCCTTTGGCTGAGAAGCAACTAACTGAAATTAGTTCTTTCATTTCTGATAATATGTTATTTAAGGTGTTTTTACTACAAGAAAATCAGCGATAATTTCAAACATGCACAATTTTCCTTACATAATTAGAATCAGAATGAGAAATACTTTAATAATCCCAGAGGGAAATTATTTTTGTTACACGCTCCAGTTACAGTTTTATATATTTACACAGACATGAAGAAAAAAGAAATCTAATAAATCAAAATGTATCCATAATGACCCTCAAACTGACTGTGAGAATATGTCCACCCCAGAGCTGCACTGTATGTTTCCTCATTAACTGCATCTCTGTAAATCCTGTAAGGTTAAAATCAGGTTGATCCTTAAATTCCAAACCCACTTTAAAACACATCCCCTGTGCCCCCCTCGGTCCTAAAACACATAGCTCTGTTATTAAATTCACGTACAGCTAAACTCTACAATAAAGGAGAGCTTACAGGGGCATGAATATTGGCAGACATGTCATCCACTGCCAGAGGCGAATATATGTAAAAAGACAGAGCAGCCTAGTCAGAGACAGTGACTAACGTGTCTGGAAGCAGTGATGTGGTTGTTTTGGGGAAGAAATCAGGACATAAAAGAAAGCAGACATGCTGGGTCTGTTCCTGTTTCTGACGTTATTTGCTGCTTAACTTGTGGTTGATTGAGCTTTAGTTAGAAACATGGTTATGTTTTTTGTTTTTTTTTTCTAAAGGAAAAAAAAGAATGTGTGGGATGTTTTTAAAGTCCAGAGGATTTTAAAGAACAGAAACTATTGTATGCAAGAATTGTTCCACAGCCCACAAAGAACGGCTGCTACATTTCAGAAGTAACACATTTAACTATAATATGAAGCCTCATTAAAAAGCACATCCCGATTTAAGATAACCTTGCAAATAGAGGTGGGTGTTTATTTGTAAAGAACCAAAAGGCAACTTTACATCCTGTATGCACTTTGTACATTCCCTTTTTATTCTTTGATTAGAATAAAATATTTGACCATTTAAGTGCATCTCCTTACCTTCCAATGTCTTCAGGAAGAGCCTGCAGTGAAACATCATTGATGGACAGGCATGTTAGATTTTTAAGTAGGGTAAAGCTTTCAGGTAACCTGAAAAATAAATAGGAGAGAAAGTAACTGTTAGATTAACATTATCCAGTCTATGAGTTGTCCAGAACTTGTTTCAATTACTTTGAAGGGTACAACCTGTATAAAACTGATTCCTTAAAATGCCTTAATTGATTCTTTTTTTTTAAGATAGCGTCATTGAAAAAAACAAAAGATCCAACCTTTATCTCTGACATGATATAAATAACCATTGGATCCCCTAATTATTATTCATTATTTATTAAATAAATGTAACTAAAGCTTTTTTTTTGGCTCCATTGTGATTAATCCAAGATGTTGTCATCAATAATCCAAATAAATCATTATTTCCTTGGGGTATGACAATAATATGACAGCTTTTTCTTTCCCTTTCTGTTCCCACCAGAACAGGCTGGATCTGTAACAGAACACGACATCAGCTCCCTGTCGTTCAGTCATCTATCGATGTAGTAAAATAATTCAATACTAATTGCCCCCCCCCCTCCTTGCAAAGGGTTGACCCAAAAAATTGTTACGGATTCAAGTAATAATCAATGAATGCCGCTCATTTCATTCAATTCTCATTTTTGTATTTTTCTGACTTCTTAAGAGAAAAACAGGATCCGTCTGCCACAGGAGGTTTTATAAAAGCTAAACAATCCTTTGTGCCTGCATTTGGTTTCTGCTTTGACAAAATCTGTTACCTGGTGAGCGACTGAACTGAAGTCAAACGTATAACTGTCCTTTTCCAGCCCTCTGAAGCCCAAAATCAGGTAAGTTTTATAGGTCTAAACTTAACTTACTTTTTGTACTTTTTTTATGTACAAAATAACTTCAAAACCCAATTACCATGAAGTTGCAACTAGGACCTTAGCAATATAACAGGTATAAACAAGCAGTGTACAAGTGGAAAATTGTGTTACTACAGCGAAGAAAGTGCTGATGAGGTTAAATATGTAAACTACTGAATTGCAGCAACTTTTGCTTCCAATTACAGCAGACTACTAAACACCCCCACACTGTAAAGGCATGTGGCGCTGCTCATGCTGAGGCGTAAATTAGACGTAGTCTCAAATCTAAATTGAAACCAAAACACAATCTGCAAACCGATTAAAAAAAGGCAAAGGATGTATTAAACCTATGAAAAGGAGACATATTTTTGTTTTTCATCTTGGAAACATTCACTCAACACCTTTGTAGTTAATTCCACCTTGCATTAGAATGCACTGGTGAAAGGAAACATCTAGAAAGTACCTCATTAATGGATTTCCGCTGAAATCTGCAACTTGGAGGGCTTTGCAGTAGGAAATGCTCTCTGGAATGTCTTGAATATCTGATTGAAAGACAAAGCAGATGTGGACGTTAACGGACAGAGATGTAGGTTAGAGGAGAAGTTAGGCTATATAAATTAATTAACACACATTCAATTTAAAGATCAACCTAAATCCCAGGACCGGCTGGGTGATGCACACAGGAGACCAAGCCTTTCAATGTGTTTGAGATGAGCCAACATGGGGTCAGAGGTGTCAACACACACTCCACTACTTCCTTGCAAGTTCATATTTCTGGATTTTTTTGTTTAAACAAAAACACATCCTCCACCCTCCCTTTGCTCATGTATGAAGCAACAGGGCAAAATCAACCTACACACAAACTGCTGAGGCTGCTGCTCATACCTAGTTAGGGATGCACCTTTTAAAAACATGAGGAAAAGAGATAAAAAGTTTTGCACAGTTGAAATAAATAATTAATCTGGGGTCGGGTTGAGGGTTTGTCAATCACGCATCTACATTGCGTTGCTGCATCATCATAGATCCTTGCTTCAAATGAAGTGCTGTCTGAGAAAGTGATGATCTCTACGGTTCATTAGGGATTTTCAGCTTTGCTGCAGATGGTACAGTAGTGTCTCCACCAATGAAATCTTCTATTCAAATCATATAATGAGGCTATTTTGGAAAAAAAAGACATCAGGCATTCATCTTTTAATTGATTGGGCGCTCTCTCTTTTGAGGAAACAATCATATTTCAACTCAATAAATCCATTAACCTAATTAGCAGAAAGATTTTAAAAAGGATGTTTTCTTTTCTGTCTGTACATTTTAATCTTGTGTTGAGCTTCTTATTTTCAGTTTGGCGCCTAGCAAAAGTATTCAACTCTTGAAGTTTTTTATGCTTTCTTATAAAAACAAACACGTCTATGCATTTTCTTGGGAATTTATGGACTCCATATTGTTTTAAATTTGCCCAGGTTCAGTCTTAAAGCTCGGTTTATGCTTGACATAAATGCAAGATTTGCACGATTAGGTTGCCTTTAAGCATTCACGTCCTGAAATGTTCCACATCCTCCATCCAGGAGAATTAGCAGCTACCCACACAGCCCCGTGGAGAAGAAAAAAAAATACAGTGAATGAGCAACAACTCCAAGTAGAAGGTTTGGAAATAAAAACTCTGTGTTTTCTACTTCTACACATAATGTGGTGTTCTATGCTGGCTGTTTGTGCCCTACACTGCCCCCTAAAGTCTAACCTAAAAAATTATGCAACAAGCATAAACTTTGCCACAGATTCTTTAATTCAATTCAGTTTATTTATATAACGCCAATTCACAACATAAGTCATCTCAAGTCACTTTACAGTTCAACCAGACCATACAGTCAAAATAATTCAATGTTTTCTATCCAAGGAAAACCAGTTGATTGCATCGACTTTACCCACTGCAAGTCTGGACATTTTAATTGAGATTATGCTTTGATTTAAAGTGGTAAATCAGTTGTTTGAGAACAGCTGTTTCAGGGAGAAGACGTATCAAACCCATCCAGGAGGACAGCCATGTCTATGGAGGTTTTCAGTTTCATATTCTGTCCATTTCTGGATGATCATCTGAACCTGACTGTGTCCTAAACTTCACAACTTAATCCATGGCCCATCAACTGGGTTTTTTGTGTGTGTTTTTTATTTTACAGCGTTCACAGAACAGCTGTATTTACATTAATATTAAAGAATATCACACATGTATACTTTTTGTACATGAGGACACTTCAGATGGCAACTTCTTAATTGATTTGAATGGGTTGGGTAGACTCATGATTAGGGGTGTGGAAAAATTATTTTGGCAATATATCGTGATTTTTGGCTGCCTGATATAATATCAATCTTTTAGTTCTTAGTATCGATTTTTTTTACAGCAAAATATTTTTACCCAATACTGAGGGAAAATGGGCTACCCTGGTACCGCCACTCTGGCAGATAGTGCTGTTGAGCCCTTCTGCTGTGTGGCGCAAAGCTATATCTGTAATTGAGGCAGTCCCAGTGGAAGATGTGGACTGACGCAAACCCCAAGCAACATGGATACCAAAATACATATACAGAGGTTGTTTTATTATTTATACATTCTATTTTGATAGCAAGAAAAATACTGCAATAAATTTTGATATTGCAATATAGTAATAATATCGTATTGTGACCCATAGTCACCCCTACTTATCTTACTTACACATAAATAAAAAATATAAATCTATTTCCTTCTACTCAACCATCATGCAAAACAACAGCAACAATGACTTAAAGATGAAAAAATTCAAGAAAAATGAACTATTTTGCAAGGTCTTGTCAATATTTTACAAAGACCTATTTTTAAACCAAATGCAACCCATCTCCTAATAGAAATAAAAATACAATTTTCATTCAAACAGAAAAAAAAAAGGTTTGAATTTGGTTTCTCGTCTGAATCTAGTTCTAAACCATCTTGCTAATGAAAACCACTCTCTGTTTTTATGTTCCCCGGTTTCAGCAGCTTCACAAACGAGGAGTTAACCTGTCAGAGTTGATTCATTTGCTGAATTCTGCACTGTTGCTCAACCCTGGATGTTCAAGCTGTTAAAAATAAAACCCCCAGAAAAACAGCTGCATGTGTAGATTAATCTATCATACTTTAGTGTCAGATAGGTCTTTATTTTTACCATTTCGTGAAAGATCCAACTCCATCAGCTCCATAAAGTTGCCAATCTCTGCTGGAATTCGGAGGATCTCATTGTCACTCAGGGTTAGTTTCCGAAGTTTCAGCAGCTGAAACAAAGGCTGGAGAAACAAAGAAAAAAACAAAAACAAATAGTCATTGAAACCCTTCACGAGGAAGCACATTTAAAACAGAAAACAAATCAATGATTAAACAATACAAAGTACTTTAAATGATAAGGTGCCAGCATATCTCTCTATTTTCTGCATCCACTCATTCATTATAAAACAATGAAAGATTATTTATTGATGGATCAAAGGCTAAAAGAAATTCTGATCAGCATGCTAAATAGATATATCACTGATTACAATTTTATTTTATTTTAGAAAACTGATTAAACTACTTTCCACAGCTACCCAACTCAGTTTTTTCTGAAACTGCTGTAAATGGGTTTAATGTGTTGAGCTGCTTTACGCTTTGAAACCAGTTAGAATTTACTGTGGTAATATCACTAATAAGATTTCTGACTTTAAACCAATGAAAAGCAAAGCTTTCTAAGGTTAGTCACCTTAAGTTTACGCATTTTTTCAAAATGACAACAAGAATTAGAGATACTGGGACAGTACATGAGCTCTGCGCTTATTTAAAAGCTACATTTTTATTGTTTTTCGCATTTTGTAATTATTCCTTAACCTTTACACTAAAGCAAGATTGGAAAAACTAAAGCAAATAGATCACAAATCCCACTCAGTGAACAAAATCAGCCACAATGCCGACTTTATAAAGGTCAACTTTTAAAAAGTTGGATTTCCTTCTATTCAAACAGTTTGAAAACTGTAAATTCCCAATATTCTGGGTGTATGAGCGCAAATAATAGGTTTTTCACAGTTTAAAAACTGCTTAGATGCAAAAATTGAATATTATTTTAATTTCTTTATTTTCTATTCATTTTAAAAGTAAAAGTAACTTTTATGATTTTCTTGTGCTGTAATGTGAAGGGAAGAAAGAAATCTGAAGAGGCTTTAAAGAAATAAAACAACGAAAAACAACCTGATCTGCACACCAATCTCAAAATTTGAGATTTTCCATCATGACGATGATTTCTGAGGCTAAAAAGAAGTCAAACTTTATCCTGTGATCTCTGTAAGCAGAGGACTAATGCAGTAACATCTCCAGATTTAATTACCAGCCTAAAAAAAAAAAAACAGAGATCCGGACTTAAAGGGTAAAATCAGTAATAAAAGGATGATATCCTGTCAAGAACAGACAGAAACTTGCCTGTGAGGCAGGGCAGCAGTTCTCTAACAATACAGCTTCAGGTAGCTTTAATAAGTTGGCAGGAAACTAACTTATGAGGTTGCCCTTCAGGCTTTGCATTTTCTCTGCATCACAGGTATCAAGTCGTTCCAAGCCGTCATGAAGCATTTTGTTTAACTATGTACTACTTGTTATACATTCTGTGACCTATTTAGCTGTAAGTCTTTAAAAAGCTTAGAACGGTCTGTTCTGTTGTTTCAAGCATAAACTTGTTCTACTTTTACAAAAATCTGAACATTTTCCGGGGCACAGATAGAGAACAAGGCATCGGATTTAAAATCTTTTAGCTGAACACTTCAGAAATGTAAAGGTGATCAGTTTTAGGATGTTACATTTCAAGGAGGAAACTAGATATTTGTTCCCCCTTTTTGGTTCCCTTTTGTCAGACTGGCACCGTTACACTTTCAGGTGAATTTTCTCTTAAGCTCTGGCCCATCTTCAAGGAGGATGGGCTGGTTATAAGCAATAAGGTAGGGATTAGATTTTAAAAAGCTCCGGTATGAAAACTAAAACCCTTCTTTGTTCCTGCAGGTTTTTTAAAGAGATGCAGGGAAAGTGCTGCAGTGATTGTAGACACATGGCGAATAGGTTATTAATTAATGAGCTTACCACACTGCTAAACAGCTTACTATATATTAAAAAAAAAGCCTGCTTCAATTTTAATTTAGAAAATTTGGGCAATATTTTCTGGTTGTAAACAGAGACAGCTGATTATCAACCTGTTTGATGGTAGTTGAAAATTGGACTAATTTACCTACTTAAACATACATCATTAAAAGACCAATACCGGAATGTTGGAGAGCATTAGAGCTGTAATAATTGATAATTGATTGTATAAACAGGGGAAAATAATGTTGATTACATGTATTAAATGATCTGCTTGGAAATATGGTATATTCAATGTTTTTTGTTCATATCAACCAAATGCCTGGCTTTTGGTATAAATTAAAAAAAAAAAAAATAATCATTGCTTCATCTGCTTAATTTTGAACACGCCCAGCTGAACCTGGTTACTTTGTCCATGAAAAAAAAAAGATGAATCTCACGGTCAAACTGCTCTGAAAAACAACTTGAACTGTTTTGTTTTTTTTCCCCAAGATGTATGAATCATATTCAGATAAAGATATGAGTAAAAAATAAATAAAGCCAGAGTCCAAAAGTCGAGCTTCACCCTGCAGCACTACACATTCCAACATCTTAAGACCGTTTAACCAGCCTTTAATCCGTCGTTTCATCAAGCAAACAAACCTGAACGCCATGTTTGACTAAGAATCTAACTTCCAACCACTTTAATTTCACTTTCAGCTCCTTTTAAAACAAATGCTTGAAACCAGTTTTATGATGACAAGCAAAGTGTTTCAGTTTGTCTCTTTTTCTAGAAAATCTTTCCAGACCAATGGACTCATTTAGGACAGATGAAATTGGATCAAAACTGCTCCTATAGAAAGGAAAAATACATCAGCAGTTCTTTCTCTATCATGGTATAAACATTAAAAAGGGAAAAACAACAACAACAAAAAAAGCTCTGTCTCTCTGGTCTTATCAGCTGTTGGCTTCAGAACACCCGGCTTTATGATTCCTGCTTTGAGGCCGGGCAGCAAACCTGTTGTTCCGGTTAGAGCCATCAGCACCCCGCCCCAAACAACTAGCCGGGAACGACAAAGAAAAACAAAAACGGGCTGTGTCAAGAAGAAGACGGAACTTTTTCTCCAAACTACAGACATCATTTGAATGACTGGTTTCAGAAACTGCTGCAGCTATGATTCAATAACCATTTCCCCCCAAAAATCAGTCACTGAAAATGTTAACTGCTAGATCACAACTGCAGAGAGAGTAATATTTAAACTTACAGCTCTCACAGTTGGATGTATTGTCGATTAAATACAAACTGAAGTGTGTAACATTTAACTTTAAGTTAAAACAGTCAGACAACCACAGCATTTTTACAACACTTCATTCTGTGTATCATATGAGAGTTAAGCTTAGTTTGACCACCAGCATCCTGCTGCTAACTTTTTCTTTACCTCCTCATACGGGTCATAAACCCCACAGCTTCCTGTTGAAAAAACGGATGTTGTTCTAATCTAATCTCACCGTCCCTGTCTGCATACCTCTAGAGAGTTCCAAATGAAGAGGATGATTTCACAATACTTTAAAGAAACAGAAATGCATATCTCAAAAGTAAAGGCTTACATTGTATGTTTGAGTGGTTTAAATACACAGATTATGCATTTTGTCAGAAAAATTTCTGTCCAACAACTGACTTTATATATCAGGATTAGAACTGTGGAGCTATAGCAGCTTGGTTACCCCGTTCATCTGCACCAACATGTCCACCCATCATGGCAGGGAGAGAGCACATAGTGTCTGTGTCTCACAAATGAACCTGATTTAGAGTAAAGTGTGCTTATCGACCGCATAGCTAACCCAAAAGGCTATAACCAAGGGTGAAAACCTCAAAAGCCCCATGGCCTGAAAGGCCGCTCAGCTAGGAAGAAGAAATGACTCAAATAGCAAAAAAAAACACAAATTAGGGTTTGAAGAGACGCTACTTTTTGGACGTCGTTTCATCAGACGGGGTCTAAAAAGCCCTTTCGCCTCTTTAGATTAAGCGCTATATGAATACAGAGCACTTACTTCTCATAAGCACATGATCTGATGACATTTAAGTCCCCATTTTATAAGAATTTATATATGGAAAATAAGAAAAATAAGGGACATAATATAATTTAACTAATGAATGAATAGAATAGCATAGAGGTCAGACCTTACATTTCTGCTCTTGATCTACAGAGATAGTTGTCAGTCATGATGTCAATAGATAGTCACTAGATAGTCAATAGACTTAATTTCAAAAAGCAACAAAAACATTTCTTAAGATCTATCAGAGGGAACATGTCTAACAAGGAGACTGAACTCTAGCTTCATATCAAAGATGAAACAAACCCATTAAATATTTGCATCAGAGGTTGTGAATTTTTGAGAGGAGACACGCATCAAGAAACTACTGATCATTCTCTCCCGATTTTAAAATTTGAAGCCTTTAAGGCTTTGTAGCTGAGATAATGATACGTCTCTGCCTGACAGTTTCACCTGAGCTGGAAAACGTGGAAACAGCATTCATTTTTAAACTGGTTCAACTGGCAGAGGCCTTTCAACAACAAGCTAGTCTTGCATGTTGCTCTTCTTATTATAATCAAAGTGCTGTTTACAAACCAAACTGACGGAAACAAACCGGCCACCTCAGGTAAATGTTATTAAAACTGCTCCATTTGCATCTATTTCTATCAATACAAATATCACCCAAAGCTATATAAGCAAATGACAGACAACCAAGGGAAAATTACAAACCAATTGGTTTTTTTATCTTCTTAAATTGTTCTATGCAAAACTATTGAGGCCATCTGCTCCAGCTGAACTTGCCTCATCTTGTTTCATTGCGAACACGCCTTTTTTGTGCCATTAAAACTCCCTGGTGCATGTTTTTATCTGCCTGCTGGTGGGAATGATTGACTGGAACATGTTGCTGTGTCATGACTCCTTTGCACCATTGCTGATACAATAATGAAGTTAGTGGCAAGGTCACATGAACCACCTCTGGAGGGAAAATATGGTGAGACCAGGGAGAGAGTTTTAACGTTTACCCACATGAGTTCGCTCAGCAGCACTGAAGACTTTAGTTACATTCCAAAGAGCACAATAAAACTTTATCTTGTTTGCATGGAAACGATCCGCCCCCATTCTCAGAAGATGCTTTGAATATTTGCAAACTTAATCCCAAAGTGACTAAGTCATCTTGCTGTTGTGTGCGTCCTGTCGCAGTGAGGGTACACCTGCTGATCACTTCCTTTCCAGCACATACAGAGGATAACAGCTTCCCCCTGCCAACAGATCTATCCTAATAGGGCATTTTCTTGTATGTTTGTATTACCGATAATTGTCACTGTTCAGGCCACCGGTTCACTAAGACTTTATTAGAAAAAGCAGCACAATCAAATGCTTGAGTAACTCGATGAAAACAAAACACATAATTCAGTCTTTCGTTTCTGTCTGAATACCGGTTCCTGTTCTTTCTTTAGCAAACAAAGCAAGCAAACTGCAATAACTTTGAAAGGGTTTTACTAATGCAACTAGGAATAAATGATAATGCTTCACACGTGTCAGTACAGGAGAAAAACACACAAAAAATAAAATAATGCTTTGAATCATCTAAGCCTCCCACCTGCAGTTATGAGCAGAGCGTCCCTTAAGGGGATAAGCTTCATGTAATAATTCGTCCACTTACCCGGAACAGCCGTGAATCCCATAAATCAGTAACCCTACCCCTTTGCTTTTGCAGGGTAGAGTAAGAATCCAACAATGAAGACACAATTTGGGTCTCAAAGAGCTGATTGGGCTATTTTTTTCTACAACTTAAAACCTTTTTTTTTGGAAAAGTTTAAGAAAATGCAGGTAGGAAAAAACAACTGAAAGTGGGCATCTTCAGATACAAGCGCTAAGAATTTTCTAAATATGATGCATATAAGAGCTGAGTTGTGCAAGCCTACTTTCCAGAAAGAAAAAAAAGACTCGCTACTCATCAACAGTCCTTCTTTGTGGTTTCTGCAAAATTAAAATAGAATCCCTGTGACTGAGAACTTCTATCTTTATACAGTTTGAAAAGCCTCCGCCTGTGGATAATTATTGTCATGGTAGTAGTTGGTATAAGTGCTCTGCTTTTCAGTATGGTTGCACTGAATTCAAATAGAGACAAATCCTAATGCTTCTCTTAATGATTTGAGACAGAAGTAAAGATATCAAGATGATATTTTATTAAAACATGTGACAAACCCACACCAGCCATAACTCCTTACAGTTCAGATGTCCCCTCCATAATCCAAGTGAAGAATTGTGAGAATACTTTTAAATTCAACTTAATATATCAGTCTCCGTCTTCCCACATTACCGGTTAGGTATTATTTACGTCAGCAGGACTGGATGACTAGTTTTTGCGCCAAATCCATTTTTTCTGAATGGTATTAGGAAGTACTAAAAACAATCTGACTGTTGTGACAGTTTCATCAAGCCGTTTATTTACAGATCAACTAAATTGACTGTGCAATTACACACCCTTTATAAGGGTATTGGTTTGTCTAGTGCAAATGTTTAAAACTTAACCCTAATCCTGCTCTTTTTTGTTCAGATTTTTAACTATTAAATGAGGGTTTAGCTTTAGGTGTGCTGGTCATTTCACCAACTATACAACTTTGTATTTGATATTGCAACAATGGCAATGCATCCACTCCTCTGTGATGATGACACACATATAAAAAGAAGGAAAAAAAGCTGCAAAAAGATCAGTTTCACATTTTAGATTAGAAATACCATGGGTGACAATTCAGGGCTTTACCATTATTTCAATTCATTAATATCAGCAGTTATAAAATAAAAGCTTTTTTTTTATTGGTCCAATTATTATTATCTTTTTTTATGTTCTGCTTTATCTTGGCAGAATAAAAAGCTGGTATAACTGATTAACTAGTCTGGCTATCTGCTAAGGTGGTCAGTCTGTAGCCTGGATTTAAATTCTGCTGGTGTTCTGCCTCACATAGTTTTAAAATGACCATCTGCATTCCTTTATGAACACTTATATATATAATAACAGACCCATTACTCTATTTGTGTAAAGTAGAGAAAAACGTAGCAGCCTTCTTTAAGCCAGCTGATCGGCAGTGAGCTGGGAGGGACAATACTCCATTACTGGATGGAACCACTGTTTTGAAACAGTGGTACCTGTAACAATCCAATGCCTAACATACACAATGGATCCAACTGACTGCTTAAATTACAAAGAAAAAAAAGCTAAACAATCCTTTCTGCTTTCTACGGAAGAGGATTAGGGCCACTGAAGAAAAAAAAAAGTTTACTGATTTTTAAATTTTATTTCAGTATAATATGACAAAAACGTCAGAATTCTGACTTTAATCTCAGAATTCTGACTGTTTTCTGACAGCTAACAAACATGTAAGCATCAAACTGTAGCCATGTCTTTTTTAGAGACAAGCTCTCTTGTGTTAATCACCTGCTGCTCTTCCATTAAAGAAATAGCATCACAGGGGATCCTTCGGCCATGTAAAAAGTTGCCCAATTCCTATATTTACCCCCAATGTGTTACTGGCCCGCCCAAACAACTCACATGTTTGTCAGTGAAGCTGAATGCTCCCACATCTCTTCCTTCATGGTGAACATCTACATTTAGATCCAACATTCTGACATTAAAGTCAGAATTCTGAGATTAGAGTCAAAATCCTGAGATTAGAGTCAAAATC
>NW_015150557.1:1334571-1368332 GCF_000732505.1 Cyprinodon variegatus
CTGAGATTAAAGCCAGACTTCTTATTTATTCCTATATTAAACTGAAATAAAAATTCAAAAATCAGTCAACTTTTTCTATTTTTTTCAGTGTCCCTAATCCTCTTTGATAGCTTTCAACCATGCTGCACATAATAAACCTTCCCCTTTAAGATGTTTAGATCACAATAGGTCAAGTGTCCCTGTCACTTATATATTAATTAAACAGGAAGTTAGGATTGTACTGACAGTATGACACATCTCATAAAAATGTTTATCTCCTTATATTTCCAGTTAACCTGTGAGCGTCTTGTTGATCTTGCGTAATTAATGTCCCAGAGTCCCACCGCAGTCTCGCGGGATGTCCTGTCCCCCCAGAACACAATTCCGTGCATCACTACACACTTTAGGACACATAACTGAACAGAAAAACGCTTTTTATTTCTTTCCCACAGCTTTAAAGCTGTAATCTAAAGGGACAGACGCTTTCTGCTTACCTTGGGTAAGTCTCGGAGTTGGTTGGCGTCCAGCAGCAGCTCCTCCAAACTCCGAGCGTAGCGATAAATCTCGTCGGGAACATAAACCAGAGAGCAGTGGCGTTTATCGATCATCTCGACGTGACGGTTGCACCGCCACAGGGGGATGCAGTGAAACATCGCGGAGGGGGAAGGAGAAGGGGATCAAATCCCGTATCCGTGCGATAAACAAACTGCAGGGAGGAAAGGAGGGAGGGGGGATGGATGCAACAGTTTGCTACGGTGGGAGAGCTCGATTCTCCACCGAGAGAGCAGGCGAAACTCACCGAGAATAAACACCGAAACTCCGGCGGTAAATGAGCTAGCTGGTCGCCAGTATCCGGAGCTCCAGCTCTGTGCTTGGCTCACTTTGTTAGTTCGTAGTTTGGCACCTGTGTTTCCTTCTCCTGGAGCTCCAATGCTTTAAAAAAATCACTTTCTGTGTAAAAACAGCAGCTTACATCTCTGTGTAGCAGAGAGCGACATTCTGTGAGGATGTTGTTTCTTTTTTCCGTTTTGTCCTGGAGTTTATTTCCTCTCCCGTCCAGTTTCTGACCCGGAACATTCACTCCCTCATTCCTATCCTGCGTCATCGCTGAGCTGCTCCTCCTCCCTCCGGTCCCTCCTCTGGATAGACCCGTCCCGCACAGGACCGCCGCCATGATGGCCCCCTGTCTGAGGGCCCCCTGTTTATTAGCGGCTGTCTGGGTGTTATTGGGTTATTTTTAACAATACAGAGCATTACTCATTTGTTTACTCTCAGTGAAAGACTTTATATATCTAAATTAAGTCATTTTCTCTTAAAATAAGTGCTTTTTTTTCTTGAATTGAGCAGCTAAGTGAGACGCTTTTCAAATGGAATAAGAAAATTTACGTTTAAAATAAGGAAAAAAGTTCAGTCTCCTATTTCAAGTTCATAATATCAAATAATCTAATTTTTAAGGATAAAAATGGGAGATTTTCTTATTTGCCTACTCAAATTAGGGGTAAATACACCTATTTTAAGACATTTCCATAAATGTTTAGAACATTTTTGTGATGTGTTATTGAAATCCAGGACCAGACCTTATTATCTTTGTAACATTAAAAAAAATATGGATATTTTGATGGAAAAAATGTATTTCAATGTAATAAGAAACGCCAACTTGCCTGAATATACTAAGAAAAATAAGTGTTTCTGTATGAAATTCATGAAAAACGGTGAAACTTTTTTTTTTTTTTTTGGTACAACATAACCTTAGAGGCTTATTAACTCTTTAGCTTTACTTTCTAACTTTTCAATTAGCTTTTTACCTTTTCTTGACTTTTATTTTTTCAAATTAATTTACAGTAGGTAATATATCATTCAAAGGCTCATCTAATTGGCCAAATGCCAAAATAAAATGTATGGCCATGTAGCAGCATCTTTACTGAATGACTGGATATAGATCTTGTGCTTCTAGACCCGAGAGACTGTTCTGTTTCTTATTCAGAAAGTCTTTTTAAAGTATTTGAATCACTTTATGAAATACTTGTCTAATGCCTTTTCAGTGTTTTTTTTTTATCAAATCTATCAATAGATATTAATTTTGGATCAGACACTTCAAGATTTTTTTTCAATCAATAGCCGCTGCATTTTAATAAATAATTTTCCTTAATTTTTTTTGTCTCGTGGCACCTCACACACACTGAATCATCCAACAATGAAAAGGAGCTTCATGGTAAACAGTGGAAAGAACAGATTTAACATCATAAATTATCTTAGTCATATGCAGCCCTGCTGCTGCAAAAAGCACAAGTTGTTCTAATTTTTCTTTTGTGGGTATAAAATAAAACTAAAAAATACTTTTACATATTTCTGTTTGAACAAAAGTCATTCCAGGTCACTCCCAGATGAGGCTGCTCCAGCTTCCTTACCGTGTCCTTGTTCAAATCTCCTCCAGCATCAGTAAATCATGCAGCAGACATTCCTAGACTCCAGGACACCCACTCGATATCTTTAAATTAATCTTATGAGTGTTTCTAGGTCAAAGGTTGACTTAGGTTCCATCTATAAGTAATCAGAAGCTCTAGAGGAGTCTCTGCTGCATGATTTAGTGCACATCATCACAATTCATGCTTATGTTAGGTTCAATTAATTTGTTTTTCTACACTGAAAACTTATACCCATTCACTTTAGCGTGATTCCAAAATTGTGTTTCCATGCATGAAAAGGATAATTTTGTAGCCCTTTATCAGCAGGCCTTCAGAAATCACATGTAAATTACCAACTTCTACCTTTTGATATAAAGTCTCAATGTTTCAGTAAAATGACATCAACTCAGAACATTGCATTTAATCAGCAGATGTTTGGCTTTAGAAAACAAATTGTTCTTCCACTTGGCATGGCACTGAGAAATCCATGATCAATTCAAAGGGGCTTCCTCTAGAGGGAGCCACATCCCATTTAATTGACCTTGCTGACCGACCTTGTCTGAGTTTGAAACACCAAGACAAAACACTGAACTGATTCCTTTTTCAGATTTCATTCTTATTTAATAACGTTTAGAGCAAACAGAAAAGATTGGCCACAGCCTTGACATCAGTATCTAATACTAAAGACACCCAATGAAGTTGAAGTTACTGATAAGGTTTGTTCCACATCTGCAAACTTTAAATATGATCATCATCTACGTCCCAGTTGTTTCTTAAATGCCTTCAAAGACTTTGCCATCATTGGAGCCACCTCTGCAAAAACATCAAAAACAAGACATTACCGAGCAGGAACTGTGCATAATTTAAAGTTACTTTAACTGCATAATGAAATGAAAAAAATAAAGAGATAAACACTTGTTTTTTTGCGAGGATCTTGGTTGTTGTTTCCAGTGGAAATGCTGCTACTGCTGTTGGAACTGTTGAACTCATTGCAACTTGATCTCATGGGGTTCTCCTGGTGTTTAACACTGGAAACATGCAAATATATATACACATGTAAAATGAAAATTGAACTTTGCATTATTATAGAAATATATGACATTAAAATAAAAACAAAGATGTTATTAGACAAACATGTTATGAGCCTTCCAAGCTGATGTTCAAATAATCACTTTATGCTTTTATATTGAACAGCACACATTCAAAGATAAGCACATTATTGCATCAGAAAGCTTCTAGTCTCTGGTCTTCAACACTACACTGAATTATACGAAGACATCCAACATCTAGAATATGTAAATTAAACAAAAACATTCTTTTAAAAACATCTAGATTCCAGTATGGACGTGGCATCTACTGTACCTGCACTTGGGCTGATGCGGCTGCTGCACAGCAGTTCCATGAATTTCCTGCTGAATTCGCACATCCCTTGGTGGCTTAGCAACGGTGTGAATAAATGCCATCTTCACCTGTCGTCCTACAAGGGGTAAAAACAATGCATGTAAAGCTTTAACTGAAATAATTCTGAGTTGTTTTATAGGATAGATGGTTTAGGGATTACCATTATCATCATCATCATTACTTATAGATCTGGAGGATTTAGGAAAATATTGATTTAGTTTTTTCTCCAACTATAAAGCAACCAAGACGGTGGTTAAAAGGCCTAAAATGAGGGACAAATTTGCCCTGTTAGAATGCGTTTGTTTTTTATGCCATTCCTGGTACCAACATTATCACTCAATTATAAGAATGTCCAGGGGGGAATCAATGTCTTCTTCCATTGTAGAGATATTGATATGACTTGGCGTTGAGGCCTATAACTCACTCTAAGGAATCCTTCAAAATGAAAGAACATGCCATGCAAACCATGTCAGGCAAATGTGTCTCAGAAGAAGGTTTCAAGTACACCTGCATATATCTGGCCTGAGAGTAATATTAAGGTTTACTAAAAAGAAATATACCAAGACTAAAGGAGGACTGCAGTGCATTTTGTAAAAATGCAGAGCAGGTGGATCTGAAAGGAAGTAAAAATGAAAATATATGTTAAAGAACACGGCAACATTTTCTTAGTGTGAGAGATCATCTTAGAATCATCTCAGAGTATAAAAGTTTTATGTTTTTAACCTCTGTCTACACAAAACTATGTTAGGAAACTGGTTTTTAGGGCTTTTATCTTTAAATGTCCTCCATCTTCCTCTTCTTACAGTTGAAAAATTTACATTTTAAAGTTAGCATTTGGTGCCTGTGTGAATTGAATATCTGACAATAATTAAAAACAACATGCTACCATTACAGTTTAATAATGCCCACAAACAAGCCTGTCTTTCTCAAGAGATGATTTTCAAGAAACGTTAAATATTTCCCGTAGTTGGTAATGATTTAGAGCAAAGTGTACTTTTTCTTGACTAAAAAAAACACAAGCTCTTAAAGAGAGTTCTGCTACTTGAATCTAGCTTAGAAGTTAAGATTTTAATGTCAATATTCAGAAATTGAGTAGATGCAGATTTTTTTTAAATGCAAGAGAAAAATATATCTGTTAAAATATTTTGTGAGCAATGGAAAAAGGGCTATACATATATGCACCTGGGATAGATGACACTAAAGCCTCATCATAACTTAATTCCTACATTAAATTAAATTGAATTAATCTTTAGGGGGGTACGTGTCATGGATTTTAACCTCCTCCTTCAGAAAGTGGCAGTGCTGTTTTCAGAGCAGAGAACTCACCCTTCGGCTTCTTAGAATGTGCAGATACGATCGTTTTTGTCAGCTTTTTGAGCTTTCTTTCCCTCTCCTCAGACAATCTGATATACATCTCTTTCCATGACTCGTATTCCTGAAGTTTGCAGTCTTTAAAATCTCTCTGACAGTGTTTTCCCCACAGATGGTCTGTCACTCCGATGTAGATCTGTAAAAGAAAGGAAACTCAAATCGCAAAAACATTTGTGAACTGTATATGGTGAAAGCTTGTATCATAAAGGAATTCTTAGGATAAAGGTAACTCCCTAAGTAAGAATTAAAAGGAAACCCAAAATGTTGAGAAAAGGGATAGGCAAGCTGAATCACCTATAGTTACATTTTTTCTACATAAAGGCAGTGGAAGAATGAATGCAGGAAGATTTGTGAGGGCAGATGATTATCTCAGAAAAAGCAACAGTGCAATGATTTAAAAAAACGTAGACATATGGTATGTAGTGATTGCTTATCTGGGGACAGACTGATACGAAAGACAGACTGAAGCACAGCAGAACTTCCGTATCAGGAAAACAAGTTGGATAAGAGTAACGCATGTGGGCAGTAAGTGGGTACAATAGTAACGTGCAAAAGAAAGTGTGGGCAAATTAAAAACCCTACTACCAAAAGCTCATGGAAGCCAGTAAAATAATCCATTATGACTGATGAATTAAAATGTAATCAGCAACACTGCTTGTGAGGTTATTGAAAAAAGACAAGTTTCCCTGCACCTGAATTATGCAGTATTAAAATTTATCCAACTAGGAAAATCAGAACAGACTTCAGACAATTCTGTTCGTTTTAAAATTTGATGCCGTGATCTGTTCCAGATTTGCTGTTCCCCTCTCAGTGGCCTGAGTTATATTGCTCAAGTGTGACACCTAGTGGTCATCCAAGTCCATTACACTGTCCTGAAGTATGATACAGCGTAAGGTTAGAATAAAAGGCAAGAAAGGAGAAAAAAAAAGCTATTGTACCATTTGCTTTTTTTCCACAAAAGTTATAAATTAACAAAACAAATTAAGAAAATATTGATTAGTTTTGTGGATATGTTCCAAAACTGCTAAATTCTAGAGAAATGCAAAGATTTCTGTCATAACACACTCACAGGTGCTTCAATGATTCTTCAAATAAAGAGCATCAGCCACCAAGTGTGTTATGTTATGGGGGAAAAAAAGTGAGTTCTCAGTTCTATGAAGCCACAACAAAGAACATCTCCTTACTGGGTTAAATTCTTCAATTCGAAGCAGCTGCTCTGGTGTACACCTCTCCAATACCGGCTCAAGAAGTTCAAATGGAACCCCACCAGTCTCATAGAGCACTTAAAAAAAAAAAAAAAAAGATTTATACTTTGCAATATTAAATCTAAAACTTTCACAGGGAATACTCACAGTTGAGGTTGTTCTGGAGTGTGCGGATACACTGTTGATACAAGCTCATCATGGTTGGTAGGAAAAGGGTTTTGGCACCAGAATAGACTTGCATCTTCTTGTTCAGTCGCTGACCAGTGAAGACAGCAGATTCCTCCTCACAAAAATCGGGCTCCTTCTCCACTTCAATAAAGAAAATGTCAACGACTGTCATAGCTAAAATTTATGAAGGTTATTTTGTTTCAAAACTATTTGTGCATTGTAAATGTGAATTTGAAGTTGTAGATAGAGTTATATACCAAGTTTTGAATTTGTTTCAAGGGTACCACCCATAAGTCATAGATCATTTTTACCAGTGTGACATTTGTGTCAAAAGTGAAAGTGAAGGCGTAAATTGTAAAGTTGAATTTGTGTCTTACAGCAGCAGATCTGTGCAGTTGTATTCATTGTTTTGTATTCTTGTTAGGAAAATTTGAAGATTAAAAAAAATCAAAAATTGAAGAAGTTAACAAGTTCAATACACGTGTTGGAATTTGTTTTAGATTAACTGTAGCAAAACTGAATGGAAGATATTTTTTATGTGCAACTCACAGAACACACACATTTGTGTACTTGTACCTGAAGAGGTGTAACTTTTTTTTGTAATTTTGACAGATTAAAAATAAATCTACAATTACAAAACACCAAAGTTACAATGCACAAATAGTTTTGCAACAATAGTTCTGGACCATTCAAAGCAAAACTGAGAATGTAAGAGGTTTGTAAAGTGCAACTTGTAGAACAGAATTTGTGTACTTGTACTTAAAATTTGAACAGGTGTAAAAAAGAATTGTACTTGTGAAGTAAATATTTTTGAAATTCTACAAATACAAAACTTAGAATGTAACTCTCTCTACAACTTCAAATTAAGACTTACAATGCATAAATAGTTTTGAGACAAAATATCCTTAAAATTTCCCTTGCTTTACCTTTCTTTTCCAGGTAATAATCAACGTTTGAAGGTTTTTCCAGTTCTGGCAGAGAGGCGGGTAACGGGACGTCCATCAGACGCATTAAAGACTCCTGTGGCTTCTAGCATATTTTAAAGAATGGTTTTAAAAAACAAAAACTGATTAGAAACTTTTAAAGATATCTGCTCGGTCTACCTGTTCTGGTAAAGAAGATGACTTAAGGCGTTTAATCCCTGTATCTTTTGGCGTTTGCTCTTTAGAAGCAGTCCTGGTTATCTTGGAAGTTCTCTTCTGTCCTGAATGCTCTCTCTTTTTGTGGACATTAACATCATAGTTCAAGTAAGATTCAAAAGACATTGAAGGTTCTTCCTGCTCACTATTACTTTCTGCATCTCTGTGCCTTATTTGGATTTTTATGCTTTTTGAATATTTCTTACTTTCAGGATCTGATTTGTATTGTGGATCGCCATGCTTTTCATCATTTGCTTTTTTTCTTTTTCGGTTTTGAGCCTCTGAGCTGCTTGACATTTCCAAAAGTCTGCAATCTTTGGCCCCTTTTAATGTTTTTAAGTGCTTGTTGCAGGACGGAAATGGCTCTTTTTCTTTCACTGAGGATTCTTTCGATGGCTTTGCTTTTGTACACGATTCTTTTTCTCCTTTCAACTTTTGTCTCGACTCAGATCTGTGTTTTTTAGGAGTACCCTCATAGCTTTTGCCTCCAAGCATGGTGTCGCCATTTTGTTTCTTTAACTTGCAAACAACACTGTCGCCCATTCCGTCCTCTTGGATTTCAGCCTTACTTTTTGAATTGCTCTTTGTGATGTTTGTCTTGATTTCTTGATGCTTTTTATTATTTTTGTCCACATTAGCTTTTCTTCTCTGCTCTTCCATTTGTTCTTTCTTTATTGGCACTTTCCTGGCTTGGTCATCTAAAGCCTCATTGTTAGATGTTGGGGAGTTATTGTTTTCATCATTTAGCCAACTTCCATCGCCTGAACAGCTACGGTCACCCTCTTTGTTCTTGTAAGAATCGTAACCCAACCATGCTGCTTCGTCACCTTGGCTGCTTGAAATGGACAGTTTAAAGGTTGGGACAAGTAAAACCTAATCAAATATAGGAATATTCAGAAAACTTTACAATTAAAAGAAATTATTACCTTGCAGATTCCTTTGAGACAAGTTTCTTCCAAACTTTAACTAACGACTTGGCAAGTTCTCCAGCTTGTTTGTGTCTCCGCAGCGAGTTCACAGTTTTGCCAATTCCAGTTTCCTGTGTGCAATTTAAACCTTTTTAGTGAATACCTTAAAACCTCTAAATATTTGTAAAGCTAATTTTATCTTATGCAGGCTTACAGAAAGAATATCCAATGTGATATCCAGATCCTTCAGTTTCTGCAAAATTTTCAGAACCTAAAGAAGAAAAGGAGACATTAGGTGAGTGCATGTTTGGTAGCTGGATGTTCTTATTAGATGTCGGTGAGAACATTCGCTTCTAAATAAAGAAGCAAGTAAATAAAGAAGCAAGTTAATATGTAATCCCATTACTTTTTGTGCCTTGATATGGTAAAAAGAAAAAAATGTAACTGTTAATTGTAAAAAAAAAAAAAAAAAGAAAAGAAAATTAAATCAATTAAAATGTAGATTTCTAGGTTGCTTTTAACCACCAAATCTTTTTTTTATAATGAAAAAAAAATTGCCTTTGTAATAGTTATCCAATGAGAAAATGAAATAATTCCTATTAGAGTTTCTTTTTGTGGTCAAAAACTGGAGGCCATCACTACGGAGAAAAACTTCTCATTTCCTCATATTCTGAAAACCTCAAAACCTGAACTTGCAAAATGGACAGAAATTATTCTGTGTCACTTCCCATAAATGATTTTCAACAGTGGGTTCAAGTAAAATAAAAAAAGGCAAAAGGCTTGAAAAATGCTGATTGTCCAAAATAGAATTTCAGGTATGAATTTATTCTATGCTTTCTTGAATATCTACACAAAAAGAAGTCACACTGGGAATCCTACTTACTATTTTAGCAAAGTATAAAGACTGTATTTAAATTTTGTTTTTCTTTTAAAATCAAAAACTGCATAATTTAAAATATTTTTCTGGCTTCTAACAAAAATATATTTTGGTACAAATACTTGCCAAAACTACAGTACTATTGTGGGCTGTGCTTTTTAAGAGACCAACAACATATTAATATGCTCAATTGGTCATAAGGAAGGTGACTGATCTACAGCGAAAAAACAGTTGGGAGCACCAAATAAGGTAGTACCGGTTTGGGATCACCACAGTTGCTGTCACTTGCTGACAGTGCATCAGTGCAGAAGCTATGTATGGACACCCCCCCTCCCTTAACTATAAATGCTTACTGGCTCTTTAACTTGTCTATAAAACTAATGCATTCGCTATGTATGAAATTAGTAGGTTTTTTTCTTATTTAAAAGAATTTAAATTTGTTTCTGTGGAATTTGTTCATATGAAGTTTTTAATGCACTGTGCCTGCACACCCTTCACTAATTATAGAAAACCATAGACATAGTTGAGCAGATGGGTGAGATGCCAATTTTAGCATGAGGCTCCCCCATATAAACAACAGGAGAGGCTCTCAGAGTAACTTACAGGGATGAACATGTATTTAGTTCTAGGTTTCTACCGCTTTAGACAAGAAAATACAAACTGATCAGAGTTCAAGCAATTTTCTGAGAGAATACACTGAATTTTTATCTGGCAAACAAAAAGAGGAGAACAGATGCTTATGTACTCTTTCAGCATATTTTAGTACTTTGATTTATCAAAATTTATAATTAAAAATTTAAATGAAAAACCGAATTGTATAATTGCATTTATTAAAAATAATGAAATTGACTACGAAATAAAACAATGCTTAACTTTTAGTTTTTTTCTGATGTCTTTTTTTTCTTTCTTTCTTTTTGTGCGGACCTAAATAAGGAAATGAAATCTACCGTCGCAGGTTCTGCTGCATCTGAGAGCTGAAGTTTGAACCGCATGATTTTCTTCACCACATCTGAGTTTCTGGCCATCACGGTGATTCACGTGCAACCACCTGCGCACACCTGGGAGCGCGCGCCCGTTGATGACAGAGTTATAATGGGCGGGACTGGTGCTGGTGGTGCGCTAGTTTAACAGCCTCTAGAAATAACAAATTAGATCAATTACCCTTTGAGGGAAAATAGCTCGATGGTACAGTCAGCTCGTTGTCAGATTTTATAAAAATATATATATTTATAGCTATATAGATTTAAACTGTATATATGGAAGTACCTTATAATGCAAAAAGTAAAAGAAAACGTGAGATAGGTTATTTTTGGTCTGGATAGTAGGGAAGAGAATTAGGGCCACTGAAAAAAATTAAAAAGTTAACACATTTTTACATTTTATTTCAGTTTAATAGGGGAAAAAAGTCAGAATTCTGAGATTAAAGTCAGAATTCTGAGATAAAGGTCAGAATTCTGAGAAAAAAAGTCAGAATTCTGAGGGGGGGGGGGAGTCAGTATTCTGAGAAAAAAAAAAGTCAGAATTCTGAGATTAAAGTCAGAGTTCTGAGATTAAAGTCAGAATTCTGACTTTTTTACCAGATTAAACTGAAATGAAATTTTTAAATCGGTCAAGTTTTTTTAATTTTTTTAGTGGCCCTAATCCTCTTCTGTAGGATAGTGATTGTAATTACTGGCTATTTTTAATTTTACATCAAAAGTAATTTTTGTGTTTGATGAATCTGTACCAGAGGATAAATCTAACCAAGTAACGATTAAACCAACCAATTATGTTTTGCTTATGAGATCAGATAGCCTGCCCATACAGTAAGGGATAAAATCCTGCCTCAGCAACTTTTAAGTTTGCATCATGGTCCCCTTCCTATTTGGTTTGGTCCACTTTAATTCTTCAAAAATGTGTAATTTGTCTGTTTAGTATTATTTACAAACGTTTTTTCACAATCTAAACCTTTAAAGTTTTCTCTAAATAGTTAGAATACTGTACAAAAATTCAGCTTTACAATAAACTTCATGTAAAGGAACAATTTATACTGAGAGATTTCCATTTACTGTAAAAAAAAATAAAATAAAATTACTTTGCACAAGAATGATAGGAAGTATTAAGCATTATGTTTGGATTCTGTCTACTTTCAAGGCCATATTACCCTGCTCTCATGACAGCTAATAAAAGGTCATGTTTACAATTTATTTAAGCCTATTCATATGTCTCTGGGATGTTGTAGAAAGCTTAAAAATATTGAAAGATATTGTCAAAAGCACTGAATTGGTTCTGATGCATAGCATACTTTCTTAACATTAAGAAATCATTATTTTTATAGCTTTTCAATGAGGATACAAACTGAGTAATCTAGTGTGTTTACATAAAGGATAAAGGATAATGTTGGAGATTATTAATTGAGCTTAATATCTGGTTCCTGCTGCCACATGCTCTACACAGTTGTTGATTGGCACTCACATCTCTAGAGGAGGAGTTTGCTCCATGTTTTTCTGTGGGGGTCAAAGCTGGTCTTTCTCTCTCCTACTCCAGTAACTGGAGGCACAGCTTACCTTCTTCATCAGCCTAAACTCGATTCTCAGGTAAGTGGGATCTTCCCCAAAACTTAATAATGACAAAATATGCAGCTGGAAAATATGGGTGTTTCAGTGCTAAATGTTTTTTACAGAGGTCATTACAGAAATACAATAAGATTTTAGTCCACTGACTATCAAATACAATCATTTTTTTGTTCTTTTCGTCTTATATGGAGCATGCTGCCTGCAGACTTATTTAGGATAAAGGTAAAATATTTTACAAGTGAAAAAGAACAAAGATTTTAAAGCTTGGACTTAACTTTCCAGAGGACACGAGGCCTTCTACTCAAGTCCCAAAGACTATAAAAGGAACGTCATGAGAGAGCCACCCAGCATTGCTATTCTTGGACATGCTACTGATAAACTGTGACAGATGCATGAGGGGCATGTAGAAGTACCCAAGCTTTGCATAATCAGCTGGTTGCACACATGTTAAGCTGTTAGTGAATAGCTTTATGTAAGTAAATCTTAAGAGCTCAAACATTCTTAGAAGAAAAGACATGTAATTGCAGGGATTTTAGATGACCTAATAGTTAGGTGTCAGTTAATTAGTACCAAGCGCAAAGTGAGAACCACCTGTATAATATTGAATAGGGTTTCCTGAAACATGACTATGGTGTCTTTAGGAGCAAATATTTCCCCTCAGAGGAAGAGGCCACTGCTTCCGGGGATTATTGTTACTATGAGGATTATCTGGTCATATTGACTGTGTGTAGGATTGGTATTTGGAACACACCTTTTCTCTCTGCAGTCAGAACGTTGATTGGAGTACAAATAAGTGACTTGCATTCATCACGCCCCCCTATTCCTGGTTGAGCAGTATTATTCAACAATTACTTACTCATGATGTTGGAAATGGCTTTCTTCTAAACTCTAACATGTGTCTATATTTTCAGAAGGCTACGGGCTGTTTCACTGCTACAGCCATGGCACCCAAAAAGAACAAGACGACCAAAAAGAGCAAAGGAGACATAAATGATATCATGGTGGAAAACAGCCCCATTAACAAAATTAATGGACTAAACACTCTGATCGAGGGAGGAAATGGCTTCAGCTGCATTTCCACTGAGGTCAATGATTCTGTGTACGCACCAAACCTCCTGCAGGGTTTGAGCAACATGCGACAGGAAAGTTTCCTCTGTGATCTAACAGTCACCACCAAATCAACAACATTTGATGTCCACAAGGTCGTCATGGCCTCTTGCAGTGAGTACATTAGGAATATCTTAAAGAAGGATTCAAACCTGCAGAAGATTGACCTGAATGACCTCTCACCAGTTGGTCTAGCAACTACAATTACATATGCATACTCCGGGAAGCTTACCTTATCTCTTTACAGTATTGGCAGCACAATTGCTGCAGCAAGGCAGCTTCAGATCAGCACCCTGGTAAAAATGTGCAGTGATTTCCTCATGCAGGAACTCAGTGTAGAGAACTGCATGTATGTGGCCAATATTGCTGATGCTTATGACCTTAAAGAAACCAAGGATGCAGCTCAAAAATTCATGCGAGAGAACTTCATTGAGTTTTCTGAAATGGAGCAGTTCCTGAAGCTGACGTATGAGCAGATTAGCGAATTCCTTTCTGATGATTCTCTACAGCTCCCATCTGAAGTCACAGCCTTCCATATTGCCATGAAATGGTTAGACTTTGACGAGAAACGGCTAAAGTATGCGGCAGATCTTCTGACTCTCATCCGCTTTGGAACAATCTCTGCTCAAGACCTTGTGAATCATGTCCAAAGTGTTCCTAGAATGATGCAAGATCCAGAGTGTCATCGTTTACTCGTTGATGCCATGAACTACCATCTTCTCCCATATCAGCAGAACATCCTGCAATCACGTAGAACGAAGGTGCGCGGTGGCCTTAAGGTGATTCTCACAGTTGGTGGACGTCCTGCCTTGACGGAGAAATCTCTCAGCAAAGATGTTCTTTACAGAGATGAAGACAAAGTCTGGAATAAATTGACAGAAATGCCAGCAAAGAGTTTTAACCAGTGTGTGGCAGTCCTGGATGGTTTCCTCTATGTAGCAGGTGGTGAGGACCAGAACGATGCGAGGAACCAAGCAAAGCATGCTGTTAGCAACTTCTGCAGGTAAACACACTAATCTGTTTGATCATACCTTCTGTAAGATTACTACTTTTCTGTGGTGACTTATTTATACTCATTGTTCAGGTATGACTCCCGCTTTAACACTTGGATTCACTTGAGCAACATGATCCAGAGACGTACCCACTTCAGCCTCAACACCTTCAATGGTCTTTTGTTTGCCATTGGCGGCCGAAATGCTGATGGTGTCCAGGCCTCCATGGAGTGCTATGTACCTTCTTCTAATCAATGGCAAATGAAAGCTGCCATGGAGGTACCTCGCTGCTGTCACGCTAGCTCTGTTATTGATGGTAAGATCCTTGTTTCTGGAGGCTACATCAACAATGCCTACTCCAGGGCTGTGTGCGCGTATGACCCCTCCACCGACACATGGCAGGACAAGAGCAGTCTGAGCACTCCCAGAGGATGGCACTGTGCCGCTACCATTGGAGATCGAGCTTACGTCATTGGTGGCAGCCAGCTCGGAGGGCGAGGAGAGAGAGTTGATGTTCTGGTTGTTGAGGCTTACAACCCGCACAGCGGCCAATGGAGCTACTGCGCGCCACTTCACATAGGGGTCAGCACAGCCGGGATTTCCATTTTGAACAACAAGATCTATCTCCTTGGGGGCTGGAACGAGGGTGAAAAGAAGTACAAGAAGTGCATTCAGGTTTACAACCCTGATCTCAATGAATGGACTGAGGATGATGAGTTGCCAGAAGCTACAGTTGGCATTTCGTGCTGCGTCGTCACCATACCTACAAGAAAAACTAGAGAATCCAGAGCCAGTTCAGCTTCATCTGCTCCAGTCAGTATATAGGGGTATAGATCCCAACAGTGATTAAGTTCAGTCGTCATATCTCCACTTTGCCTGTTGCATTGTTGCTACTATTGGATATTGAGTTTCTTAATTTAAGCAAAGAAGAAGAGAGGTTTACCACATTTATTAACAGTATTTCATATTTTCATTGCTTAACGTTGTTGATGCAAAATACTGTTATGTAATTATACAAAAAATAATCAAATTATATTTTTAAGGGGCCAATTCAACTGAAATATTTTTAAAAGCTTAATGCTTCAGTAAATATAATAAAACACCTAAAATGCTGAATGTTGAAGAAAGCATAACAACAGTAATGTGGTGATGATGTGTTTTGCTACTGTGACTTTCACATATAGAATAGGAAGCTGGAGAAAGAATGAGTATGACGAATCCTACCAGGAGTAGGTGCTTATGATCAGTGCGTTAGTGTATAGTTACCCAACAGGTTCTATGACCTGATTCGCTGCATAGAGTAATCCTATGCCTTATTCATTGTAACTTTTTAATCACGATGGGCATAATTCAAACAGATTCTGTGCTTAAGATAGGTAATGGCTAAAATGATTTTGTAAAGAAAATACAGACAAAAATCCAAGGCGGTAACAATGTTTTGAGCCTGAGCTTGTCCCGAAGATCATGAATTTCCTGATAGCTCATGTCTTTCTATTTTATGTTTGTTTTTAAATTAAAGTGATGACTTTTAATCTCCTCTGAGAACTGTCTTTTGTTGCCAAGTGACTTTTAATGACTCTTAGTATGACTATTTCTATGTTGTGGTTATCCAAGTATTAGTCCAAGTAGGTTACAATGATCAGTCCAAAGATATTTAATATTTGGTTCAGTGACCACATAAATGTATATGTTATATATCTGATTTAGTTATTATATTGTGGAAGAAAATTATTATTTTGAACTTACCAACCCATTTGAAAATCTATTTTTAGAGCAAAAATTAAATAATCCTTGCTGGAGACAAGTTTTTTGACATATTATATTGTTTTTCAAAGGAATTTCATTATATCATTTATAGTGTAATTTTGAAATTGATTTTGAATTGTAGCTAAAATGAAAATGTGAAATATACTGATTAATGGATTTCATCTCTAAGTGAGCTAATTTCGCTTCATACTATATAAGAACATAAAACCAGGACAGAACAGTAAGTAAATATGTCAAAATGAAAAAAAGCATGACTTATCCGCAATGTGTTTCTTTATGTAGTGGTCCTCGATGTCTACTAGTTCCATGTCGTTAGTGGATGTTTTTTCCCTACTTAAATATTGCATTAGCTTTGGAAACATGGTATGGCTTAGCTATACAAGGTATGGTTTACACACCCTCTATTGTATCCTCTACCTCTTTCAAAATTTCAGCAGAATAATTTACATTCCTTTTAAAAATCATACCATTGTTTTTAAACGTAACCCTTACAGATGATTAAGCTGCATACTATCCTCCCAGTGACACTCCCATTAGTAAACACCTTTTATAAACAGCTCAGAGGAAACATTCTGCTGCTTTACATAATCTTTGACTGGAGATGCAATATGATATGAGCTGCACAGGTGTGCCATGTGTGTCAAGGGCCATGTTCTCTACCATGTAGTGTAGTTTTTATGTAAAGCATTTTGTGTTGCGCTCAATCTTGTGGGGAAAAAAAGTTTGTTTGAAATTTCCTGTTCTGTAACTAGAACTTAGGTTACAATTAAAGAACAACAACTTTTTGATTTTTTTTTTTTTTTTTTTTTCAAAATGGAAAGTTTAGCAATAAAGAAGAAAAAGAGCTAAAGGCATATAAAGGCAGCTAAAGGCATATATCTTTAAAAAAAATCATATAAACAAAAGCTTAAAGGTGGGCTTTCTATAGACAGAAGCATTCAGGGTCTAATCTGCAGCCTTGTTTGCAGTAACAGCAATAGCCAATGTGGATGAAATAGTTTTTGCATTTAGAAAAAAAGGATAGTAACCTCTGTTGGTCTGAATACTGCAAGCAAAACTCTATCCAAACAAAACTCAATCCATATTAGGGAAGGCTGTGGGTGCAGTTTAGACAAAGAATGCTATTCTACCGACCCACGGTTGTATTGTTAACATGCCATCCTATAAAAGCTGCTGTGTCATTATTACATTTTTATTTTCTTAGAATGATGCTGCAATCAATGTTTTTGAAAAGCTTTCACCTTTGATTTTCTTGTCATAAACATGACTCATTCATTTTTAAGTGGTCAAAGTTATATGACTAAGCAGTTTGGCACCAGTGTTCTGCATTCAATTGTAGAAAAACAAGACAGAGAAGAAAAAAGAAACTAAATAAATGTAAGGAGGTTTTAAGAAATTACAAACCAAATGTTGTGTACTGAGTTTTAGAGATTTTTCATGCAATAATGAAAGCCATGCTTTGCTTTGATTTTCTTTCTGGTTTTATTGGTTACAGTTATACCAAAATGCTGGACTGGTTAGGTTGATATTGTAAAGAATACAGTTAAAATTTGTACCCCCTGTTTATCAAATCTGTATTTATTAAAGGATTTTAAAGATGGATCTGAAGTATTACTGTGTTTACAAAATGGAAAACATATACAAATACACATATACAAGCATATACAAGTTATTTGTATATGTATAGTTACAATAACAAAAAACACTTGGGTCTGTGTTTGAATTTATGTGGACTTCCACCTCTCTACACAAGGCAAAAACTATGAGAACAGAGTAAAAATTCTATTCAATAAGTTAGGATGTTTTCTTCTGAGGAAGCACCTTTATATGTAATAAAATTATATTTTGAAAATAAAAACCTTTAAGCAGATAATGAAAATATGCTGCATTGAGCTCTTGTTCCTTTGCCATTGTTTTTGCTTTAAAAAAATTCTTAATGTTGTATTTTTATGAGCTGTAACAGAAAATCTTCAATACTAACCAAAATAAAAAAAAAAAATCATAATTTATCTTGAGCGTTATATAATGAATTTTGTAACTTAACGAGATGACATCAATAATATTGCAATTTGTTGAAGGTGGCTGAGTTGTCCTCAACAAACAAAATAGAAATCACGCTTGTTTTACAGGATAGAGCACTTTTATGCTTTTTGTAGCCTATAGTCATTTCCATTGTAAGGAGCCAGCGTTAAAGCAATGATATTAAATTGAAAAAACATTGAATTATGCTTACAGCTTATTTGCTGCAAAAGGTTAACTGAATCCTCCAGCACTTGTCTTGGAAAGTTTAATTAATTAGTCATAGGGAAGTATGTAGTACGGAGGAATGGTGCGGGTTGTCACACTCATCACAACTAAGCCAGCACAGGGCATTGTAATAAAAAAAGATTTTTGGACTGAAATGTTCAAAAAGGGGGTCAAAGGTTAGTTTTAACTATTTCAGTTTAAACATTATTTTGGACTCTCCTTTCCTGGTACAAATATAATGACAGACAACCAATTCCTGTGATAAGCTATTAACTTTGTTGTCATTTGCGTTTAAATCTTGCTTAACTAAAAGTTTAATCCAGTTGCCTGCATCCCTTTAAATCAAGTCTTACAAGCATCATTCTGTCTGTTACCTGGTCTGAGACTGGTGGAAATAGCAAGATTACAAATATATATAAAAAAAATGCTAAAAAATATATGGTAATAAAATATTGTAAAAATATGCTACATTTCAGTCTGAATATTAAACCTCAGTTTCATAAGTTTCAAATTTGGTGGTAGTAGCATGTAGCCTTCATAAACACCTACATTTACAAGGTATATTTACATAAGGACAAAGATTTCAACAATTTAAGTAGCATTTTAATGTGACCATGATTTAGAAAAACAAAACAAACTGCCTACATCTTTTCACAGTATGTAAATAGAAAGGTGTTAATAAACTCATAAAGTAGCAAAATAAACTAAACAATCACAGTGTAACACAGGATTTTGTGCAGTGGATAGATGTAATAGCATAATGTATAGATATTTTGTAGGCACTTTTTTATCTTTATCATGTTAATATAGACCAGAAATTTTTTGTCGCTAAGGTGAATTTAATATTTGGCCTTTAAAATTCACTTGAACAGTTAATAAGATATTACTTTCAGTCAGTCATCTTTGAACTCCAGCTGTATTAACATGGGATCACAGTTATCTGATAGATCAGGAGTCAGCAACCTTTGGCTTAGTTGCTCACTTAATATACTAAACAATGTTCTTTTACCCAGGGCTTTTATTTAGTTTTTTTTTTTTTTTTGTTAATGTTCTTTTTATTTTATTTTATTTTTTTGTGTGTATGTTTGTTATTGTTTGTTGTTCTGTGCCTCCATAAAACAACGCTGGTACCACCTTGACATTATAATAATAATAATAATTATTATTATTATTATTATTGTGATTATTATTATTATTATTATTATTAGTGTTATTAATATGCTGTTTAATGCTTATTTCAATGCCTAGTTGGTCATGAGCCTAGCTTCCTGAAGTGCTGAGTCATGTCGGCCCTCCCACAGGCGTCACGTGTGTAAATCCAGGAGGGCGTTCATCTGTTAAACACAACGTAAGACGCGTGCAGCGGCAGTCTGTCTCTGTAAAGCTAGAGTTCAACAGTTCATCTCGCTGCCAGTCTACCACGGAGCCGCGGAGTAAACTCCGACAGTAAATAGCTGTCAGCCAAACCGACGCAACTTGTCACCGCCGAGCGGCTCTAGTTAGACCCCGACTAACGCATTGCTCTGCCGTGCTAACCGGTTATTAGCCGGGCGATGAGAAGGGGGCCTGTCTGTTCTTGGATGTCCAGTTAAGGTTACCCAACAGCGTAACCTGCATCAACTGCCTCTTCCTGTCAACTACCCGCTTCATCCAGACGGGACCAGACTGCACCGCTTGTTTGGACTGAGACTTCATGCTAGATCCTCGTCCGTTGGACCACCTAGCCTGGTAGCTAACCTTTGGCGAGCAGTTTGCAGTTAATAAGCAGCCAGCAAGACACCGAGCGGCCGTCTGTCCGTGTGTGCCATGGGCTTGCTGTCACAAGGATCACCCCTGAACTGGGAGGAAACAAGGAAGTATGCGGATCACATAAGAAAGCATGGCATCATTCAGTTTCTCAACATCTACAACAAGGTCAAGGATCGGCAGAGAGATGTGTTGAAGTGGGGCGACGAGGTAAAAACCAGACTTGACAGATTTCCCCTGCTTAGATCTTCTAGGCATGATGCAATAAGGCTCCCTAATGATGCATCAGCCCAATAATTGTTTCTACCACCAGCTACATGCAATTAAATCACATTTTTACATTTGTATGCATTATTTTCATGAAAATATAACTTTTCCACTGTGTTTACCTTTAGATTCCTCTTTTTAAATAAGTTTTTTTAGAGCACCCATTTCAAAATAGTATATTTTTTAAAGCATTTAATATAGAGGTCCCATCATATCCAGTTTTAAAGAGAGAAGTGATGAAAGGAATAACCAATAATCACCTTTGTTTTGTTTTTTTATTGTTTTTTTTATATATATATATATATATATTAGATGGTTTTTGATTATTTTGGTGCAACAGTCTAAAGTAGACAATGTTGTCTTATAAACAACCAAAATATCATTCATTGTTGTTCCACAGTAGAGAAAATTAGGTTGCATAAAACACACAAAATGATGAGTTCATATAAGCAGGGGCAGAGCTAGATGGGGGGCGAGGGGGCCAATCTGTGGCCACCCCTGCCATTTTTTTTCCCTCTGATACAGATTGTGGCAACAGTAATACTTTCAAGTGGAATATTCAAAACATTTTAATTTTTCATACAGTAACAATTACTTGACAACAAAACACTGCGTTTAATTATGCGCATCAATGTATCGACATTAAAGATATTTACAGAATTCAAGCTATTTGCAGAACTACATTTTGTGTTATATGGGGTAAAGCGAAAATGATTTTTCTCTGCAAGTCATATAGGAGTATTTAGTGAAATCATAGATAACTATTTTAAAAAGGTATTAAATAATCAATTTATGTAGATATTAGTGTTGTCACGATACTAAACTTTTCAACTCGATACCGAAACTAAGTAAAATATTCAATACTCGATACCCTTTTCGATACCACAAGAATAAAAACAAAGACTCTAAAATTCAACAGAAATATTCTCATTACTAAAAAAATACAAGAAATGAATAAAAAAACAATAAGAATAATATTTTGAGGTTGTATGCTGTGCACAATATTAAGCAAGCTTGATAAAAAACTTACAAAATTAAAATTAAGTGTTCCTTCCTTGGCTATGTTTTGCAGACATAACAATGACACTGGCCAAACCGGTTAAAAAACAAAAATAATTCTCAGCAGCTGCACCTGTTACAAAAAAGTCTGAAACTGAAAAATGCAGAGAATTATTCAATCACACAGTGTTCAGAAAGTGCATTTTCCTCTATTCTGCACTTTAGATGGCTGTATCGATACTTTTGAAAATGAGTATTGTCTCCGGATACAACGTTTCAGCATCCATACTTTTTTGAGTATCGATACTTTTGACAACCCAAGTACTTGTAAATATATATTTTTTTTTTAAAAGAATGAAAGTAACTAATGACAATGGAAAAGATGTTTGCCCCAGAACTCAAACCTGAAAGAATTGTATCCACTATACCTTTTATTTTGGAAGATGTTTAAATATAAGCATCTATTTTTTAGCGAAGGCTGTAGAAAAGGATATTTTGCCTTTATTTAGAAAATATGGATGTTATGCTCATTAACTTTCCTGTTGGACCAGTGTAGATTGACCCAGAGGTTCTGGCGCCTATCCGCTTTCGGCCACCCCTCAGAGTACATTGCTTATTGCCTGGCCAACTTTATAAAAATGTTCTAGCTATGCTTCTGCATATAAAATAACAAAAATGTGAGCAGTTTATTTTTTTTTTAGATAGATTTTTTTTTCTTTATAAAATCCTTTAATCTGCCTACATCACCCAGAATGCTGTGCAGTTCGCAAAAATTAAAGCTTGGCCAAATTATAGAACACTTTCTACTGATTTTAATCATGTGTTTGTTGCGATACGTATAGTTTTGTTGTCCAACTGTACAATGACTTTAGGTATTTGTGCAATTGAGTTAAAATACCTATTCATCTTAAAGCCCTCCCAAATGTGTTAAGTTTATGATTTTGCAGCAACCAGTCCTCCTGGTTAAGCATGTGGTAACAGTAGAGAACAAAGGGTCTTCTTTAACAGTCGGAAATACCAGAAGGAGTGTGATCTGACTTGGCCGACTGAAGAAAACAGTGTTTACTCCTAAATGACTGTCCTGCTCCAGCAAAAATACAAAAACAAAATAACAAAAAAATTGGTATATTAGAATCACATCTTGAAGAAAATACACCTGCATGATTGCTACAGCAATTGGCGTTAGTCGCTTCAGCTTGTAGAGAAACACAGCCAGCCAAACACTAAAGCAATGAGCCTGTAGTACTATCTATTGGATGCAAAACAGAGTGCAAGAACAATAGTCTATAAATATGGTATCTTGGAATCATACAGTATTTATGACCCTGAATTGCTGCAAGTCCAAGCAAACATGACCTAAACATACATTTGCAATGCTGACAGTCCAGCTTTTGTCTTTGCCTAAAGCTTTTTTACCTTGCATTTCAAGGTAATTGCTCATTCTTATTAATGCAGAGAATACCACTTGTTAGGGGAAAACAACTCTCCTTTGCCTAGTAAACAGGAGCACAATCCTTCCTACACACAATATTTTAAGTTCTATGGCCTTGACTGATTCTATCCTGTTTGCAGCTCCAATTCTTTTTTTTTTTCACCATCGTTTTCAGCCTTCACTAACAAAACTCCTCTCTGCTTCAGTTCGAACACAGGGTCTTTAATTTGAATCGACATGGAATGCTGTTGTTATAGATTAATCCCTCTTTCAGACAGAGGATTTACAGCCCAGCAGAGTCAAAGTCAAGGAAACCTCACTGATGAATTGGAATTGATGTGATGGCTCCCCAGTCTGTTTAACATAAAGCCACTGTTAGGCTTTAGGATCATGCTATGTTTTCATGTAAACCTCGAGTGTCTCCTTTTTTCCCCGCTTTCTTTAGGTGGAGTACATGCTGGTGGAGCTGGACCACAACGACGAGAAGGTTCGGCTGGTGCTGAATGGTGGAGAAGTTTTGGAAACTCTCCAAGAACAGGGAGAAAACGTAAACCCAAAGTAAGAAATACGCACGGTTGTTTTATTTTTCAATCCGAAAACTGTTTTGAAGGCAGCTGTAATTCACGATAGATGAGAAAACATCTAAAGAATAGCAACTTTAGAGCTGTTATTACGTCCAACCAATCAAATGGTGAGCAGGGGAGATGTGTTGAAAGTCTCGACCTTCAGCATGTTTGAGGTTTGAACAGCTGTCACGTTAGTAAAGACTTTTTCTTTCTTCTTACCGCAATAAACAGAAATCACATACCTGTGCAAAGAGAAACACCTTTAGCTATACATCTACACAGCTATGCAGCTGCAAACATTGCCTACAGTTTTGGTGCTTTATCTAAAAGGCTGCTGCCCTGTCAGAGAAACACCCACTGACCTATATGGAAAAGAAAACCACAGTGTTAACAGTTAAAAAATAAAACCTTTTAAAATGAATATCATATTAAACCCCAGAGGTGCTATAGGTGTTTTTGTTAATGTGAGCCTCTGTTGTGTTACCTTATCTGACACCTGATCCGCCTTTGGTTCTGGCGAGGATACACGGTTAACTCGCTGGCGGCTCGTTTGGTTTTGATTTCACATTGCTTCAAAGGGATGAAGTGGTTCTACTGTTGACATAATTTAACTATTTGTGTTATCTATACCTGATACACAGGTAAACCAAACCAGGAGTGGTTGGGTGATTAGTTGAGCAGTCTGCTCTGGTAGCCAGATCGCAGCTGTTTGGCAGAAACGTGGGTGAAATCTCTGGTCACTATCTGCTGTCATTTTGTTTGTTTTCTTTTGCTGAGGGGATAAATAAGTTGTACATATTATAAACAGGATCTAACATAACCTGAAGTGGTAATTTGAAAGTTTTAGACAAATGTAGATCCTTTCTGCTTCTCCAGAAATGCATCATTTCTCAGTACTGCTGAGAGGGAGGCGTGCAGATGGAGTTATGATCTAGCCGGCCTGCGCTCCTATTGCAGAGGCTGTGTCTGGGGTCTTGTCACCTGTGGCTTACTGTGGCCCTCGCTGTGGCCTTAAATAACTTTGGTCAAAAATAATAAACATATGACCAAGAGGTTTTTAAATAGGATATTACGTGAAGCTCATTCTATGAGTTCTGCTGTTTTAAGTGTTGCAGCTGTAGATTGCACACTGTTCTCCTTCTCTTTGTGATTTACATACGAGTTGGAAGGAAAAAGTGAAAATCCTAAACGTATTCTAACCACTATGTGTCAGTGACTGTAGATGGAAACAGGAAGGTGTGCATTTACAGTAAATCACATGCCCATACATGTATGGATGACTTAGTTTCATGGTTCAAATAGTTTTAAAGATGATCTGCCTATTACGCAAAACAGAAATGTAAAAGTATAGGATCAAATTTTTATTTTTTCATTAATGCAGCCAAATCTAGAGGCAGGTCCTTTGCTTTGTTTTGCTAAAATATAAATCAAAACTTGTTGGCAGGTTGAGATAACATAATGATAACTGCAGGATCTTAACCATTTACAGTCAAAGGATTGGAAGGTGTGACTCTTCAGAGTTGCATAACTTGAATTTAACTCTTTCAAACTCTCAAACTTTTTTAACATTGATTGTTTTGCGTTACACAAAACTCCATGTTCCCATTTATACATCTTGTAAGGAAGAATTAAGCCATTTAGGCCGAGAGCAGCTAAATTTCAGTCTGATGATTGAATAGTTCCTCCAGCGTTTGCTTGTGATTGAAAATCCAAAAATGGGAAGTCTTTTAAAGAATTGGTGCTTTAAAGCAGGGTTTAATTAAAACAGCCCTCTAGAAATCTCTAACTTTGCATTAAAGTGAAATTATCTTTTATTTTCATCTGTTAAAGTTCCTTTAGGTGCTTAAAATACACTTTTTAAATGTGCAAATATGATGCAAATTTCTTTAGCCTGGAGAGCTCCTTTGTGAAATAGTTGGCAGAGTTAACTTATATATTCCAGCTCTGAATAAATTCAGGAAATTAGGTGAACGCAAATAGTGTTTTCAGATTTTCTTCCCTTTTGTTATACTTGTTAATGTTGTTCATCTATTTATTTATTAATACATCTTTTTATTTACTCTTCTTTTGTTTCTTTCTGTCTGTTTATTCATCCTTATATGAAGTTGGACCAATGTAGAAACATCTGCAGTAAAATCAATGAAAAAAAAAAATTCTAAATTTGAGCTTACAGAAGTTGGTTATAAAACAGCCATGTTTTGGAGCCACGGTTAAATAACAGTCGTCAGCAGTCCCTGTGTTTATACAGGCTCCCCGTGTTATGCCTGCCTATGACATCACTGTAAATCTGTATGGCTGACTTGACCAAGGGGGGAAATGCCAGTAGCAGTGACAATAGTAGATCCCATGCATACCTCATTATTGCCTCTCTGTTGCACACACCAGAAGCACAAAAGCAAAAGACTTATGCTGCCAGGATCACTGGTGCCATCAAGTAACCTGTTTACTGAAAACGTATCAGTGTGATCTTGAGAATGGGGTCTTTAATACAAAATGTTTCAACACGTTTTACCTTTTTACAGTCATCCAACACTTTGGAGACCAGAGTACGGGAGCTACATGATCGAGGGAACCCCCGGACAGCCGTACGGGGGAACTATGTCAGAGTTCAACACTGTGGAGGGCAACATGAGGAAGAGACGCCAAGAGGCTTCGTCTGTTCTAAAGAAGAATGAGACGCTCTGCACCATTACTTCCTTTCCCAGGTCACTTTCAGAAGCCAGTCTCTAGTGATTTATGTAATGAAGAGATTAATGCAGCGACTAGCAAATTGCTCAGCGCTATCGATTTGCATATCTGTGTATAAATGGCTGCGTTTGTTCCCAAGCAGAGCTGCTGATGTGTTCAATTCCTCTTTTCAGGTTAGGTTGTCCAGGTTTCACCAAGCCAGAGTACCGACCCACTCCCGTGGAAAAGGGAGTCTCAAAGTCTTTGTTTTTCCCTGATGAAGCCATTAACAGACACCCAAGGTTCAGGTAGGCTTGTTTAGGTTCAATGTTTTGTGTACAAAATATTCTCATTATTAACAATAATTCAAAAAAAAGATTATTAAGCCAATAGCAGTTGCCATTATAATTTCAATATTAAACCAAAAAAAAAAAAATCAGCATTTTTATGGGTATTTTTTTTGCCTCAGACCAACATAAATGATGCATTATTATGAAGTGGAAGGAAATTAAAAGGATGGGAGAAACCTGTTATTAGTCATCTACACTAAAAGTCTGGATCTTCTTGAAGAATGATAAGAAGGTCACTGTTGTTAGAAAAAAATCATTTAGAATCCTGTTTAGAATTTGCTGAACGCCACATGGAGAACAACAAACATGTGAAAGAAGACTTTGACTTGTATGCAAAGCACTATATGTAGATCAAATGTCACTCTGCAGTATTACCTGAACGCACCCTCTCCAAAATGAGACACGGTGGTTATGGCGTCATGCTGTGGGGATGCTTATCAACCAAGGCAGGTACTATACTTAAGATTATGGGAAGATTAATGTCGTTAAATGCCAAACAATGCTGGGAAAAAGGCTTCAAAATATTTCAAACTTGTAAGAAACTAAGTAGAATTAAGTATAAGGGGCTAAAAACTAATGCTCAGATCCATTCTGAGTTAAAAACCATGTTTCAAAAATCTGAAACCAGACAAACCTGCAGCCAGACAAACGATAATTATACAAATATTTACCTAAAATAATACCTTTCTGATTGCTTTCTAGAAGAAAAATAATAATATATAGTTTTTTTTTTCTTCTGCTTCAAAAACATTAAAAAGTATTAACATTGGTGATAAGATTCAAACAAAATGCATCAACTTTTTTTTTTTTGTTGTGTCATGTGTAAAGATTGTACGGCAGTGTAGATCAACATCTAACATTTCTTTCAGCACTCTAACCAGAAACATTCGCCATCGAAGAGGAGAGAAAGTTGCAATAAATATCCCAAGTAAGTTTGACTCCTTTCCTTCTTTATTGCATCACTGACTGCATTAATCATGTTATAAATATAGGTGAGGTTCCACTTGGAATGGTAATAAATAATTCCTTCTTCTCATGCAAACTCATGCGCTTAATTTGTTTGGCTCTTTAGGATTCAAACGCACATTGAATCAAATAAAACAAAGGATGTGATCGGTCTGCGCTTCCTCTTGCAGTCTACAGAGATAAGTGCACACCATCTCCGTTTGTGGAGCAGTTCCCAGAGGATGACGGCGAAGCAGCGAGGGCAGCTCTTCCTGACCATATCTACATGGACGCCATGGGCTTCGGCATGGGCAACTGCTGCCTGCAGGTGGATGAACTCTTGTTTTTTTTTGCACATTTCTGAAAATGTAAACTTTGACTGCAACTCCACCATCTCAATCAGTGATTTATAAAAGGACTTTAGCCTCATTTATGATTCCCTTTTGCAGGTGACATTCCAAGCTTGCAGCATTGATGAGGCCAGGTATCTTTATGACCAGCTAGCAACATTCTGCCCCATTGTGGTGAGTGGTTTTATTGAATGTCGGATTCCAGTTGGGCATTATTTAACCGACCCCCTTCTTAACAGGACTGTTATATCACATGTGGGCAAAAAAAAGGGATAAAAAAATATCCTCGTATATGTTTAAGATCTTAACCCAGAGAAGACTGGGTCATAATTACTGGTAAATCATTTTTTGTAAATAAACAACCTTTCTTTTTTTCATAGATGGCGTTGAGTGCGGCCTCACCTTTCTACAGAGGGTATGTGTCTGATATTGATTGCCGCTGGGGAGTCATTTCAGCCTCCGTGGATGATAGGACCCAAGAGGAGCGTGGACTAAAGGTGCTTCTTATTTAGATTGTACAGTTTTCATTTGAAATGTCTTCTGTGTCTTGTTTATTCTTCTAACTCCAGCTGCTGCTGCGTTGCACCAACCACCTCTCATCCATCACTCATTCCAAACACAAGACTGACTTTCCCCTATAAAAGTCAGCCTGTATGGGCCTGTTACTCCCTCGCCTGGCAAGTCAGGGGCGTATCAAAGGCAGGATGCATAGACTGGAAACGAGGCACCTTAATCCTGCCCATAAGGGTTTTGTGAAAGGGGCTTTAGAATACTGGGGAACACTCCTTGATTTCCAGCAACTGGACTTTCCATGCTCTCCTTTTTTTTAACCCGTGGGAGTATTTCTAAAAACGACTAAGTGCGTGTTTCTCACACAACTACAGAGGAATGTAGAGAAAAAAATATGCTTTAGGACATAAAGGGGAAAGAAATCCCTCTTGGAAATACTATGCTGTAAATGCATAAAAAATATATTTTTAAAACTACTCTCAAATAAGAAAAACTGAATAATTTGGCCTTCATAAGAATATCTTGATTGTTTTTTTTTTTTTTTTTTTTGATAGTTTAGGTATTTTATAAACTAACAAAATATTTCAACAACTCAAACTGAGCAATTATAAGACTCCTTATTTAATCCTAGAGTGCTATAGGCTAATGTGGTTGTCTCGGGGTTTTTTATAAGTAGGAAGCTTGTTTTTTTTTGTTTGTTTTTTTACAGCTATTGCTTGATTTTTGTTTAAGTAATAGAAGCTTCTGTGTTCTGAATTCACTCTGTCTTTTAAAGTCTTAACTGAAGTTTGCCCTCTGTTGAAAATGTGCATTTGAGTTATCTTACTGCAGCTGAACAAAACCGATGTTAGTGAATCTGTTGGTATGGGTGGAAAACACAGATTTGGGACTATACACTGAACACAAACATGACACAAATGTTCCTCATGTTGAGTTTATACTAAAAGCGTTCCTTCCTGTTTCACAGCCCCTGAAAAACAACAAGTACCGGATTTTTAAGTCCAGGTATGATTCGATTGACAGCTACCTGTCTTGCTGTGGCGAGAAATACAATGATATCGATTTGACAATTGACGAGGAGATCAACAAGCAGCTGCTGGGTGCAGGTACTTATGGCTTTTTAGATGCCTCTTTAAGTTAGTCTACCCAATTCTCTGTAAAGAGTTACAGAAACGTGTGTTAAATGTATTTTATTTCCAGGGATTGACAAGCTCCTGGCTCAGCACATTGCTCACCTCTTCATACGGGACCCGCTCTCCGTCTTTGAGGAGAAAATACATTTGGATGATGAAAATGAGTCGGACCACTTTGAGGTGAACTTGCTTTTCTTTTTAAACTAAAATTTTGTCTGAAAAACATATTTGGTTTCACGTTACTAATTTCCATCCTAACTTTATGTAGAATCTCCAATCCACCAACTGGCAGACGATGCGGTTTAAACCTCCACCTCCGAACTCCGACATCGGCTGGAGGGTTGAGTTCAGGCCCATGGAGGTAGTAATGAGCTACTTTTTTGGGGGGCGTTGACCTTTTTTAATGGACTTTAGATCATGAGTTGTGTTCTGGTTTTAATTTGCAGGTGCAACTAACGGATTTTGAAAATGCTGCATATGTGGTTTTTGTCGTCCTGCTCACCAGGGTGATTTTATCCTACAAGCTGGATTTCCTGATCCCCTTATCAAAGGTTGGGAAAGCCACTGATTTAATGCTTTTATCAAAATACTAGTTCTGAGATTCAAACCCCATGTAAATTGATTAGGTGGATGAGAACATGAAGGTGGCACAAAAGAGGAACGCAGTCCAGGAGGGCATGTTTTATTTCCGGAAGGACATGTTTAAAGGTGGGCTGAACAGGAAGTGGAGCACAAAGTTTGAGCCTTTGATTAGTTCAGCTAAAAGTGACTGTGGTGCTGTTTTCCTGCAGGCTGTAACCCAGGATTGGATTGTGCTTCTGCTGCTCAAAATGGCGTGGAGACTGAGGGCAGCAATGAGGATTACACATTGATGAGCATTGACACAATCATAAATGGAAAGGTAATTTTTGTTCAACCTTTAATCTTAGTTTTATTCTTTCAAGTACTTTCCAATACTTCAAAACACCACTGTAAATGCGTTTTCCTGCGATTTTTATGAGACGAAATGCAACTCTTTCACTTTTTCTTTTTTTTTAACCAGCATTGATGCCCCAAAATAAACTTTTGTGTAAACATTGCCTTCAGAGTTTACCTAATTAAGTTAAATATGATGCTTTGTTGGTAATTAGACCTGAGTATAAATTGCAGCTGGTCTGTAAATGCCTCAGAGGTTTGTCAGAGAACCACTGTAAACAAAAAGCCACATGAAGGCCAAGGAACAGACCGGTCGGGGTGGGAAAGTTTAGAGCAGGGTTGAGTTATTAAAGTCCAGCAAAGTCCAGAACTAAATCCAGTTGGGAAAGTGCATAGCTTAGTAATGCTGCAGCTGTAATTGTTTTTCTATCAGGTATAATCTGCCTGATTGTTTTTTGTGGTCCTAATTTAGTTCAGATCTTTGTTTGGGGATTTGGACAAACATAAATGCATTCATTGAACCGATGCACAAAGCCATAAAAATGCATATCACAATAGGACAGAAGTAAATGACTTATAAACCCACCCCTTCATGCAACACTACTTGACCTGAATATGTCAAGTAGCGTGTATATACTTTTACTTTTTCACAAGATAGTAATTCAGATATGCAGCTTCATTTTCTACTTTTTTCTCTCTAGGAAGGAGTTTTTCAGGGGCTTATCCCAATCCTAAACTGCTATCTGGAAAACATGGAAGTTGACGTTGACACCAGGTGCACGATTTTGAATTATCTGAAGCTCATCAGGAAGCGTGCATCAGGTAAAATGTCACTTTTTATTTAGAGGCCCAAAATAAAGAAAGGAAAAAACAAGTATGTCTTATTATGTTTGTAACTGGCTACTGATTCCTTTTCTTGTTGATCTAAATCAGGGGAGCTGATGACCATGGCCATGTGGATGAGGGAATTTGTTGCAAAGCACCCAGAGTACAAGCAAGACAGTGTCATTACTGACAAGATCAACTTTGACCTGTTCAAAAAGTGCGACAGGATTGCAAAAGGTGAAGAGCAGTGCCCCGAGCTTTTTGGTAACCCGGTGAGCCGTGTGAAATGAGGGGAAAAATGCTGCAGAGGCACATTATTTTACTCCATTTTCTGTTTCTCAGTCATACACAAAATGGAAAGACCAAATAAAAGAGGTCCAATTATAATAAAAGATTGCAGCTGCATGTGTGTGTTGTGAAGAAACACACCTGCATTACGTGTATAAATGCTGTATGAGATTTTTATGATCACAGAATTATTTTAATAGGACTATGAAAGGGTTATGTAATAGAAAATCAGATGTGTATTTATTTTTGTCCAAAAGATTAATCATATCTGTGTGAAATTGTAAATGTAGCAGAGATGTACAGTAGGTTGCTTTTAATCTTTTGTAAATACTGAATATTTTGCTCTTTAATTCATTAACATTTGTTTTGTTATTTTTCATATTTGTTTAGAAATTTAACATTAGGGTTGATTTTCTTCTTTGCATTTGGGTTTGCCTTGCTCTGCTGAATTGGGACCTTGAAGTTAGTATTGAATTCAAACGGATGTGGTGATGCACTGTTTTCAATATGATGCTCTTTCCAAATAAACCTGTAAATCTTTTTGCCAGCTGTTATGATTTTTGTGTTTATTTCTTTTACTGATAAATTGTCTGTGTCAATATTCTTTATTTTAACATCAGAGGATTGAAAGTTGAGATGAAGTATAGTTTTACCCAAGTGTAAAGCAGGATTTTTATTTCTTTATATTTCATATATAATAGAAATATAATTTTATTGTCTTATTGTGGGAATATTCAATGAAAACAATCTGCATATATTTGTTGGAACATACAACTGTTTGATGGTTGAATAATTAAATATTAGATTCTGGATGTTGCTCAGTTTATTTGTAGCAAATGCAAATTTATGAGGAAATATATGGACATTAGATTATGAGAATTTGTCATTTCTGGTCATATATTTCTGATGTAGATTTAGTTATTTAGTGATACTGTACATCTACAGTTTAAAGTTATGAAAACCTGAAATTTAGTTTTTTTTTAGCAAATGAGAATATCGCATGAAGCCAGTAAGGATTTTTAAATACAGATCGGCATCCTGCTTAAAAAAGTTTCCAGGTATCATTCACTGCAGTCACTCAGTAGCTCGTCTGCTGCTGCTTTTGCATGAATTACTGGATCAATGAGGTGTTGGAGGTGATCAGCTGGTTGCTTTGCTTTACAGAAGACCTGATTGCCTCCAGTTTTTCTAAATTTACTTATCCTCTTCTAGATTACACCAGATTCTGTTTGAGTTTTTCTCTCTGACCAAACCACTGTTTTGCTCTACTGAACGTCAGTCTGCTTGAAACATCACTCTGAATGACATTCCTAAATAGCTTTTATTTTACATCCTAATTTTGTGAGAGTTTTGGATTTCAGATGAGAACTAAAACAAACTTTTTTCTACCATATTTTCAATAATGAAACCACCTTATGGCTCATCATGACTTGTACGGTATGTGTTTAACCACATGGTGGTGCTCTTAAAGCAGAATCTGGAGCCACACTGAGCTGCATTGACCGATGAAAGCATTACCTCAGTTTGACCTCTTAGATAAGATAATGATTATTGCTGCTGCAGACCTGTCTACTGGACACAGAGCTCTGCTAACATTTGTTAGTATGGACAGATTAATACTGCTGATCTGCAAAAAGAATATTTCTATTCTGAGACTTTATTTTTTGCTTGGAACAAATGTGTCTTGTGATGAGCTATGATTATTTAAGATAAATAAAAGAATGTCATTTTAATGACCTATGGAGACTCCTAAAATAAGTATTTTACTGTTTATAATTTCTGATAGGTTTCTGGAATTTTAAATATTTTTAATGTCTGACTGGAGATAAAACCAAAGACTTGAATTTAACTAAAAGTAGTGATACTAAGTCTTTCAATGCATTTATTTTTTATATAAAGTGGACTTTAAGTAGACTAGTGGGTGAAATCCAAAATAAATGCTTAAAAAAGGAAAAGGTGCACATGAGGAAATATGCAAGTCACAAGTACACTTTTTGGCTAAAGTCCTTTTTTTTTCTTCTTCTTTTTTTTTTTTTTCCTTCATACAATGAGATTTTTCCATTGTAACATGTTTCACCAGAGCTGATGCTGAGTAGGAGGTGGTTCCTGATCAGGCCACTAAAGCGTCCAATCGAATCAGGTGACGGGTTGGTTTTTTTTCCAGAAGGGGGGCTTTCTTTCTTCTTCTGAGACAACTCTAAAGATTACAATATGCTCAGTGTTTTATTTTCTCATGTTTAGGCATACTAATAGCAGATTGACATTACAATAGTAGCTAATAATGCATTAATGTTTGCATTGTACAGGTTCCATGTGTTTTAAAGCTACAGGTCAGACTTTTTAATGATTTAACTCTGTGAAAAAAAAAGTTTCTCACCTCCAAAACATTATGCCATGGATCTGTGTTCTTATTCTTTCAATATCTGATCCAGATTTGTTTTTAATTTCTTTAAGACATTAAAGGAAACTAGGCCAAAAGTGGAAGCCCAAAGAATTTCATTTCTAAATATGCAGTTTGTAAAAATAAAAAAAAAGAAAGAAAAAAACAGAAGACCAGCCCTATTTTTACAGTTTTCCAGGCCAGGTCTTCAACGTTTTCCAGGCCAAGGACCCCCAAACTGATGGCAAGATGGAGCGGGGACCCCCC